>NC_140173.1:68804163-69229163 GCF_963971535.1 Notolepis coatsorum
GTATCTTTTGATGTGCTTTTATGTGGCATGGCTCAATGCACATTTTGTTAGACATGACACTGTGTGATCTGTTAGGCATACATCCAGGTGCCTATCTCTCTATCTCGCTCTCTCTCTCTCTCTATCTTCCCCTCTCCCTGGCATAAGGCACAACATGTACAGTGCATTGTTTTGACCTGGACATATCTATACAGTAGCAAAAACAACATACAACATTGTGTAACTCTCTCTCTCTCTGTCTCTATCTCTCTATCTCTCTCTCTCTCTCTCTCTCTCTCTCTGTATCTATCTGTCTCTCTGTCTCCTCTCTCTCTATCTCTATCTCTCTAAACGGTGTGTGTCCTCTCCTCTCTCTCTCAAAAATCTGACTTTACTGTTTTTTATTGCAGATTCTGACACAGACTCTGTGGAGGAGATTGCAGAAGGCGCAATAGATGACATGGAGTCCGTTGACTCCGATGTCGAAGTTGCCATGCGTACAGCAAGGAGACCATGCCCCTTGTTATTTCAGCGAAAGGACCAGCTGCTGAGGCAGAGACAGATTCTGAAGAAGAGGATTTTCACGCTAAGCAGCGGGGTGAGTTTTGATCACTATCTCACACTGACTCATTCACTCACACAAGTTTCTAAATATGTATTATATGAATGTGTCTACAGTGCATTGTAGTATACCAGTTAGTTATTGTAATCTCATAATTTACAGGCAAAGGTCGAGGCCGGGGCAGAGGTCGGGCCGGGGCAGAGGCAGAGGCCGTAAAAGCACAGCTGCTGGTGGGAGCGATGAGTGGATCAAAGGTACAGATAGTTTTGTGCCACTTAAATTTACCTTTGACGCAGAGCCAGGACCACTACACGATGCGGCCACCATCACATCCACCAAGCCCCTTGCCTTTCTGCGGCTGTTCCTCACCGATGAACTCATGGGTGGCATTGTACAGGAAACAAACTTGTATGCTGAACAAACAATGGCCGTCATTGATCCCAACAGGGAGAGTAACAGGCTACGCAGTTGGACGCCTGTCACCCTTGCGGAGTTGTGGAAGTTCCTAGGAATACTATTCCTAACGGGGATCGATCGGAAGCCGCAACTATACATGTACTGGTCAACTCTAAAGTTTTTCCATTGCGCCTATTTCTCCAAAACAATGGCACGTAATAGATACCAGGTCATTTGGAGGTTTCTACATTTTAGCAACAACGAGACAGCAGACAAGTCTGATAAAATGTACAAAGTACGCCCGGTCCTTGACTACCTTGTCAACCGATTCCGGGAGCTATTTCAGCCAGACAAGAATATTAGCATAGACGAGGGGATGCTGGCCTGGCGTGGCAAACTACAATTCAGAGTGTTCAGCCCCCTGAAGCCCACCAAATATGGGATCAGGTCATATGTGCTCTGTGATTCTCACACTGGTTACTGCTTTTCACTGCGACCATTTTGTGGGGACTATGCACCCCTCAAGGACACGGTTGTTGGGCTCCTAGGACGTCTGTCGGGCAAAGGTTATTTTTTGTACATGGATAATTTCTACAATTCAGTGGCCTTGTCTGACATACTCCTACAGTTGAGGACCCACATCTGCGGTACCTTGAGGATGCACCGGGGAGAACCGGCGCAGATAAAGCATGTAACCAATGTTGACCTGCCGGTGGGCGAGACCATGGCCCTGCACAACAATCGGGTCATGGTTCTCGCCTGGAGAGACAAGCGGATTGTCAAAATGATCAGCAGCTTTCACCATGGCACTCTAATGGAAACACTCGTCTGGAAGAAGGGTCATAGGACGAAGGTACCGGCAATGAAGCCAGACTGCGTGCTCACATATAATGTCTGCATGAACGGGGTTGACAAGTTAGATCAACATATCAGTTACTATCCGTTCATTAGGAAGACTGCAAAGTGGACCAAGAAGTTCGTAGTATATTTGATTCAAATAGCCATGAACAATGCCTATGTTCTGTACAGAGCCAGACAGCCAACAGGACCGCACAAGTCACTCATGCAGTTTCAAATACAAGTCATCGCTGACTTGTGTGATGAGGCAGATGCAGCCGGTTTAGCTCGCACAGTGGCCAGTGCCGCACGTGCCGCAGGTGAGGCAGATGAGGCAGAGGCAGGTGCCGCAGGTGGGGGGGTGGGGGGTGTGAGGTGGGAGGGAGCTTCCAGGGCCCAAAAGACAGATCCACACTGCAGGTTGGATGGCAAGCTAAAAATGCATGTTATGGAGAAGTACCCACCCACCCCAAAAAAGACGCATCCCACGAGAGAGTGCCGGGTCTGTAAAAAAAAAGGCATTAGGCGGGAAACCAGATCATACTGCTCGAAGTGTGGAGTCCCCCTACATCAAGAGTGTTTCACACCCTACCACACAAAGAGAGATTATGCTAGCTGAGCATTATCGCTAGCATAAACTCTCTTTGTGTGCTAAGAGTGGAAACACTCTCCATGAAATATATATATATATGGATGGGTGCGTACTTCCCCGTAGTATGTGTTATGATATATGAGTGTATACATTTAGTCATTTAGCTGACGCTTTTATCCAAAGTGACTTACAGGTTCTGTACGACAAGTCATCAGGACGGGCACAACTCTATCAGCTGAGTAACAATGTGTGTCTGAGGCGGCCAGACGATGCAGAGCGTAGGGTTATTGAGGGTGTGTAGTATATTGTATAGTGTCTTGTAAATAGTGTAAGTATTTCACAATATAGGTATTACTGGTTGTACAGAACAAAGGTGTTGGCACACAGAAAATTTTGCTGAGTATATTTTACTCAAACTGAGTACATTTTACTCAAACTGTACTGGTCAACTCTAAAATGTTTCCATTGCGCCCATTTCTCCAACACAATGTCACGCAATAGATACCGGATCATTTGGAGGTTCCTACATTTTAGCAACAACGAGACAGCAGACAAGGCTGATAAACTGTACAAAGTATGCCCGGTCCTAGATTACCTTGTCAACCGATTCCAGGAGCTATTTCAGCCAGACCAGAATATTAGCATAGACTGAGTCCATTTGGGCTCAAATGGACTCAGTTTGAGTAAAATTTACTCTGCAAAATTTACTGTGCACATGGATATATTTGAAACACTATTCTTGGTCCACTTTCAGAGTAGCAATGTTGGTCTATCTTGTCAATGCCGTTCATCAGTGTCCTGGTGTTAGCTGCTGATCATTTTCACAGAGTTTCACAGAGTACATATGGCTCACTTTACTAACTAACACACTATGTACATATGTGAATGCACTTTACATGGTGTACCAAAATGGTGCTTTTATCTGAAGTGAATACATTTTTTACACCAAGTGTTTATAGTGTGTCGAGGATGGGTTGAACACAAGACCTTTATAAATGTACATGTGTGCTGATGCACACACATAATGGTTATCTGCCATTTTGTCAGGTCAACACTAAACATATTTTACATGCACATGTGCAGTGACCATTTTGCCAGGTCGAAAATGAATGGACTTGAATATATACACATTGTATGTTGTTTTTGCTACTGTATAGATATGTCCAGGTCAAAACAATGCACTGTACATGTTGTGCCTTACCTGAAGTGAACACATATTGTCCACTTCAAGTGTTATAGATAGTGTTATGGTTTGTAACCGACCCCAATCGCACAACACAAGACAGGTATGATGGTTTGCCAAGAAACAGATATTTATTGAGAGACAGGGAAAAAGGGCACTGTCCCTTTAAGGGAGAACACAAATACAGGAATATAACAAGAGGGGAAAAACTAGGTGCCTTTAAGAGGCGGGCAGGAAAAGGGAACACTAAGGGAAGGTTAATGAACGCTAGGGGAAAACATTAAAGGAACACTAGGGGAACTAGAGACTAGGAGAAGTCGGGACAAGGAGAGCTAGGGAACAGGAGAACTGGGGACTAGGAGAACTATGGGACAAGGAACTAGGTGGAACTAGAAGGGGAGAACTTGGGACCAGGAACTAGGTGGAACTAGAAAGGGGAGAACTAGGGACAGAGGGGACTGAGGCCCGCGGAGGCGGGCTGGGGAACAGGGAGGAACTGGGGACAGACCCGCGGAGGCGGGCTGGGGACAGGGAGGAACTGGGGACTGGTGGGAAAACATCTGGGCCGCTCTGCAGAACAGAGGAGAGGGTTAATATTCAAAAGGGAACAAACAGAGCAGATGCAGAACAGTCCAAATAAACAGAGTAACAAAGTAATAATATCTTCGTGTGACAAACACACAGGGGGAGAAGTAATGTCCAAAAATACTATCTAAGTGAGAACAAAAACAGAGTGGGAGATGAAATGTCCAAACTACTAACTAAGTGAGAACTAAAGGAGGCATTACGCTGGGTGAGTGACATCACAATCAAAACTCACCCAGGCGTATGCGTAATGGTACAGGAACAGCAGCGAGACGGGGGCAAGAGGCATTACGCTGGGTGAGTGACATCACAATCAAAACTCACCCAGGCGTATGCGTAATGGTACAGGAAACAGCAGCGGGAACGGGGGCAAGAGGCATTACGCTGGGTGAGTGACATCACAATCAAAACTCACCCAGGCGTATGCGTAATGGTACAGGAAACAGCAGCGGGAACGGGGGCAAGAGGCATTACGCTGGGTGAGTGACATCACAATCAAAACTCACCCAGGCGTATGCGTAATGGTACAGGGACAGCAGCGGGGCGAGGGCATCGCCACCGGGTGGCTGGCTGTCCGAGCCGAGGAACAGAGTGCTGGAACAGTGGCGGTGGCGAGGGTGTCGTCCACCGGGTAGCCGACTGTCGGAGCCGAGGAACAGAGTGCTGGAACAGTGGCGGTGGCGAGGGTGTCGTCCACCGGGTAGCCGCTGTCGGAGCCGAGGAACAGAGTGCTGGAACAGTGGCGGTGGCGAGGGTGTCGTCCACCGGGTAGCCGACTGTCGGAGCCGAGGAACAGAGTGCTGGAACAGTGGCGGTGGCGAGGGTGTCGTCCACCGGGTAGCCGCTGTCGGAGCCGAGGAACAGAGTGGCGCGCCACACCTTGGTGTGCGCGTCGGAACCGAGAGACGCATCGGGGTGCGTCTGCGAGGAGGAGTGTGCCAAGCACGAGGATCTTTGGAAAATGCGCGTTGGAGACTGGAGAGCGTGCCAAGCCCTTGAAGATGCGCGTTGCGCGCTGGTGACTGGAGAGCGTGCCAAGCCCTTGCAGATGCGCGTTGCGCGCTGGTGACTGGAGAGCGTGCCAAGCTCGAAGGTCTGGAAGATGCGCGTCTGTGCGCTGGTACGGAGGAGCGTGCCAAGCTCGAAGGTCTGGAAGATGCGCGTCTGTGCGCTGGTCGGGAGAGCGTGCCAAGCTCGAAGGTCTAGGAGATGCGCGTCTGCGCGCTGGTCGGGAGAGCGTGCCAAGCTCGAAGGTCTGAAGTGGAACACTGGAATACCTCCCGTAGAGGATTAGAGAGCGCAGTACAGTGTCTCCCTCCAGGCAAACGGCGACAGGTGGCGAAGGCTTGAGCGCATCTGGCGCGCTGGTCTGGAGTGGAACACTGGAATACCTCCCGTAGAGGATTAGAGAGCGCAGTACAATGTCTCCCTCCAGGCAAACGGCGACAGGTGGCCAAGGCTTGCACCTCGTCTCACGCCGGGCGCTGGTCTGGATGTGCGTCAGGACGACAGCTGCGCGGGGGGTCTGAAGTGGATGACTGGGATGCCTCCCGTGGAAGTCTAGGGAGCGCAGACCAGTCCCACTCTCAGGCAACGGCGACAGCAGGCGAAGGCTGGAGCATACATCTCTACGCCGGAGAATCAATACAGCATAGGCAGAACAGAGGACCTCCCGAAAGAGTCTAGATGTTTGAGAATATGATACGGCATGTTTACAACACGACCCCACGCCGAAACGAGGGGGAGAGCCCTGGTATTTAAAGCCCACAGGGGAACTAATTAGCCTGCCACCACAGGTGCGAGAGGTAATTGATAATAGTCCAGGTGTGGCCACTGAGAGTAAACGAGAGTAAAGAACGAGAGGGTGGGGGCTAGAGAGAGTGAGTGAGAAGGGAATTTCTAACAGTAGGCTTAAAGAAAACAGAGAAAGTTGGTGAGCAGCGGACAAAACCTCACAGTACCCCCCCCTCAACGGGAGCCACCTGGCGACCCAAAACAAATACAGACAGAGTGGCAGGGGGCAAAACAAGACAAAAACAAAAGGTACTGGCCAAGCCAGCAGGGGAAGCCACCACAAGAGTGGGGCTAGCAAAAGAAACAGGGTCGCCGAGGGGTAACTAGGGTAGCAGAGGGGCAACAGGAGGAACTGGCCTAGAGGAAACCGGGCCTAGAGGAACCGGGTCAGGAGGAACTGGGTCCAGAGAACTAGCCTAGAGAACTGGCCAAGAGAACTGGCCTAGAGAACCGGTCTAGAGAACTGGTTTAGAGAACTGGCCTAGAGAACTGGTCTAGAGAACTGGTCTAGAGGAACTGGTCTAGAGGAACTGAGGGGCAAGCAGGGTAGCTAAGGGGTAACCATGGTAGCACCGGGAAAGGGCTAGCAGAGGGAAAGGGTAGCTGCCAAGGCACTGATAGCTACAGGGCCTATGCTAGCTGTACTGCTACATCAACATAGAGGCTGCGCTAGCTGCCGAGCTAGGCTAGCAGGGGGAAAGGGTAGCTGCCAAGGCACTGATAGCTACAGGGCCTATGCCAGCTGTACTGCTACATTAACATAGAGGCTGCGCTAGCTGCCGGAGCTAGGCTGGCAGACAGGGCTGGACCAGCATGAGAGAACAAGCTAGCTGGAAGGACAGTCCTAGCTGTGTGAGATAAACTGACCTTGCTAGCTGAAGGGCAGTCCTAGCAGTGTGAGATAAACTGACCTTGCTAGCTGAAAAGGCAGTCCTAGCAGTGGGAGAAAAACTGACCTTGCTAGCTGAAAAGGCAGTCCTAGCAGTGAGAGATAAACTGACCTTGCTAGCTGAAAAGGCAGTCCTAGCAGTGGGAGACAAACTGACCTTGCTAGCTGAAAGGGCAGTCCTAGCAGTGGGATAAACTACACAAAAAAGTGGAGGCCATGCAGAGGGACCGGGTTAGCTGCTTGGGCCTGGCTAGCTACAGGGCCTATGCCAGCTGCAAGGCTGCATTAACATAGAGGCTGTGCTAGCAGCCGGGGCTAAGCTAGCAGACTGGGGCTCTGCTGAGGGACAGGGTTAGCTGCCAGGGCATGGCTAGCTACAGGGCCCATGCCAGCAGCAAGGGCTGCATAAACATAGAGGCTGTGCTAGCAGCCGGGGCTAAGCTAGCAGACTGGGGCTCTGCTGAGGGACTGGGTTAGCTGCCAGGGCATGGCTAGCTACAGGGCCTATGCCAGCAGTAAGGGCTGCATTAACATAGAGGCTGTGCTAGCCGCCGAGGCAAAGCTAGCAGACAGGGCCATGCTGGTAGTAGAGGCCTAACAAGCTGCAGGGGGGTCAAACAGGGCTAAGAGGGGAGCTAAACAGGGCTAACAGGGAAGCAAATGGGGGAGTCAACAGGCTAACAGGGGAGCTAACCGGGGAGACCAACAAGCTAACAGGGGAGCTAACAGGCTAACAAGGAAGCTAGAGGGGAGCTAGAGGGAACAAGAAAAAAAAAGGCAAACTCAACATACACCGTCTGTGCTGGCTGGGGTCGTCGATTTGGTGGGGTCGTACTGTTATGGTTTGTAACCGACCCCAATCGCACAACACAAGACAGGTATGATGGTTTGCCAAGAAACAGATATTTATTGAGAGACAGGGAAAAAGGGCACTGTCCCTTTAAGGGAGAACACAAATACAGGAATATAACAAGAGGGGAAAAACTAGGTGCCTTTAAGAGGCGGGCAGGAAAAGGGAACACTAAGGGAAGGTTAATGAACGCTAGGGGAAAACATTAAAGGAACACTAGGGGAACTAGAGACTAGGAGAAGTCGGGACAAGGAGAGCTAGGGAACAGGAGAACTGGGGACTAGGAGAACTATGGGACAAGGAACTAGGTGGAACTAGAAGGGGAGAACTTGGGACCAGGAACTAGGTGGAACTAGAAAGGGGAGAACTAGGGACAGAGGGGACTGAGGCCCGCGGAGGCGGGCTGGGGAACAGGGAGGAACTGGGGACAGACCCGCGGAGGCGGGCTGGGGACAGGGAGGAACTGGGGACTGGTGGGAAAACATCTGGGCCGCTCTGCAGAACAGAGGAGAGGGTTAATATTCAAAAGGGAACAAACAGAGCAGATGCAGAACAGTCCAAATAAACAGAGTAACAAAGTAATAATATCTTCGTGTGACAAACACACAGGGGGAGAAGTAATGTCCAAAAATACTATCTAAGTGAGAACAAAAACAGAGTGGGAGATGAAATGTCCAAACTACTAACTAAGTGAGAACTAAAGGAGGCATTACGCTGGGTGAGTGACATCACAATCAAAACTCACCCAGGCGTATGCGTAATGGTACAGGAACAGCAGCGAGACGGGGGCAAGAGGCATTACGCTGGGTGAGTGACATCACAATCAAAACTCACCCAGGCGTATGCGTAATGGTACAGGAAACAGCAGCGGGAACGGGGGCAAGAGGCATTACGCTGGGTGAGTGACATCACAATCAAAACTCACCCAGGCGTATGCGTAATGGTACAGGAAACAGCAGCGGGAACGGGGGCAAGAGGCATTACGCTGGGTGAGTGACATCACAATCAAAACTCACCCAGGCGTATGCGTAATGGTACAGGGACAGCAGCGGGGCGAGGGCATCGCCACCGGGTGGCTGGCTGTCCGAGCCGAGGAACAGAGTGCTGGAACAGTGGCGGTGGCGAGGGTGTCGTCCACCGGGTAGCCGACTGTCGGAGCCGAGGAACAGAGTGCTGGAACAGTGGCGGTGGCGAGGGTGTCGTCCACCGGGTAGCCGCTGTCGGAGCCGAGGAACAGAGTGCTGGAACAGTGGCGGTGGCGAGGGTGTCGTCCACCGGGTAGCCGACTGTCGGAGCCGAGGAACAGAGTGCTGGAACAGTGGCGGTGGCGAGGGTGTCGTCCACCGGGTAGCCGCTGTCGGAGCCGAGGAACAGAGTGGCGCGCCACACCTTGGTGTGCGCGTCGGAACCGAGAGACGCATCGGGGTGCGTCTGCGAGGAGGAGTGTGCCAAGCACGAGGATCTTTGGAAAATGCGCGTTGGAGACTGGAGAGCGTGCCAAGCCCTTGAAGATGCGCGTTGCGCGCTGGTGACTGGAGAGCGTGCCAAGCCCTTGCAGATGCGCGTTGCGCGCTGGTGACTGGAGAGCGTGCCAAGCTCGAAGGTCTGGAAGATGCGTGTCTGTGCGCTGGTACGGAGGAGCGTGCCAAGCTCGAAGGTCTGGAAGATGCGCGTCTGTGCGCTGGTCGGGAGAGCGTGCCAAGCTCGAAGGTCTAGGAGATGCGCGTCTGCGCGCTGGTCGGGAGAGCGTGCCAAGCTCGAAGGTCTGAAGTGGAACACTGGAATACCTCCCGTAGAGGATTAGAGAGCGCAGTACAGTGTCTCCCTCCAGGCAAACGGCGACAGGTGGCGAAGGCTTGAGCGCATCTGGCGCGCTGGTCTGGAGTGGAACACTGGAATACCTCCCGTAGAGGATTAGAGAGCGCAGTACAATGTCTCCCTCCAGGCAAACGGCGACAGGTGGCCAAGGCTTGCACCTCGTCTCACGCCGGGCGCTGGTCTGGATGTGCGTCAGGACGACAGCTGCGCGGGGGGTCTGAAGTGGATGACTGGGATGCCTCCCGTGGAAGTCTAGGGAGCGCAGACCAGTCCCACTCTCAGGCAACGGCGACAGCAGGCGAAGGCTGGAGCATACATCTCTACGCCGGAGAATCAATACAGCATAGGCAGAACAGAGGACCTCCCGAAAGAGTCTAGATGTTTGAGAATATGATACGGCATGTTTACAACACGACCCCACGCCGAAACGAGGGGGAGAGCCCTGGTATTTAAAGCCCACAGGGGAACTAATTAGCCTGCCACCACAGGTGCGAGAGGTAATTGATAATAGTCCAGGTGTGGCCACTGAGAGTAAACGAGAGTAAAGAACGAGAGGGTGGGGGCTAGAGAGAGTGAGTGAGAAGGGAATTTCTAACAGTAGGCTTAAAGAAAACAGAGAAAGTTGGTGAGCAGCGGACAAAACCTCACAGATAGTTCATTATGCTTTTATATTATAGCATGAATGTGAATGCACTTTACATGGTGTACCAAAATGGTGCTTTTATCTGAAGTGAATACATTTTTTACACCAAGTGTTTATAGTGTGCCGAGGATGGGTTGAACACAAGACCTTTATAAATGTACTTGTGTGCTGATGCACACACATAATGGTTATCTGCCATTTTGTCAGGTCAACACTAAACATATTTTACATGCACATGTGCAGCGACCATTTTGCCAGGTCGAAAATGAATGGACTTGAATATATACACATTGTATGTTGTTTTTGCTACTGTATAGATATGTCCAGGTCAAAACAATGCACTGTACATGTTGTGCCTTACCTGAAGTGAACACATATTGTCCACTTCAAGTGTTATAGATAGTTCATTATGCTTTTATATTATAGCATGAATGTGAATGCACTTTACATGGTGTACCAAAATGGTGCTTTTATCTGAAGTGAATACATTTTTTACACCAAGTGTTTATAGTGTGCCGAGGATGGGTTGAACACAAGACCTTTATAAATGTACATGTGTGCTGATGCACACACATAATGGTTATCTGCCATTTTGTCAGGTCAACACTAAACATATTTTACATGCACATGTGCAGCGACCATTTTGCCAGGTCGAAAATGAATGGACTTGAATATATACACATTGTATGTTGTTTTTGCTACTGTATAGATATGTCCAGGTCAAAACAATGCACTGTACATGTTGTGCCTTACCTGAAGTGAACACATATTGTCCACTTCAAGTGTTATAGATAGTTCATTATGCTTTTATATTATAGCATGAATGTGAATGCACTTTACATGGTGTACCAAAATGGTGCTTTTATCTGAAGTGAATACATTTTTTACACCAAGTGTTTATAGTGTGCCGAGGATGGGTTGAACACAAGACCTTTATAAATGTACATGTGTGCTGATGCACACACATAATGGTTATCTGCCATTTTGTCAGGTCAACACTAAACATATTTTACATGCACATGTGCAGCGACCATTTTGCCAGGTCGAAAATGAATGGACTTGAATATATACACATTGTATGTTGTTTTTGCTACTGTATAGATATGTCCAGGTCAAAACAATGCACTGTACATGTTGTGCCTTACCTGAAGTGAACACATATTGTCCACTTCAAGTGTTATAGATAGTTCATTATGCTTTTATATTATAGCATGAATGTGAATGCACTTTACATGGCGTACCCAATGGTGAATAAATATTGTACATTTCAAGTGTCAAGTGTGTATATACAGAACATTATTATGCAATGTGTTTTTTACAACATGTGTGTCGAGTATCTGTTGAACACATGGTGCACTTGCTAATGCAATCACTACTTATCTGAAGTAAAGATATTTCTTCCACTCCATCAAGTGTCAAGTGTGTATTATATACATAATACATTATAATGCAATGATTTTTATAACTTGTGTGTCTTAGATTATAATATACAGAATACAATGCAATGCAAAAATGAGATAAGATATTCCTTTATTGATCCCCTTGGGGAAAATTCAGGCATCATAGCAGCATTACATGTCAGAATACCTGTGGACGACTACACCATGATATGCAGGTAAATTCATCACGAACAGCTGTGAAGACATATTAGTATGCTGAGATATACAGTAATTGTGTGAAATTGAAGCAATATATATATATACATTATTATAAAAATTCATATGGCATGCAACGTAATCTATATACAAAATATCCCTATATGCATTGCATTTCATGAATGCTAAAACACCAAGTGGTTTAGTGTACAATGTGTGACATTATGCACTTGGAATAAATGCAATCAATCATGATCTACCCCCCCCCCCCCCCCATTTATCGAATGTGAAGCGTATGCACAGTTTTGCTAAATTGCTGCGTTTTCTATACATAATTTTGATTTACCTTGAAAATGTCTATATGTAATATTAGTATGCCGAGAGATGTATACGGTAATTGTGTGGAATTGAAGCATACAGCTACACATTATTATAAAAATGCATATAGGCATACAACGTGATCGATACAAATATCTCTATATAATATATGCATTGCATTTCATGAATGATAAACACCACTAAGTGTTGTGTGTACAGTTCATGACATTATTGCACTTGGACAATGTGTTTCAGACGAGGAAATATGATTTCGCGCTGCTGCAGCAAAACGCTCATATTTCGACTTTGAGGAAATGCGCCTCGAATTGGGCCAATATTTACCTTTTTTGGCGTGGAATTGTGAACGAACGATGGCATGGATCAACAAACGGCTTTTGGCGTATTGTACATCAACTAGCATATTGTCAAATGAGCCCAACCATTTCCACATAGCTAAAATATATAATATAGAAATCTTTCCGCGGAAATCATGTGTTTTCGCTAAATCAGCCTCTTAAGAGTGTGGCACGGTGGGGGATTTGCCGTCTCCCCCTAGTGGCGCTCAAAGTGTTAAGGGGATGCATACCAGAGAAAGTCTTTCATCTTGTTTACATCAGGGTCCCCCATTTTCAATTAATCATGACATTTATGACATACACGACATACAGATATACAGTACTGTTACATCCAGACATTTATGACATACAAGATATACAAATATACAGTACTGTTTATGCATGTCTGCAATGGTTTGAGGTTTCAGTCAAGCTTACCACCGCCTACAAATTTCCTACATTTCTCATGGCAGTTTACTACATTTAATGCAGGTCGATGTCAACCAACATGCCAAGCACCCTTTTGTGGGACACCAGTGCGCAACGACTCTGTGGCGTCTGGTCCGCTCACGCCTGACTCTGTGGAGATGTCACGCTAAGATGTGTACTTTACGTACAGTAGGGCAGCACAGTATCTGTGATCTCGTAATAAAACAAGTCATTCGAATATTAATATAAGCCTACTGTGTTAATTAATTACGCACGTAGACTATACAGTATGCGCATGCATGTGTGTGTGCTGACGCTACTAAATAATATTAATTTCCTCCTTTCCACTCCCAGCAGGAGTACTTCCATCTCCGCATTGCTGTAATTAGCTCTACGTTTTCCTGCAGGTGCGCCTCTAACTCTTCTTTTCGAACTCATAATTTTTGGGATTTCATTTGCACACGGCTCTGTTGGCTGGCTTTATAAGGAGCTGCCGGAGGCGTGTCTGTATGCAAATGAAGTAAACAGGAATGCGCGTTCAAGTTTGTCAATGAGTGACGTATCTCATTGTGGCCATCGCAGCTCTGATCAGTTTGACCACTCAAGACAGCCTCTCCACACGTTGGTGAATCCGGGTGTAATTATCGTGGAGTTTCTATTATGGCCTTCCAAGGTGGTTGTCGTAAGAGAAATCTTATGGCAATGTTGGTGAATGAGACCCAATGACTCTAACACTAACATTGTTTTAGTATGTACAAAAATAGTATGTACAAAACTAGATAGCATAGAAAGGTATTTTATTCATACAAATCATATCGACATCGGTAATATATCAGATGTTGAACTGGTAACCAGTGGAGCTGAGTGAGGATGGTGTGATGTTGAACTGGTAACCAGTGGAGCTGAGTGAGGAGGATGGTGTGATGTTGAACTAGTAACCAGTGGGGCTAAGTGAGGAGGATGGTGGGATGTTGAACTGGTAACCAGTGGGGCTGTGTGAGGAGGATGGTGTGATGTTGAACTGGTAACCAGTGGGGCTGAGTGAGGAGGATGGTGTGATGTTGAACTGGTAACCAGTGGGGCTAAGTGAGGAGGATGGTGGGATGTTGAACTGGTAACCAGTGGGGCTGAGTGAGGAGGATGGTGTGATGTTGAACTGGTAACCAGTGGGGCTGAGTGAGGAGGATGGTGGGATGTTGAACTGGTAACCAGTGGAGCTGAGTGAGGAGGATGGTGTGATGTTGAACTGGTAACCAGTGGAGCTGAGTGAGGAGGATGGTGTGATGTAGCCCCTTACGTGACTGCGATGTGCAAGCCTGGGGCTTTAGTGACCGCAGTCACTCTCAGCTGTGCCGCGACCAGGCAAAAAAAAAGTACCAAGCGCTGAATCGGGGGCTGGGGGTGGGTCAAAAATATATCAGATATGAATTTCAAAGATACCCAGCGTACAATATGGGTTTAACACAGCTTTACAGTGGGGTCTGGAAGCTCGGAGTTGCTAATAAACAGTTTAAATTATTGTTACAAAGCGAGTGGTACTTACAGAGCGAGCCGTGTATTTCCGCCATTGGTGTCACCGCGCATGCGCACCAGGCATTTTTGACCCACCCCCAGCCCCCGATTCAGCGCTTGGTACAGCTGAGAGTGACTGCGGTCACTAAAGCCCCAGGCTTGCACATCGCAGTCACGTAAGGGGCTAGGTGTGATGTTGAACTGGTAACCAGTGGAGCTGAGTGAGGAGGATGGTGGGATGTTGAACTGGTAACCAGTAGAGCTGTTTGTTGGTGAGTTTGTTGGTGAGTTAGTTGGTGAGTTTGTTGGTGTGTTTGTTGGAGGGTCCAGAGAGGATACCGTAGCACTAATCCAGCCAGGGGGTATCAAAGGCATGTATTAGAGTTTCAGCCCTTTTTTCCATGAAAAAGATTTCCACACTTATTGAAAATAAGCTTTTGTACAAATGCTGAAAGATTTATCAAAGACATGGTCCATCTGAAAGAGTCTTCATCACAGCTTAACAGGTTGAGGTCTTTGAAGAACGTTAAACCTGTTTAATCTCTAGTGAAGGAGACCATGTAAGGAGTCTGTCCATGTATGTATGTATAGAGCACTCTGCTGTCCGACTCCTCAGGTAGTCTGTTCATGTATGTATAGAGCACTCTGCTGTCCTCAGGTAGTCTGTTCATGTATGTATAGAGCACTCTGCTGTCCTCAGGTAGTCTGTTCATGTATTTATAGAGCAGTGCAAGTAGTCTGTTCATGTATGTATAGAGCACTCTGCTGTCCTCAGGTAGTCTGTTCATGTATGTATAGAGCAGTCTGCTGTTCTCAGGTAGTCTGTTCATGTATGTATAGAGCACTCTGCTGTCCATAGGTAGTCTGTCCATGTATGTATAGAGCAGTCTGCTGTTCTCAGGTAGTCTGTTAATGTATTTATAGAGCACTCCTCTGTTCTCAGGTAGTCTGTTCATGTATGTATAGAGCACTCTGCTGTCCATAGGTAGTCTGTCCATGTATGTATAGAGCAGTCTGCTGTTCTCAGGTAGTCTGTTAATGTATTTATAGAGCACTCCTCTGTTCTCAGGTAGTCTGTTCATGTATTATAGAGCAGTCTGCTGTTCTCAGCCTCAGGTAATCTATTCTATCTGTTTAATTTAATCTAACTGTGAAGGTAATGTATATAAACATTTTCATTTTGGGAGAGTTGGAGAAGTGAAAGGAATTCTAAGGTATATTTTCACAACTGAATAAACTAATTGTTGTTGTTGTTGTTATTCCTGAATGGATGTGACACCCCCACACCCACTACATAGTGCTGCTTTAAGTGTTCCTGAGTGGATGTGAAGTGTACTGTAGAACTTTATTTCCCTTTATGAGAGGTACATGAACTTTCTACAGGGTGAATACTCTCAAGATTAATCACCGTTCTAAATTCATCCACAACCTTCACTTCATAATCCCTTCACTTATCATGGCGCACAATATCCCTCATCCATATATTCCCAAGCTAGTTTAATTAGCTTTACATGTCGTAGCCTCTCAGCACCAAATGTGCATCTCTCCGTCTCAAAGATGTTGGTTATTACTCAACGTTAGGGATGTCCGATATTATCGACCTACCGATATTATCGGCCGATATTGGCATAAACATTTGATATCGGAAAATATCGGTATCGGTTTTCACAAATTTACATTTATTTAACCTTTATTTACCCAGGCAAGCAAGTAAGAACAAATTATTATTTTGTTTATTGTCAAAGTATGCATAATGTTGTGTTAATTACACAACAAGAGATATGTAATGTTAATTACCTGAAATTAACAGGGGGGGGAACCTTGCATATATCGGTATCGGTTGATATCGGTATCGGAAATTAAGAGTTGGACAATATCGGTATATCGGTATCGGTAAAAAAGCCAATATCGAGCATCCCTACTCAACGTTGTATAACATAAATGGCATTTCTTTTTATGAATGGCGATATTCGAGGAGCCTAATAATAGGGACTTTCATTAATCATTTTTGTATTTGTGCCTGTTTTACAAGAAACATATACAAGTTTCCTACTCCTTGCTGTTTTACAGAGAGTGTCAGTGGACCCTGTCAGCAGCACTGATGATGGGAGCGTTACGTGATGATGAAATTTACACACCCCGTCCTCGCAATTCAACTCTCAATTAAGGCTGATACCACTTATTGATTTATCGATAATTATCGATAACTGCGTGAAATCGATAAGTGGCATCACATATATTTTTTTGCATGTGTAAAAAAAAATACTTTATACTATACTAAAATACCAGATCCACAAAGAATGGATTGCACGGTGCTAGTTGCACCCTTACTTACAATTCATTATGAATTGAAAATGGGGGACCCTGATGTAAACAAGATGAAAGTCTTTCTCTGGTCTGCATCCCCTTAACAATTGTGTGTATTGAGCCGTACTGTATTGTACCCATTCTGCAATCTGTTAATAAAATTTTCATTCAATCAATCACCGCACAGTCTACAATATCACGATGGACCATGCCATGTAGCCTATGTTCTATTATGACATGATCTGTGATGACAAATGTTCTAGAATGTTTGATTAATAAAAACGCGAACTTGAATCCCATCATCATATTTACATAGTCTGTCCACTATGTTTATTACTTTGTTATCCCCCCCCCCCCCCATCTATGTAAAGCGACCTTGCATGGGTCTCTTGAAAGGCGCTATATAAAATGAAGCTATTATTATTATTGTTGTTGTTATTATTATTATCATGTCTGTGTGCGGAGCTCAGTGAAGTTTCAACGGAGCGAGGTAATCTATTCTAACCAACAAATTCAAGACGCTTGTTCGTTTCATTGTAGAGAGTGAAGATGTCAGCCAGGTATGCCGTTTTGATCCAGAATTTTCTCTGAAAGCGCGGGGTTATTCGTTTCAAGAAATCCTTCTATTTTCTCTTGTAGTTCCATGAAGCGCACAAGCACTCGGCCCCGTGATAGCCAACGCACCTCTGTGTGCAGCAGGAGCGTCTGGTGTGCCTCATCCTCGCATAACTGCGCAAATAGACGCTTGTTGGTGGGGCGTCCTTTGATGAAATTAACAACTTTGACTACAGTTGCGAGTGTTTCACTGAGGTCGTCAGACAGTTTTTTGCTGGCCAGTGCCTGGCGATGGATCATACAGTGAAATATTATGCAGTGGGGGGCCTTCTGTTTCAAGCGACTGTTAAATCCCTTGTTTTTTCCCATCATTGAGGCAGCTCCATCGGAACAGCATGCAACTAAATTATCATAAGAGAGGTTTTGGGACATGAAGTAAGAATCTACTGCAGTAAAAATATCCTCACCTCGAGTGGTGGTAGTGAGGTTGACTGACATGAGAATGTCCTGCTTCAGATCCTCATTTTCGATATATTGCACATAAACGATGAGCACAGCCTCGTCTGCGACAGTTGTAGTTTCATCAAGTTGTATGGCAAATTGACCCTTTCTAAGCTTTTCTGACAGCTGCTGCTCACAATCACTTGACATCTTATCAATTCGGTCTTTCACTACATTGTTCGAGAGTGGTACTGACTTTAGTTTATCCGCCACCTGTGGGCAGCACAGGTTCTCAACCATTTTGATGCAGGCTGGTTTGATGAGCTCCTCGCCAATATTGTGCGGTTTCTTTGCTTTTGCAATTAAAAGCGAACACTCAAAGGAGGCTTCGGTAGCCTTCTGTAAATCACTGCCACCCCTGCTCCACGCTACTCTAACATCAACAGGCTTGTTCGCCTTGAGAGACTGTTCTTTCCTCAGAAAAAAGTCTGCATCCTTCCCAACTGTTTCTGGGTGCTTTGTCGCCTGATGTCTCTTCAGCTTGCTGGGCTTCAGGCTCGAGGTTGCCAACTTTTCTCCACAAATCACACACTCAGGTCGTTTGTCTGGTCCCTCAGTGAAGCCCATGGTTATGTAATTATCGCGATTCCTAATCTTTTTTGCAGATGACGAGCTGCCGTCATCTCCTTTTCATTTGTCACACATGTTGCTGCTGTTCGCGTGTTGCTTATTGACAGCGGATGCAGCGTGCTACGGAAAGTGATACAGTCAACTGATTCGCGTACTGTTAACGTTCAAAAATCATGTCTAGATGTTTATTTATCTTTTTTTTTTATTGTAGTAGAGAGACTATTCATGCTTCTGATGATAAAAAATATGCTAATTAAATATTTCTCTGAAAGAAAAAAAAAATTACAGAAAAACTTGTGAAAATAGACCTCAAATCATCTGCGGTCTGGCGGACCCCCTGCAGTTCCTGGCGGACCAAAAAGGGTCCGCGGACCCCAGGTTGGGAATCGCTGGTCTAGAGGATAGAGGAATGTTCGGATACTCAGTCTGATTCAATGAAGAATAAAGGGACTCCACGTACAGAAGTCAGTCCTTGTAAATCCAACGATCAGCAGCCAAAGCAATAACTGTAATCCAAATGCTCGATAGCAAACGATGACAGCTAGCCAGCCTCTGTCCATGAGGCCAGCCCGAGTGTAATCCTCACGAGGTTGAATCCCAAACGATAGTGGAAATCAACGAGGCTCTTCTCCGGGTAACACGTTCCAAATCAATATAATCCAACCAGTAATGGTTCTGCAATCGCCGACGCTGGTTCTCCTGTGCACATGTCCAACGGTTCTCCGACTAGGCCTCCTCGGGTGCTGGCGACGTATTTAGGCCACACACCCTGGCTAAGGTTCACTAGCTAAACACGAACGAACCGTTAGGTAATGCTACACACGAACGAACTGGGTTGCACGATATACAATAAATGAACGACTATTTACTTCACATTAAACTAGGTCGAACTTGACGTTACTGCATTAAACTCTGACACTTTACTATTCTATTCGCACATGTTCTCAACGCACGGTTGCTCACTTCACTACCCGCTGACTCGGGATGAACTTGATGAACGAACTTGTCACGTTGGCTTGCTTAGACGAACTGCTGCTGTGCGCACCTTGCGCCGTATATATATATATATATATATAAGTGGTTATCTAGTCCCAAACCTCAGTTCTTGTCTGGGATCATTACGCTGTCTCCGGGCATGTTACGACATGCCTGAGCTTGTCTTTGAACCTGACGTTGGGGGCTTGCGGGCTGGCGCCTAGGGCCCCATCCAATAAGGAGAGCGAATATCACTATGGTTCGAACGCAGGTAAAGGGACATACCGTGTATATATAAATAATATACAATGTATATAAAACAATATATGTAGATTCTCAGCTTTAATCTGGCCCTTCACAACAGCCGCCTCCTAATTAGTCCGCACCTAATTAGTTAAGGGAGACAGATTAATAGTCCAGTCAACTGCTCAATGTCTGTTGTGAGGAGTAGGGCAATCTACAAAGTCAGTGGGTCATGATCGTCATCAGGGGAGTCAGGGAGCTTCGGCAACTCTATCAGCCTCGCCACGGGTCGGGTGTAGGTCCGCCCTTGGACAATAACTTCTGCCGCTCTGACCTTCCCATCGGCACCAGTGATCACTTTGCTTACGCGGCCGGCCGGCCACATAGCTCGGGGTAGTGACTGGTCTATGATCATAACGACTGTGTCCACCTGTAAGTTGTCTCTGTCCTTTACCCACTTCTGACGGGTTTGGAGAGACGGTAGGTAGTGGAGGAGGAAACTGTTCCAAAACTGGTCAGCCAATATTTGACTGTACCTCCACATTCTTCGGCCGTTCGCTTCTTCAGGTCTGTACACCGTCTGTGGGAGAGCAGGGTCCAGCCGCCCCATCAAGAGAGTGTTGGGGGTGACTGGGTCGACATCTGCTACATCACTTGAGACGTAACCGAGGGGCTTTGAGTTCAATACTCCCTCGATCTCCGTGAGGACTGTCGTGAGGACTTCTTCCGCCACGGTCTGGGCCCCAAGCACGGCGTACAGAGCTGTCTTTATGGAACGTACTTCTCTTTCCCAGGTTCCCCCGAAGTGAGGGGCGTTCGGGGGGTTAAACTGGAATTCGATCTGATAGGGAGCGAGGTGGGTCTTAAGTTCTGGGCCCATGGCCTGGAAGCTCTCTCTCAGTTCTCTTTCTCCGCCTTTGAAGTTTGTCCCTTGATCAGACAACAACGCAGACGGTTTTCCTTTTCTTGCTGTGAATCTCCGGAAGGACATGAGGAATGAATCCGTACTCATGGTCTGAAGGAGTTCTATGTGTACTGCTCGGGTGGTCATGCACTTGTATACAATGCCCCACCTCTTCTCTGTCCCTCTTCCTTTCTTCACGTAGAGCGGGCCGAAGCAGTCCACGCCCGTGGAGTGAAAGGGCTTCTCGCCGAGTCGGAGGCGGCAGGGAGGCAGGTCGGCCATCATGGGTATACTGGGCTGTGCTCGCCACTTGCGACAGTCTAGACAGGTCCGTTGGAAGCGACGTACTGCTTCTCTTCCTTGCAGTATCCAGTAACGACGTCGGATCTCAGCGAAGACTCTCTCTGCGCCAGCGTGGTGCACATCCTCGTCGTATTTCTTTATGATGAGCTCCGTGACCTTGTGTCGGCTGTTGAGGACGATAGGATACTTGACGTCATCCGTTAAGTCCGGGGCCCGTCTCAGATGACCACCCACCCTGATGAGGCCATGGGTGTCGCGCTCAGGGGCCAAGTGGAGCAGTCTGCTGTCTGAAGGGATTGGCTTTGTTCCCTGCAGGCAGTCTAGCTCATCTGGAAACGAGTCTCTTTGGGCTCGCTGTAGCAGAAGGAGTTCTGCCTCTGCGTAGTTCGATGCGTCAATGTCTGTAGTGGGGGGAACCTCAGGGTGGTGCCACAAGAATGTTTTTATTTGCGCACTCTCAAAGGTTAGGCAGTCGTCTATGTTAGGATCAGTGGGTACTGGGATGTGCGTCAGCCCACAGAACATAGATTTCTTGATCTCTGCCTCCTCTTGACTAGCCTCCCGTGGGGTGGGGGTAGGCCACTCTGCCTCCGGGAGCTTGAGGAACTCAGGACCGTCACTGTAGATATTGGGACGTGTGAGGTCATCTAGGGACATCCCCCGTGTGATGACATCGGCTGGGTTCTGTTTGGTGTCAACGTACCACCAGCACGCTGATCCTACCAGGTCTTGAATCTCTGTGACTCTGACTCCCACGAAGACCTTGTATCTACAATAATCGGACTGGATCCATGTGAGTACGGTCATGGAGTCTGACCACAAGATTGTTCTTTGCACCGGGATGGTGAGTTCACGTTGTATTAACGTGGCGAGTTGCGTGCCTACCAGAGCTGCGCAGAGCTCTAGACGCGGGATCGATTGTTGCTTGCGGGGGGCTATTCTTGAGTGAGCCAGGACGAAAGCTGTGTGTACTTCTCCTCCCTCCTCTCGGGCCCGCAGGTAAGCCACCGAACCGTAGGCTACTTCCGAGGCGTCACTGAAGACGTGCAGGTCCATCTGGCATGTCTCCAGCCGCACTGTGGGTGGGAAGTAGCTCCGGCGTATGTTCACATTTTGGAGCGAGCTGAGTTCTCTCTCCCACTCTCTCCAGGTGGAAGCTAGGTGGTCGGGTATGGGGTCGTCCCAGCCCTGTTCCTTGTCCCACAGCTCTCGCACAAGCATTTTCGCCCGAGTGGTGTAAGGTAGGATACACCCCAGCGGGTCGTATTGGTTTGCGAGTGTTCTGTATACGCTCCGTCTAGTGGTCGGTAGAGGGGTCGACCTTCCCTGCTCCGGGGTCAGGGATGTGTGCTTGTAATGGAGCGAGTCTGTTTTGAAGCGCCAGACTAGGCCCAATGTCATTTCCTGTGCTTCACCTGGGGTGGTCGCCATCCAGGTCTCGCTGCTTGCTGCCTTTGTCTCTGGGGAGAGGCTGCGAAGTACTTGAGGGTCACTGCTGGCCCACTGCCGGAGATCAAAGCCTTTGATCAATGAGGCGCGGAGCTTGAGCAGGAGGGCTTCGGCTTCTTCTGGCGTCGAGACGCTTTGCAGACAGTTGTCCACGTAGAAACTCCTCTCTACACTTTGTCTGACCTCCTCGTCAGCTTCAGGGTCTTCTGTCACATGTTTTTGTAGTGCGAACGTAGCACAGCATGGGCTGCATGTGGTGCCGCAGGGGAGGACCTCCCATTGGTAGATGGATGGTTGCTCATCATTGATCCTCTCTCTCCATAGGAACCGCAGCAGGGGCTTGTCCTCCTCCACTAGCCGCACCTGCAGGAACATCCCTTTGATGTCGCCGCTGATGGCCACCTTGTCTTGGCGGAAACGTAGTAGTACGCCGAGGAGAGAGGGGCCGAGTGTCGGGCCGGGCAAGAGTTCTTTATTCAGGTTCTGTAGTCCGATCTGGTAGCTGCAGTTGAATACAATGCGGTTCTTGCCGTTGTGGTGGACCTTGTGGTGGGGCACGTACCAGGATTCAGTCGTCTGGTCGGCCTCTTGATTGTCAATTTTCTTTATGTGTCCCGCTGTGATCAGCTTGTCGATCTCAGCGCGGTACACAGTGGCTTGAGTGGGGTCCTTGGCTAGACGCCGCTCGGTGTTCAGTAGATAGCGTTCTGTCGCTTCTTTGGAGGCGTGGAGGGTGGGCATCCCCTCAAGAGTGGAGTTGCGTATCTCATCACTCCGTCGACCTCGACTCTCTTTGTCTTCTGCTCGAGGAGGGCTATGGCATAAGTGTCTTCCTTTGAACGAACAAGTTTCTTTTCGTTCTTAAAGGGCATCGCGTCTAATGTCCATAGCCTCTCGACGTGCTGCAAGAGGGTGGTGTCGTCTTCGTTTATCCTCGTGTAGAGGCAGCGAGTGGCTGTCGGTCGGTTGGAAGACCCGGAGAGGGGGCCTTGTAGTGTCCAACCCAGGCGGGTCTTGACCGCTGCTGGACAGCCTCTGGGCCCGATGTGGACCTGGTCCGTTGGGACGATGAGGTGTGCGTGGTCGGATCCTATGAGCAGGGTCGGGGTGGTGTCGTCGATAGGTAGTTGACGTAGGTGCACGTATTTCTCCGTCAGCTGTGTGATGGGGTAGGTGTACCGTGACAGGCCTATGTCGTGGCTGGTGAAGGCGTTAGTGATGCTATACCGCTTCTCGGGCTGCTCGACCGCTGCTATCGTGAAGGAAACATTTTCACCCTTTATGGTCTTTAGGTCTCTTCTAATGGTACGGATTGTCATTGTTTCTTCGGTACCCCGCAGACCCAGCTGGGCTGCGGCGGAAGCGAGGAGGAGAGTCTTTTCTGACCCATCATCTAGGACGGCGTAAGTGTCCATGACCTTGTCCTCGTAGCTTAGGAGCACTCGGACCACCTTCAAGAGCACTCGGGAGCTCCCGCTCTTCGCAGGGTCTATGTACATGACGTTCACTCTCGAGCTGCTTTGGGGTACGGGTCTCCTCTTGTTGCTGTCGTGCAGGACCTCCAAGTGGGCGCCGTCGCACTTGCTGCATCTTTTCTTTAAGCGGCACTCAGCTGCCATATGGCTACGCGCGCAGCGGAAGCAGCGGCGGTTGGCTTTGATCCACTGGCTCACCTCGTCAGCGGTCAGCTTCTTGAAGGTGTCACATTGAGACAGCCAATGTTAATTTTCACAGTACTGGCATGCAATCTTCCACTTTCCCTTCACGTGGGGGGTGCTGTGGTTCTTGTGCTGCGGCACTGACTCGGCCTGGTGCATAACTGTCACTGACCGGCGGTTATCATTGAACCTCCGCGGTCCATCTCTTGGGCTAGAGCCACTCCACACGAATGTGTCCAGTCGTAGACAGCTAACTTCCCTTGCGAGGAAAGCAGCCAGGTCTAGGAGGGATGGTTCTGGGCCGTTGGGGTCACGGTGGTCTTTCTGCCGCCGAAAACGGTCTTGGCGGGCTGGAGGGAGCTTCTCCAGTATCCGCTCCACGTTAGAATTTGCATACAGTTCATATCTCCCCTTCTCCTTTTGGGACCCCAGCATCCCCACGAGGGATTGTACCTTGATAGAGAGGTCATCCAGTGCTCTATTGTCTTTGGCTGGGGGGAGGCGGTCGATATCTCGTATTTCTTGGATCACGTAATCCCATATGCGTCCATAGCGCGCGTCGAGGGCCACCAGAGCAGCTGAGTATGGGGTACTTGAGTTCGAATATGCCAGCGCTATGTTATGCGCTCTGGGCACCTTGAGATGCTTGAGGAGGATGGCATATTTGTACGACTCGTCGTGGACATCGGACATTATAGTCTCTAAACACATGCGTAATTCTGTGTACTGTGCTCTGTCCTCGCGCGTAAAGTCTGGGAACGTCGGTGTGCCAAGGTAAGATGCCATGGATGGCTGGGACACCGATGAGCGTAGGGGGAGAGGCCTCCTGGGCGAGTCTCCCCGTACGGGTGGTCGTGGGTTAGTACTGGGTGGGTACCAGAGGCCGGGTCCCCAGGTGCTGTTCCTCGGTGCTGACTGTACATCAAACTCACCCTTGAGTTGGGTCGGGGGTTTGTAGTGCAGTGACTCGGGGCTGAGGTCGGGGCTGTACTGGGCCTCCTGGTCCAAAGTATGTTTGTGCTGGTGTGCTTGATATCCCTCCTCTTCCTCCTCTAGGTCTTGGAGTCTTCTAGTTAGTCTCTCTGCGACGTAGGTCGGTTCTTCCCGTTGGCTGGGTCTCGTATGGACCGGTCGGGGAGGGGGCTCGGAGACGTAGGCAGGTTCTTCCTGTTGGCCGGGTCCCGTGTAGCTTTGTCGGGTAGGGGAAGGTGCCCTAGACCCTTGTCGTGATGATCTCCGGGAGCTCCGTGCGGAGAGAGGGGGTGTTGCCCTGGCGATCAATTGTTCTATCATCTGCGCCTGCAGCCGGTCGCGCTCTGCTTCGCGCTGTGCATTGGCGTGTTCTCGCTGGATGTTCTCTTCCGTCTGAAGGCGCCTCTCCTCCAGTCTGATGCGGTCATACTCACTCCGTTGTTGCGCCTGGAGGCGCTCTCGTTCCGCTGCAGAGTGTTCGTGCTCGCTTAGTTGTTGCGCCTGGAGGCGCTCTCGTTCCGCTGCAGAGGGTTCGCGCTCGCTTATTTGTTGCGCCTGGAGGCGTTCTCGTTGTTCGCGCTCACTTAGTTGTTGCGCCTGGAGGCGCTCTCGTTCCACAGCAGAGTGTTCGCGCTCACTTAGTTGTTGCGCTTGGAGGCGCTCTCGTTCCGTAGCAGAGTGTTCGCGCTCACTAAGGGCTTGTGCTTGGAGTTGCGCGTGGAGGCACTCTCGTTCCGTTGCAGAGTGTTCGCGCTCACTAAGCGTCTTTGCTTGAAGCCGGTCGCGCTCACCCTGGAGTCGGTATCTTTCAGTTGAAGCTGTCAGTGTGGCGATCAAGGCTTGCGCCAGTCTCTGGTCCGCCTCGCTGGGGGATGACACTGACGGAGGTGATCGGGTGCTGACAGGGCTTGGTGGAGACCTGTTCTTCTGGCGCGCTCCGAGGTCTATCTCCTGAGCGCGGTACTCTTCTCTTGGTTGCGCGTTGAGGTCTGTCTCGGGTACGCGCTCTTGGGTTGGTTGTGCGCCGGGGTCTATCCCTGGAGCGCTTTCTTTATCCTGGAGCGCTCCGGGGTCTATCCCGGTGACGCTGTCTGGAGGTATAGTCACGTCATGTCCCGCTTGGTCCCCCCCGTGAGCTAAGTCAGTTTCGTTTGAACCCACTGGGGTCTCTACTGGCAGGGCCGGCAAGTCGATAGGAGTGGGCATGCTTAAACTATCCGTTTTATCCGTATTTAACGTCTGTTTAGATAAGCTAGGGGGTAAAACGAAAGCGAAGTCCTCCAGATATGGAGGTAGCTGACGTTTGCGCTGCGGGCGTTCTAGCTTGGGGGAGCCGTTTGGAGAGTGTTCACCGCTGGCCATGTCAATATTAATATTATATTAAATATTACTGATACCCTCCGGCTCGAAGGACCAATTGTAACTGAGGGGTTACAAAACCCTGACTGTATTAAAGATTGTGATAGATTAAACCACTGCTAGGTATGTACTTTAATTACTGGCCAGACAGTACATCAAATATAGATGGTGAACACTCATAAGAACACGGCATTGACAAAGAAATAGTATTTGAGGGTATTTTATTATTATGCAACATTAGGTTACATAATGAGAATTAGGGTCGCGCTTGTATGGCGAAGAATATGCATAAAGTCAGTCAGTAGCATGAGTCACTGGGAATAGCAGGATTCCTACGATGGGTCTAGGTTGACGTCACCTGGCGTATAATAGCAATTATAGAAGGCAACGCTGGTACCGCCTGGAGACACTGGGTTCCTCTCAGAGTTGTAAGGTCTAGAGGATAGAGGAATGTTTGGATACTCAGTCTGATTCAATGAAGAATAAAGGGACTCCACGTACAGAAGTCAGTCCTTGTAAATCCAACGATCAGCAGCAAAAGCAATAACTGTAATCCAAATGCTCGATAGCAAACGATGACAGCTAGCCAGCCTCTGTCCATGAGGCCAGCCCGAGTGTAATCCTCACGAGGTTGAATCCCAAACGATAGTGGAAATCAACGAGGCTCTTCTCCGGATAACACGTTCCAAATCAATATAATCCAACCAGTAATGGTTCTGCAATCGCCGACGCTGGTTCTCCTGTGCACATGTCCAACGGTTCTCCGACTAGGCCTCCTCGGGTGCTGGCGACGTATTTAGGCCACACACCCTGGCTAAGGTTCACTAGCTAAACACGAACGAACCGTTAGGTAATGCTACACACGAACGAACTGGGTTGCACGATATACAATAAATGAACGACTATTTACTTCACATTAAACTAGGTCGAACTTGACGTTACTGCATTAAACTCTGACACTTTACTATTCTATTCGCACATGTTCTCAACGCACGGTTGCTCACTTCACTACCCGCTGACTCGGGATGAACTTGATGAACGAACTTGTCACGTTGGCTTGCTTAGACGAACTGCTGCTGTGCGCACCTTGCGCCTCAGTTCTTGTCTGGGATCAATACGCTGTCTCCGGGCATGTTACGACATGCCTGAGCTTGTCTTTGAACCTGACGTTGGGGGCTTGCGGGCTGGCGCCTAGGGCGCCATCCAATAAGGAGAGCGAATATCACTATGGTTCGAACGCAGGTAAAGGGACATACCGTGTATATATAAATAATATACAATGTATATAAAACAATATATGTAGATTCTCAGCTTTAATCTGGCCCTTCACAACATATAGGCTACCCAATACTGACATCAAAATAGATTGTATGCCTCTAGAAATCATATGCAGCAGGTAGAAAATTGACGGAAAATCCGTCGCGATTTGGAATAAAATTGAGGAGAACTTTAATCCCTGGGTATTAATCGAACAAATTGGAAAAAGGCAGTCATATTCCAGCACGATCTTTATTAGTGTTTGCGCTGCCCAGGCAGCAATGGTTAATAGATATCATATCCGACATCACCGTACGTGTACACGTCTGTCAGCCTGTCACATATTTCTCCATAACATGCTTCCCTCGGCTTAGTCCATTTTTCCACATTTCATGGGGGTGTTCCATTACCGTATATGGTTAATCGGGGCGGTTTTGGTATGCAAATACGTGAAAGTGTGCACAAGCCTCAGCGTAGGAGCAAGGTGATATTTATCATGACAGGTGTGCGTAGGACCTGTGTACGCACGTGTGATAAATCCCGTTTTTTTTGTGCGTGCACACATTCTAAATTCTGTGCTTACGTGTGGAAATAGAACATTTTCTAAGAAAACTTGATAAATGAGGGCCCAGGTCTCTTTACCTGGGTCATTTCAGCTGATCACCTAGGGCGAGAGCCTCAGCCATTCTCTCTAAATACTATGTGTATATTTCTATCTGTTTGGTTAATAAACCTTTGTTATTATCCAAACCTCGGTTGACTGAGAACATTCTTCTTCAGGATATCCACGAATATCCCACAATTGGCTTCTACGAACTTGTGACGGACTCTTTGCGTCCTCCCGGCGTGCTGTATTGTTTCATCTATACAGAGAAAAGTGAGTATAATAGAATGGTCGACCAAAATGTATGGCAAGGAATTAAAACCTTCCCGCTTTTCTCTGTGCCAGGTGAATGTTACGGAATGTTGTCAAATATTGAGATCATGGCTGAGTAAGAATAGCGTGTATTAATATATCTGATCTGTATTGAGAATCGTTACCGGGGAAACGCGTGTACCCGGGTCCTTATCAGGCGGTTCTGAGAGGATGGGTTGTAGTGCTATTCCCGGATTGAGCTGTTGCCAACCGAATGTTAGGGCACACCATAAGGTTGTTGGATTGCTATCCCTAGTCTAGCTGATGCAGACTGAAATATAGGCAACAAAGTAAGATACGTGGGCTTATTAGACGTGATATCCTTGGAAAACACTACTCTGTTAGAAAAGTTCTGTGATTCTTCTGCAAAAAGGCGGGAAGTAGGACCGAGAGCTGATATAATCATAATTAGATTTACCAGAGTAACGTCATAATATTCATAGTTTCAACCTCAAACTAAGCCCACAACCTCTTCCATTCCTGAAAATGATGTATTCGGATTAGGTGAACCAATTGATCACTACAGATAGCGGGAAGCTGACAACGGGACGTCCCGGTAGTACGTGAATGTACATTAAACGGGACATTAGTCGCGGGTTGAAGGGGCTGTGAGTGTGATTAAACGGTATATTCAAATCTAATATAGCGCTGTTAAATTTCGAAGTTCAGGGTCGGTCGTTATGCCTTAATAACAATGTATAGTTAAACGAGGGTAATCAAGCCTTATCGCAGCAGATGCTGGTCGATTAAACGAACAGCGATCCGATACAGACCAGATATACACACACGTTATCTTATATGTATTATTGTTTGTTTGTCTGTCTACGTTTCGTTTGTATGTGCACAGTATTAGAACCCGCCGCGGTGCTTTATTGAGTTAAGAACCGGCTGATATCGCGCCGAGCATTGGGAAACGAGTTAACGTTATACAGGGAATAACATTGGGGTGCAACTCTCGCGACATGCTAGGAAAGTGACTTCCGGTTGGGAATTGTAGTTTTATCGTTTCTGATTGTTTACGTTTCACATATGCACAGGCTCGTTCATTCGGTTACAAAACGCTGGTTTTAGGTGAATTCCAGGCTATTGAGAGCCCGTGGAAAAGTACTGCATGGATTGCAAAGCGTTATTTCCGAGGTGAATGAGAACGCGTGAACGTCGCTTGGAGTGATGACGTCATACGATGTGCGCCATGAAGTTATGATTTTGATATGAAACTATCCATGGGCGAACGTAAAGTTTAATATGCCCGAGGCCGAGGGTATATGAAATCCATGTGTAGTATCTGTTTTATTTGTATGTGTATATACGCGCTGCTATTAGAACGTCGTGTTACTGTAGCGAGATGCAAAAGAGTTTTTCCAAAGTTGCATTATCCCAGACCACCGGAGAAACGAGCCGAGCATTGCATTGACGACACGCAGGGCCGCCTCAGGGGGTGTGCGAGCAGTGCGGTCGCACAGGGCCTCGCGGGAAGGGGGGCCTCGAAAAAAAAATAAAAAAAAATAAAAAAAAAATATTTTTTATTTATTATTATTTTTTTTTTTTTTTTTTTTTTTTTTTTTTGCGAGGCCCCCCTTCCCGCGAGGCCCTTTTTCATCACAGACCTAACATCTAGTTTTGCTTATATGCTTATATATTTCACATTAGACACGTTTGTAGAATGTGTCTGACTTGTTCCTGGGTCTGCACCTGGGTCACTATTGGAGCTCTGGGGCTCTGCAGCAGACATACTATTGGTTTCAACGAAGGGAGTGGTTACTTACATCATGTGTAGTACGCCGGCGTGAGTCAGCTGCGTTTGACTATTTCGCGCGTGCAGCTTTTGACTATTATGCTTAGTTATGCCAGCCAAGGTCGGTCATTATCAGTCGGTCAGTCACCAAGGAACGTTGACGAAAGGCCTCTCGCTGGCGGGACAAATGGCCGGAGCCTTGTCATGATGCAGTCGGGATATAGCCATGATGATGTCGGCTAGTAGCTAGCTTAGCTAAAGGCTAACTAGCGTTAGCTAACCTAGAGATGCAGCCAAGATGAAGAGGATGGTCGTTTGGCAGATGAACTTCGTCAACTCCACGCGGTTGTCTCCATCCTCTTGGACGTTTGGTGAGTTTTTAACCTATTCTATTAACTCTATTCTATTCCCGCCGTGGACATCTCTCCCTCTCTCTCTCTCTCTCTCTCTCTCTCTCTCTCTCTCTCTCTGGAGCTAAACTGGCCGACTAGCTGTTGTAGTACTACTAGTAGCTAACGGTGTGTGGCCTGGTGTCAGCACCTGTATGTAGCCGCATAGCTTGCTTCTGCGTTAGCTAATGGTTAGCGATAGCCTGGTTGAGCTAACTGTTAGCCAGTTAGCTGTTTAGCTACGACGTTAGCTGCCGGCTGCGCTCGGCTGGGAACGTTCGTTTGATGCTATCAGTTAGCCTTGAGTTAGCTGTTAGCTTGTTTCCTACGACCATTGACATTAGCCGTGAGAATAGCAGGGGGTTCTGGCACTCTGACTATGACATCATCTTTGACAGAAGATGTAGTCGGGCCTGCACCATGACAAGGCTCTGGCCATAGCTTATTTTTGTCCCGACAGCGAGAGGCCTTTCGTCAACGTGGAGACCTGTGTTGCGGCCTTTCGCCCTGCGTTCCTTGGTGCAGGTAAGATTAATGAAAATGTCATGACATTACCCCACTCTTCCTTCCTTCCCCTCCCGAATGTTTTGTTAATAACAATGTTTTTTTCCAGGCAAAACATATGTTACTTCACAACATTTGGAGATACGACATGTGCTGTGTGTGAATTCATTGTCTTGGTCGTTTGTGTAGCTTGGGTAGCGTTGGGCCGTTGGCCAAAGCTGTGTGTGGCCTGGTGTCAGTAGCCTACCTGGCTAGCCTTTAGCTGTCGGCCATTGGCTCCTTGCTGCTTTGATTTCTCTGGTATAGACCCTCTTCTCTTTGGATTTAAGTGTTGATCTTTGTCCTTTTGGATCTATGTATATTCATGTTGCCTTTGTGAAGTTATCTTTTCCTTCTGTTTTGTTCTTTCATTAAAAGTTGAATATCCTTTAGGGGGTCATCTTTGCTTATCTCTCTCATACATGCTCTATCTCTAACACACATGCTCTCTCTCTCTCTCTCTCTCTTTCTAACACACACAGTCTGCCTATGGCGGCCTTTCTCGATGGCTAGGCTGTGCTCGCTGAGTCTGTACCTAGTCAAGGATCTTCAGTCACAGTGCTCAGGTATTCTGCCACTGTGTACTCTCTGTTTAGGGCCAAATAGCATTTCAATTTCTTTCCAATGTGTCTCTCTCTCTGTACACTGTATATTGACTGTAGAACGGGAGCTCTCTCTCGCTCTCTCTCTTGCTATATGTTGACTGTATCATGCCCAGCCTCGGGCAGCGCTATTATTTACGAATATGTTGACTGTATAAAAAAAAATATATATATATATATATATATTTTTTTTTTTAACCTTTTGGGGGGGGGGGGCTCGCGTTTAAATTTCGCACAGGGCCTCGCATTTCTCCCAGGCGGCCCTGACGACACGTAGCGTGTTACAGCCTCAAGGACCACTATTCGATTGAAGATACACATAAACACAAAATCGTGTTTAATTCATAAAAGGGGGTAAGTTAATATGGTTATTCAATAACTGAACACAACTATGAGGACGACGTCAGCACAACAGCTGTCCGGTGAGTATGAAACAAACCTTGATGATGCATGACACATCTAATATCAGTTACTGTGAATTACGTATATCAAACAAAACAATTCTAGTTTAAAACAGTGTATGGTTTAACTCCCACATATTTTTGATACGAGGTACCATAGAGAAGCATGCATCAAATATAACGTATTCTGCAGCAGTAGATTAGACGTTATAACCTTAGATTACTTTGACACAAACTATAGAGTAAACCAGCCCCCCAAGAGACAGACAGATCTGGCCCTGAGGCGAGAAGCAGAGTAATGCAGACACCCAAATTGTATCACAAAAGACGGAAACTCAAATGATTTGCATCTGAACACAGACAATACACAAAGTGAGACCAGCTACAATCATGTAAATTGAGACCCCAAAATAATCTACATTTGAACATGAAAATCAGCTGAGGACGATGTGGAGCTGAAAGACAATGCAAATAGCTAGAGAGGACCCTGACCACACCTAGGGACTCAACTTAGTATCTCCACTATACTTAGTATAGTAGGAAGTATCGCTTTAGATGCAGATGTTCTCGTTGTTACCACCGAGACTCACCTGACAATGGATAACAACAGGGAACCACAAAATGCATTGAATGCAATGCTTTTAAAACGAACATGCCCCCTTCATTTAATTAACATGAATTAGACACAGGTGATGAATTTGCAGTCATGAAAGGCTACCATATGTCCCATACTAACAGAATAACTAACCAGTTTGTCATGGGGCTATCCCATGCCCTGTAAGTAGGGATGCACATGGGCCTTAAGTGGTTTGACCTGTTCCCACATGTGGTCATGCGGCCAAACATTTAGTTTAGGCCTTCGGCCTAGTTTGTTTTGTTATGTTGTTTTGTAATACAGACACATTGGTTTAAAGCATAACATGTTATGTAGAATTAAAGTACATGTCAATCAGAAGTCCCCATAGCGGAGGTATATGTTGAGGTAAACAACCAGGCATATCTGGTGAAGGTTGGAGTGCCCCCCGAACTGCCCTACCCTATTTTGCTGGGGACAGATCTGCCTATTTTGCTAGACCTCATTCATGAGAGTAAAGGGAGATTATGTGGGGTAGTTACTAGGTCCAAGGCGAGAGAGCACACTAATACACCAGTCTCTGTGACACAACCACTGATTCAGCCAGACACAACTGACACAGAAATACCCACCACTATCAGGCCAGACTCCGATTCACCAGCTACCAATGCGGACACAGTGCAGCTGATGCCATTTTTTGGGGTAGAGGTAGGTGGAGTGCCAGGAGTCACACAAGAGGAGAGATGTGAGAAACGCAGGGAGCAAGTCAGAGGAATTGTGTTGCAGTCAGCTGACCAGCCAGATCAGGATATGGAGTTTCCAGGGCTGTCGGTAAAGGAGGTTTTTTCTGGGGATCTTGCCAGACAACAGAGAGGGGACCCCACTCTAATAGACTGTTTCAAAGAGGCAGAGAAGGAATCCAGTTCTAGTCCCCTTAGCAAGCGGTTTCTGCTCGACAATGGGTTGCTTTATAAACAGAGTGAATATGACAGGCAGCTCATACTGCCAAAGGCATGCAGGGAGGAAGTGCTGAGGCTAGGCCATACTATTCCTTGGGCGGGTCACCTAGCTTTTGAGAAAACCTTCCAGAGGATTTCAAAAAGGTTTTTCTGGCCAGGGATGTATAGCCAGGTCAAATATTACTGCAAGACATGTCCAGAGTGCCAGCTTACAGCAGGGAAAGCTACAGCCCCTGTACCCCTTATGCCACTCCCTGTGATAGGCACCCCTTTTGAGCGGATAGGGGTGGATATTGTTGGTCCATTAGAGAGAAGCCAGGCAGGCAACCAGTTTATCCTTGTCATTTGTGACTATGCCACCAGATATCCAGAGGCCTTTCCATTGAGAGAAGTGACAGCCAAGCAAGTAGCTACAGCTATGCTGCAGTTTTTTTCTAGGGTAGGGATCGCGAGGGAGGTACTTACGGACCAAGGGACCAATTTCATGAGTCGCACACTCAAACAGGTCTATCAGCTGTTAGGTATCAAGAGAGTAAGGACCACTCCCTACCACCCTCAGACTGATGGCCTTGTTGAGCGTTTCAATCAGACCCTGAAACGTATGCTGAAAAAGTTTGTTTCTGAGTCAGGGAAGGACTGGGATAAATGGCTGCCGTTTCTGTTGTTTGCCTACCGTGAGGTTCCCCAGGCCTCAACTGGGTTTTCACCTTTCGAGCTGCTTTATGCCCACCAGGTCAGAGGTCCATTGGATGTGCTGCGAGAAACCTGGGAGGAGTTGGACAAACCACAGAACATGAACGTCATCTCTTTTGTCCTGAAAATGCGAGAGACGCTCATGAGGACCACCACAATGGCACGTGAAAACCTTCTGAAGTCCCAAGCCAAGCAGAAGGAGTGGTATGACCGGTCGGCAAGACAGCGGAGCTTGGAACCTGGGGAGGAAGTCTTGTTGCTTTTGCCAAGTCAGAGCACAAACTGTTGGCAAGGTGGCAGGGCCCATACCGGGTCAAGCAGAAGATGGGGCCGGTAACGTATAAGATCCACATGCCAGAGAGGAGGCAGCCACTTCAGATTTCCCATATAAACATGCTCAAGAAATGGCACCCCCGCCCAGTCTCTGTGACACCTGTACCGCACTCGCTCTTCATCCAGGCAGTGGAGGAAGAGGAGGAACCCATGGAGCAGTACCTACCCGGTCGGGAGAAGGGGAAGAAGCTGGACATGGACCACCTTTCAGCAGGAAGGAGAGAAGAGCTCCTTCGGATCTTGCCCCTCCATCTCTTCATGGAGACTCCGGGGCGCACGGACATGGTGCACCACCACATCACTTTGAAGGAGACTAAGCCCCTTCGTCAGCCAGTCTATAGGGTGCCAGAACGTCTGTTACCGGTGCTGAGGAAGGAGTTGGAAATGATGAGGGAACTGGGGGTGATTGAGCCCTCCTCCAGTGAGTGGAGCAGCCCAGTCATCTTGGTCCCAAAGAAGGATGGCACCCTGAGGTTTTGTTTGGACTTTCGGAAGATCAATGGGGTGAGTAAATTTGATTTGTACCCCATGCCCAGGATCGATGATCTGGTGGAGAGGCTAGGAGGCGCCAGCTTCATTAGCACTCTTGATCTCTGCAAAGGGTACTGGCAGGTTCCCCTTACAGCAGGGAGCAGAGAGATCACGGCTTTCCGAACCCCCTTTGGTCATTTCCAGTTCACGGTCCTTCCTTTCGGCCTTCATGGAGCGCCGGCGACATTCCAGAGAATGATGGACAAGGTCCTGTCGGGCACAGAGGCCTTTGCCGCTGCTTACCTGGATGATATAGTGATCTACAGCAACAGCTGGGAGGAGCACCTGTGTCATCTCGAGGAGGTCTTGCAGAGGATCAGGAAAGCAGGCCTCACCATCCGCCCTGACAAGTGCTCACTGGCCAAGCAGGAGACCAGGTACCTGGGTTTTGTGTTGGGGAAGGGACTGATCCGACCGCAGGTGGGGAAGGTTGATGCTATCAAGTCCGCTCAGAGGCCCACGACCAAGACTCAGGTCAAGTCCTTCCTGGGTTTGGTTGGCTGGTACAGGCGGTTTATACCTGACTTCTCAACTGTTGCTGTGCCTCTCACGAACCTCACGAGGAAGAACGAGCCCAACAAAGTGCGGTGGACGGACGGGTGTGAGGAGGCCTTCCAGGGTTTGAAGACCTCGTTGTGCGGTGAGCCCCTGCTTAAGAGTCCTGACTTTGAGCAGCCATTCACAGTCCAAACGGATGCATCGGATCTGGGTATTGGAGCCGCCTTGTTGTAAGGGAAACCGGGTAATCTCCAGCCCATTGCTTACATCAGCAGGAAGCTCAACTCTCACGAAGTCAGGTATTCCATTGTGGAAAAGGAGTGCCTTGCCATCAAGTGGGCACTGGACTCTCTCCGATACTACCTGTTGGGCAGGAGATTCAGCCTGGAGACTGACCATCGGGCACTGTCTTGGCTGGGGAGCATGAGGGACACCAACTCCAGAATCACGAGATGGTTCCTTGCCATGCAACCTTTCGACTTCGAGGTACTGTATAGGAAAGGGAAGGAGAACTGTACAGCAGACTACCTCTCCAGAACGCCACAAGTGTCTACTCCAGAAGGGGGGGGTAATGTCATGGGGCTATCCCATGCCCTGTAAGTAGGGATGCACATGGGCCTTAAGTGGTTTGACCTGTTCCCACATGTGGTCATGCGGCCAAACATTTAGTTTAGGCCTTCGGCCTAGTTTGTTTTGTTATGTTGTTTTGTAATACAGACACATTGGTTTAAAGCATAACATGTTATGTAGAATTAAAGTACATGCATTTGTTGATAAATACCGTTTGTCTGTGCTCCCACTTGGTTCCTTGTAGGATCTCTGGCTGCCCAACCAGAACTGGGAGAGGCCAGGGCCTTTTCTGGAGGGGAGATTCGGAAGGAACCAAGTGTGGTAGAGTACAGGGGGGGGGGGATTTTCATAACGAGAGGGGAATAGGTTTATGAAGCGCCCTAAACACTGTTTAGTGTTTGGTGATGATAGAACATGATGGAGTAATGTACCCATGTTGTCCAGAGTTATTGGATGTGTAAATTGATGTCTGTATTGATTAATTGTTTGTTTTTGGTTTGTCCCTGTAGGAGGAGCTTCCAGCATAAAGCCAGGGATGGAGGCTCCTCTCGGGGAAAAGTAGTGACAGGCTTGGAAGCGAGACACAGCCGTACTAAGACCTAGGTCCCTTAGCCAAGGGCCTAGTTGTTTATATTTGTTAAAAGAAAGTTTAATCATTTTGTATTATTTTTGTATTTATGTTAAAATATGTTTTTTCCCGTTTTTTCCCACTGGGGAGCAAAAGAACAAATAGAATAAAAAACCAACCACTGGGTGATGGCAACCTGACTCGGACTGCATTTTTCCTTCGCTTGGCCGCCTCCTCACACAGTTGTTTTCATCTCTCTCTTTTCAAGAAGGCACACGAATTAGAGATATGATTTCTGAATAAAATCAGACAAAGTAGAAATGCCCAAAATGAAAGATTAATGATGAAAATAACATAACTTGCATACTATCTCCTCCTTCTATCCTCTGCTTATAACCACTAAACCCTTGCTATTTCAAGTACTTTCCATGACTGCAAATATCAAAACCACCAATTGGAGCACAATTATCAACATGTACAAGGTGTACATTTACATTGGTCATTTAGCTAACGATTTTATCCAAAGCGACTTACAAGTTCTGTGCGACAGGTCATCAGGAAGGACACAACTCTATCAGCTGAGTAACAACGTCCATCAAAGTATTGAGTACTACAGTGTAGGTTAGTTTATTAGGACAAGTGCATGACAGTAAGGTTAGTTAGGGTTAGATTTATTTGTATCAGTGGAAGCAGGATAATCAGTTACACAATGATTATAAAAATGCACAAGATGTATTAGAGATAATTGAATTAATGCTACTTAAGAGTAGACGAGAAAATGAATGGATGTATTTCATGCAAAAATAACTGCCTGGCTGCCTAGAGGTTTTTGTTTTGTGTTTTTCTCTATGCTAATATCGTGTCACAAGAGCCACACTAGAGGTGAGAGGAAAGCCAGAGAAGGCGTGACGAGGTAAGTATCCTGAAGTACACCCATCGCACGCATCCTGAGGTAAGATCAACTTCAATTTGACATCACAGATTATAAAGATAAAAAGAAATGTAATGTTAGACCTTCCCGAATACTCATTTATAATTGGTGCAGATTTTAATGCCATTTGGAATCCAAGGATGGACAAATCAAACCCCTCCTTTTCCAGCGAACAAAAAAATTCATCTAATGCATTAAAGGATTGGCCGAAGATTACAGGTGTAAATGACGTATGGCGATCACTCAACCCCACGACCCGGAAGTACTCTTGTCGATCTGCGAGACATACCACATTATCCAGAATAGATTACGTTTTTACATCCCAGAGACTATTTGATAACTACGATGTGGAAATGATACCTAATGCATGATCAGATCACTGTTATTTACTCCTAAAAGGAACATTTGGTATACTATCATCCCGAGCCCCAAGATGGCGATTTAACACGATGCTGCTTAATAACAAGGAATTCATTACACAAATCAAAGAAGCTCTTACGGTATTCCTACGGATGAATGCGAACTCGGTGCAGGATCCCAGAATATTATGGATGTCGGCAAAGGGAATGATCAAGGATTTCACTGATAGCTTTTCCTCCCAAATACGCAAGAATCGATGCTCAAAACTGGCTGAACTGGAAACGCTTTACTCAACGTAATTTAATTCTTTACAATACAACAACTCGGTTTGACTGGAAAATCAAGTCAATATACTAAAAAAAGAGATTAATGCCATATACAGACAACAATCTGAAATGCAAATACGTAGCACAAGACAACAGCAGTACTCCCAAGGTTCCAAACCAAGTCACCTATTAGCTATGCGATTAAGAGTCAACGCAAAATTTGCAGATATAACTACCATTAGAGCACAACAAGGACTTGTTACAGAACCCAAAGAAATAAACACGACATTCAAAGAATTCTACTCCAACTTATACAAATCAGAAACGACCTTCGATCAAAACAAAATGGACACATATCTTAATCAAATTAACCTTCCTAAACTTTAGCGTCATTCAGAGGATGACGCTAAACAGTTAGAAACACCGATCACACTAGATGAACTTAGGGAGGCCATATCTGAAATGCAAAGTGGTAGGGCTCCTGGAAGAGACGGTATCCCACCAGAAATGTACCTCTCCTGTTGGGACATAATTGGTCCCTTATTACTAAATATGATTTTATACTCAGTCAAGGAGGGGAACTTCCATAAGAATGACAATATTGCACTCATAACAGTGCGGTAGTTACAGACCTTTAAGCCTCCTCGGAACCGATATCAAACTGTACTCTAAGGTATTAGCCATCAGACTACAAAAGCATATGACGTCTTTAATTCATCCGGACCAAACTGGCTTCATAAGAGGCCGCTTGATCACTGATAACATAAGACGATTACTACACGTACTAGATGCTAACAAGGAAGACAACACTCCTAAGGCGATGCTGTCCCTGGATGCAATGAAAGCTTTTGACAGGTTGGAATGGTCGTATCTATGGGCAGTATTAGAAAGGATGGGGTTAGGAAAAGGATTCATTGATATGATTAAAGTATTATACAAAGACCCATCGGCCATGATTACAACAGGCACAATCACCTCCGAAATCTTTCCGGTATCACGTTCTTCCAGACAGGGTTGCCCTCTTAGTCCCGGACTATTCGATCTATCATTAGAGCCTTTAGCACAATATATAAGACAATCCCAATCCATAGAACCAATCGTAATCAAGGGCACACAACACAAAATTAGTTTATATGCGGACGACGTAATACTGTTCATGCAAAACCCCAACACCGCATTGCCTCATCTTCTCAAGTTGATTGAGGACTTTGGAGATTTATCGGGATTTAGGATAAATTGGCCGAAGTCGGCCTTCCTCCCACTTAACGCCCCTGCAAAAAGAAATATAACCCTCCCAGAAAAGATACCGATGGTAAAACACTTTAGATGTTTGGGAGTTGAAATATTTCCTACCATAAGCCAAACGGTGAAGCACAATTACATAAAAATCCAAAACAAAATCAAATACGACCTTGTCAGGTGGTCAAAACTTAAAAACTCAGTACAGGCACGGATATCAATAATTAAGATGGACGTCCTACCTAGAATCAACTTCTTCAGCTCAATGCTACCATTACCCCCTCCAAAGGGTTACTGGAAAGAATTACACTCACACACATACAAATTTATTTGGAATAACAAACCACCACGTATAAAAAGATCCACCGCACAGAGAAACAAAGCAGACGGTGGTATGGCATTTCCAGATTTCTACCACTATTTTAAGGTGTACACTTTAAGACCACTAACAACATGGTTTGATCCCCAAGCATCAGTATCCTGGAGAAATTTAGAAGAAAATATAGTAGCTCCATATAGGCTGAAGGACATAGTATACACCAAATTATCAATTAAGCAATGCAAACGGAAATTTGGCCCCATAATCACTCATGCGATCCGGATATGGCGTGAAACACAAAAAAAAGATTCTATCCCACATAAATGGCATAATCATACTCCCTTATTCAATAACAATGCACTCTTGATTGGAAAATAACCTATAAGATTCCCTAGATGGGAAAAGCAAGGCATACACTCATTAGGAGACGTTTTCAACAAACAGGGCTTTTGTAGTTTCGATGAAATACGCAAAAAATTTAATCTCACCAAGTCCACATATTATTTGTACACGCAGTTATTGGCATGTTTGAAGGCTCACGGTGTTCCATTAACGATACCAATTGCACACCACAGATACCACAAATTTTTCTATGAAAGAGAGACATCAAGAGGTTTTGTATCAGATTTTTATCATCAATTACTAACGGCCTCGTATGAAACCCTCCACCTAGACTCTATTTGGAGGAGGGATATACCAGACCTGGAAATAGACTTTGATTGGCAAGAAGCCTGGGCAAATGTTCGACTTGCATCAAGGAACCCGGACCATCAACAAATCAATCTTAACTATATCCATAGGACATACTTGACTCCTATAAGACTGAACAGAATGGGTCTTAAACAAGACTCCAAATGCTCCTTATGTACAAATGGGGACGAGGGGACATTTATGCACATGTACTGGGACTGCCCACCAGTTAAGATATTCTGGAAAGAAGTGACCCAGCAATTATCAAATCTCTTAATTCTGAATATACCTGTACACCCCTCTGTATTACTGCTGAATGATGTTTTTGAATATGCAGAACATCCACAGCGAAAGAGATTGGTTTTATCTGGTATCACAGTGGCTAAAAAGCTGATAGCATCACGATGGTTTCAACCGGAAAAAATGTGCCGGAAGGTCTGGATTCTTACATATCTCGATGTGATTTATCAAGAAATATCTACAGCAAGAATTTTGGGTCTCAATGAATCCAAAATGACAATGTGGTTAGAAGTGGTGGAGAGAATAAAAGCTAGCATATAATGGTAGTGTATGGTTAGGAACAAGTTATAATGGTTGGATTATCCAATGGGGGGTCCGGGAGGGGGGGGGTACGAGCTAGAGCATATGTGTATTGGTTTTTAGATAACAGGTATTAGGGGTATATCCTGTATAAGACAATTAACTAAATGGTGATTTCATTAGATGTGCACTGTCAACTAATGCTTGTATATCTTATCGTGTGTTGTCATGTTTGTTTATGTGTTTGTTTAAAAAATTATAAAAAAATAAAATACAAAAAAAAAGATAAAAAGAAATGTTTCTGATTCCATGCAAAGATCGGATCCAAACTATATCAAATGCATGATGGTACTACACAATGAATTGAATTAACCCAAAATGATTTTCCTCTTTAGCAGAAAGGCGTTGAATCATTTATGTGAGGAGGTTTTCTAAGGCAGTTTTCATCATCCTCAGATCATAAATTGGTGAGAGGACAGGATGAGTGAGACGACGCGTGACCTGAACCACGAACGACGGCGGGACCAGGCAGAGAGGAACACAACCCAGAGACCTGAGCGACCCACAACAGCAGAGGACCACGAAGGACACCGCCAAGGAGCTGTGGACACAACCTGAGAGCGTCCTACTGACTGGCCACTACACCGGCAAACCTTCGCCCTCCACTAAGTGGTACCACGATAACAAGGAACGGAAGGCCGACCATGTCTCTGGGCCTGATAAAGGCCAAGCGTGAGCACAGCAGCAGATGAAGAGCAACACAGGCTCCGGGAGGGGAATCTACAGCGTCCCCGTGGACGACCATCCCACCACTCCCAATAACCCTGTGACCTTTGACGAGATACACAAGGAGTGGAGGGGGACCTGAACACACGAGAAACGCCTAAACACTTGCAGTAAAACAGGCCTAGCACATATTGTTCACATTGTTATTTCTTTTAGATTACTGTCTTACTGTCTGGCGCTGCCACACGACAGACTCACAGAAACATCAACTGAATGTACGATACATTCAACACACATCAAGACCACCACAGAAGGACGCACCCCTGGCAGAGAACAGCTTGTCAACAGCGAAGCGACAACTGTCAGATTCACAAACAAGAACTGTTTCACAAAGTTCATATGTATCTGGAAAATTATTAACTAAGAATATGATGAAATACAATCAGTAAGATTGCATTAACCAATTTTATAATAACAATAAGGAATGATCACAGAGTCACATTACAAATTATATTGTTAAACAGGGCAGAACCAGTTGGTTTGTTCCAAGACACCAAGTTTTGTTTTGACCATTGATAGTATGCACCACAGCAAAATACTAGAACAATGCATAACGATTATCATAATCACCTTTTATATCAGTTTTTTATACAAACCACTAGGTTAGCGGTTTTTAAATGTTTTTTTTATACATTAGCCACTAGGTTAATGCCTATTTGTAAATCCTATTCCTGATAATTATGCACACGATTTTGTGTTTTCACCCTGTGCACTCTGACCACACAGAGACAGTGTTCACATGTATTTAATTGGGTTATTACTATGTCTGTATGTACAACCATGATCTTAGCTCCCATAGATATTATCATGAAGACACATAGTTACCACTTAAATGTCTGAGTCACGACGTGAGCGACTGGAGCCAAGCCAAGATAGGCACAACCAGAGCTTCTAATGATTATGTTATTTGGTGTTTGATATCAGAGTTGAGGACCACTCATTGATATAGGTATTTGAGTGGCTAAATCAGACCATTATTAATAAAAGAAAATGGTGATATTCCCACATCCCACATATCTGATATCAAAATAACACAGACTTTAGTCCAGTCAATCATGTCATGAATCACGTATGAAAGTCAAGTTAGACCGCGCTCTCAGTATCTGACACTGGGTGCTGAAATCCCAAACATTTAAGAAGAATAAAGCCGAAGGCCAGACCAGCACTCTCAGATTTAATCTTTTTTTTAATGGCAGCCTATAGTACAGACATGTTTCGGAACAGGTGTTCCATCTTCAGTGTAATAGGCTAGCAGTGATAGCTTGTAAAAATGGGAGCTATATACCATGTGGGCAGGAAGTGACATCATAGAGGTGAGCTTGGGAATGCTAGTGAACTTTGACCTCCAGAGTAAGGACTTGTTAATGTAGCATGTTGAAAACAAATGTTTACCAGAAACTTAAATAAGCCAAAAGCAAACACAAAATTCTATAAGCAAAGAACCACTACAACAGAAGGAAAACTTTTCTCCATTCATAAAATAATAATAATATACACATGAAAATAAAAGTAATAAAAAGTCACAAATATACGTAACATAGTAGGTTAGTCCAGTCTGTCTAAAGAGTATCTCTGCAGCAAGATTTACAACAATGTTGCTGACCAGGTAGGATGTGCTTCATCTCACTACGTATAGTTTTCCTGCAATTACGCACACAGTGTTATTCTTTTGGCTAATTATTCTTTATCCAAGAAAGAGCTAGCAAAGCAGATTGGTATGTGGAGAGGCAATTTATTCAGCTATTTGCATAATCCCTTCATATCATGGCACATACTGTCCTCGCAATTCAACTTCACAACAATGAGACTAGAAAGTTATGGATTTGGGGACAATGAGATATCTGCCTAGCAGTAGCAAGCCTGTCTTCAAACATACTGTCAGATCAGATTCACTTGTTAACCATTGTTAACCAGCAAAGTTGTTGACAAGTTTCAAGTTCAAGTTTGTTTATTAATTCTCACAATAAAATACATTCTTATCCAGGCTAGCCCAGACGGCATATCATGACACCGCCCCGCTGGCGGATAAGACGTATGAGTTTCTGAAAAAAGAAATACTGAGACGTTCGGGAATTACATTTCTCACTCGCTCCCAGCGGTATCATGATTGGGCATATGATGGGACGTTGACCCCCAGAGAACAACAACATGATTTGTTATGGCTAGCAAACAGCTGGCTATTAGCAGAGCCCCAGAACATTTCACCAATCGAACAAATGGCAATGGACAGATATTTTACGTGCCCTAACTGCCGACGCACGTAAAACCATTAGCCAAACAAAACCCACATGTTTTGACAAGGTTGTAGAGGGAATGGAGGTTTATCAAGCAGCGGAAACGCTATACCGGAGGAGTAGCAGCCCGAAAACCGGACCCCCCAACCGGCTGAAGGAGACGGGTAAGAGACTTGAATCATCCCGCTACCTCAACCCTGCACCACACATCAGACAACCTGTTTATAATGACAGAAGAAGGTGTTTCAATTGTGGCGAGGAGGGCCCTATTTCCAGAGACTGTCCATATAGGAATGCCGTGTCAATACCCTCTGCAGCTGAACCATACCTGCCCCGATCGTGTGCACTTGCCTGATGGGCGGAGGACACAAACGTGTCCACTCTCACACCAGTAAGAGCTAATCACCATGACACGGCCGCACTGTTAGACTCAGGCCATGGTTACTCTGGGGGAAAACAGCAACGTTGTATTTTCGAATGATTTCGTTTGCATCCAAGTTAACCCTTTAATCGCCAAGGACGAGTTAACACGTCATTCTCCGCCATGCGTAATCTGCCAATGACGCCGTAACACGTCATTGAGATCAATATTTAAAAAATCTGTGATGGCAATCATATTTCACCCGCGGAGACTTGAGATCTCCTGTTGATCTCCTCTTAACTCTCCAACGGTTCAAGAGCGCCATCTGGTGGCGGATCGGCGGATCGCCCAAACAGCAAACCGGAAACAGAAAGTGGTGCTCATCCAAATTCGGTCCGGCCACTCGCTATAGCTCCCGGGGCTCCATCTCGACTCCAAGCTGATCGCCCAACGGCCCGAGGAGACTGGGGTAAGTTTCAGCGTTTATTATTACCGTGTTCGATACAAACTGCTCTGATGATCATATCACCCACACTACATGAATCATCTAACGCAGCCTCAGGGAGCACAGTGACGCTAGTAAAACCAGAGTTGGTGGACGGTCCCCTCCTGGGAAAATTGTGGGAGCCACCATCGAACTAACCTCCACCCGGGAAAATGTATGATGCCTGTGGGGGTAGTAGAAAACCTACCAGTAGCAGTATTAATCGGGACTGACTGTGCATTGTTCCGACCGCTATGGGAGAGTTTAGCGGCCGAACGACGCTTTCCCCCCAGAACAGTGACCACCATCACGCCAACCAGAGCCCGGGCACGAAGGACCCGGATGTGCGGGTTACACGAAGTGGACCCCCAGGCTTCTACCGACCCCCTACCAGAGGAAGACTCCAGCCCTGTCAGCGAGGACAACGACGAGGGGGCCCAGCAGAGGACAACGTTCCACCGGTAGACAGCGGAGGAGAGGAGTCACCACTCCACGACGAGCCAGTCTGGGGAGATCTGTTCCCCGGCAACCCCAACGACGACACCCCACCCTTACCACCACAACTGAGGGGACGATTCGGCACCGCCCCGCTGGAGGATGAGAACCTGGCATTAGCCCCAGCACTATGTCAGGTAGCCGTGATCGACGGTAAGAAGATGGATGGGGTAGGAGAGTTACTGTTTCCACATTTTGCCATCAAGAAAACATTGTTGTATCAGGTGGTGAAAAAAGTGGAGATGATTCTAGAATTGTTGTTGGTACCCCGACCACATATAAATACAGTGCTACGCCTAGCCCACTCTCACTTGCTAGGGGCTCACTTGGGGGTCGAGAAGACCCTAGACCGGATCAAGGCCAGATTTTCCTGGCAGGGGGTGAAAAGAGCTGTGGAGGATTATTTTCGGACCTGCCCCGAATGTCAGATGGTAGCTCCACGACCGACTGTGCGTAACCCGTTAATATCCCTGCCTACTGCCACAGGAGGAGTGGAAGCAATTAGGCAGCTGATTATTACTGATAGAACACACCTGTGCACCATTAGATCACCCACATCCCACACGCACACACACCAGACACACATAACATAAAACACTAGGACAGATAGAGTATTGTTGAGAGGAGGTGAGGTAGGAGCGAAGTATTGAGAGAGAGATTGTTGTCGACAGAGTTTTGTGAGGTGAGAGGTAGTGAGAGGAGAGGTGAAGGCGAGAAGGTGTTCATTGTGTACTGGACCATTGACTGGCTGAGAAACCCCCTTCTGTACTGACCCTGAACCGGAAGACAACTCTGACTATTGAACAATCCCTTTTTTGTACAAGAGCCTGTTTTTGTGTTTTTGAATTTGGACTGTATAACGACCATTCTAATTGCCGATCAGACTATATTCTGCCCCATTCAATAAATATTCTTTATTGATTGAAATTGCACTTGTGTGGACAGTTGAATTTGTTTGTTTTTTAACCGTGACGAGTCTGAACACCACCAGGCTTGTCAGTCGTCACAATATATATAGTATCATTTTTCTTTTCTTTTACAAAGCATCTGTTTATGCTGCTCAGTTTGTCTTTTTAGCTCCACACTCCCTGTTTCTGCTTGCTATCCATACAAATCCAATGCATTTCCAGGAGCGATTAGGACCTACTCTGTTTACTTGTTTTATTGCACATTGTCGTTCTATTGGATTCTATTATATGTTATTACTATTGTATTATGCACATCGTTGCGGGCAAGACCACCCGCATTTCATTGTATACTCGTATGCCGTGACAAATAAAACTCTTGACTTGACTTGACTTGACATCCAGACAGAACAAGGTGAAAATGGGCAGGAGGCTGAATGTATTATGTATGTATTATAAATCTCACTGAAGAGTCCAGTCCTCATTATGTATTATGTATGTATTATATATCTCACTGAAGAGTCTAGTCCTCATGATGATGGAGTGTATTGTCCACTGACACAACCACAGACACTATTGTGTTGGCAGAAAACAGCCTGTAGGGGACATGGAAGGTTACACTGTTTCAGTGAGTGGTGATTTGAAGTATTATTATGTACAGTGATACAGGTATAAAGACACTATGGTAGTAAGTCATACTGGACAGAAGTGTGGGTAAGGGATATGTACAGATATAGATATAGTGTTTACAGATAACAGGAATATATGTAGTACAGAAAGATGTGGATATATCTATACGGTATATACAGCATAATTGTACATGCTATCATACAAAGTTATATGGGTTATACAGGTGTATAAGTAGGTATATAGAACGATTATATGCAGGTATATTCAGACAGATATGGACATATGGGTTAAATATAATTATATAAATGTATGTATACGGTATATACAGCACTATTGTACATGCTATCATACAGAGTTATATGGGTAGACTATAGTATGAGGTAGGTAGTTGTAATGACTACAGTGTACAGTTGTAGAAAGCAGTAGGCAGGTATACATATGTATAGTCAAGCCTTGATGTCCATCACTGATGTGACCACTAGGTGCCACAAAAGCCCATGAGTCAAGAAATGTCACTTTGTGAACGGACGTGAAAAGAGATTAAGCAATTAACCAAGGTCAAATGTTAAACTGAAAACTGCTTTTCAATTATTCAGGGGCTAATTTGATCTGACTCTGTATATTTAGGTCATAAAGGATCTTTCATCCGAGAGAAGCATTGAAGCATCACAGCTTGAATGAACTCCGTCTCAGATATGATGTTTTGTCTTCTATTAACCCCTGGGAGCTCAATTACATTTGTAGAACACAAGTACATTTTTTTTGGGGGGGATGGGGATGGTTGTTAGGGGCCGTCCTCCAGCTCCAGTGCCCCCCCACAGCCGCAGGACGACCCAGATGAACAGCAATAAAGCCACGATGGAACAAATGTGAGTGGGCAAAGAAATCGCCACTGTGTCATTTCACGTTCTCGTCAACCCGTCCTCTAACCGGCGCAGATGGGAACGTGATGGGAAGCTTCCTCTTCCTCGACGCTGCGATGGGGGGCGGGTTAAAATTCTTGTATCTTGTATCTTGTTGTGGCGGGGGGGGGGGGGGGGGGGGGGGGCTGCGACAGGGGTGGGCAGAAGCAGAATGAATGAATGACAAAATGTCATTCAGCTTTAAACAAAATGTCACTTTAAAAATGAAAAATGGAAAGTCACTTTAAAGGAAGGAGGTACTGTATAGTATAGTTTAGATACATTAAGAGTTAAAATTGTAAATTGTATATTGCATAGTAGTGTTTCTCAGGAACTTAGCATGTCTTTTTTTTATCATGCATATCTTGTGTCTTACCTATTTAATTTGTTTCCTATGCCTATTTTATTATTGTATTTTGCACAATCAATGCGGGCATGACCACCCGAATTTCACTGTATGCCCTGGTATGTATGTGACAAAAATACCTCTTGATTCTTGATTGTTGAATGTAGTGAAAAGGGCCAGAAGTAGCGTCTGAAGCTCTAACAGAGAGCTAACTTGTTCCTGTTTGCGGACGACTCAGCCCTGCTGGTCTCTGACAAGAACAAGTTACAGGTTGAAAAAACCCTCAGCTCGGAACTAGGCAGAATCTGCATATGGCTCGCTGATAACAAACTATCATTACACATGGGCAAAACAGAGTCCATTCTCTTCGGTTCAAATAACAAACTCAGCAAGACCGACGGCTTCTCAGTTACAGTGGGTGACAATATTGTCACAAGGAAAGATGAAATTACCTACCTGGGTTCCATCCTAGAGGCTAATCTCTCCTGTGACAAAATGGCATCCAATGTAATAAAAAAAGTCAACCAACGAACTCGATTCTTGTACCGGATCTCCTCTCTGGTAAACAAGAATACCCTGAAGACTCTGGCAGGAGCACTCATTCAGGGGTACTACGACTATGCTTGCACCTCATGGTACCAAAGCACCTCAAAGGCGCTAAAAACAAAATTACAAACATCTCAAAACAAACTGGTCAGACTACTGCTTGACCTTACTCCTAGAACCCACCTCACCCCTGCCCACTTTGACAACCTAGGATGGCTTAGAGTAGACGACAGAGTACAGCAACTTGCAATGGGCCTGGTCTACAAGATACACTACACGACCAAGGTACCCATGTACATGTCAAAATACTTCCCAAAGGTCAGTGAATACCACGATCACAACACCAGAGGGAGCTCCACAAATCATGTTAAACCCAGATTCGGCTCAAATAAGGGACTAAACACGTTTCGCAATTATGCCACATCAATGTGGAACGCCCTACCCAAAGCTGTAAAGGAATGTGGATCACTACCCACTTTCAAAACCTCTGTCAAGGGACACCTACGGGAGACTGCAATTCAACACTGGCCCCTGTAAATATCCTAACCCAACCCCCTCCAATGTACAGTCATTTACCTAGTATGGTTGTCAATAGTCCAATGTACAATTTTGTTTGTTTGTACAGTGTCTCCTCCCCCCCCCTCAATGTACAGTTTTGCTTGTTTATACAGTGTGCCCCCCCCCCCCCCAACCACCTCCAATGTAAATTACCCAGTATGGTTGTCAATATCCCAATGTACCCAACCCCCCCCCCACCCAACCTCCTCCAATGTACAGTTTCTACGTCAAATGTATATACTCCCTTTTCTTGACTCCTTCTGTATCACAAACAGTACTGTATTTGCAAATCTGGTATGTCATAAATGTATAGATGTAGCAGTACTGACTATCTGTATGTCATGTATGTCATATATGTCCTGATGAATTGAAAATGGGGGACCCTGATGTAAACAAGACGAAAGTCTTTCTCTGGTCTGCATCCCCTTAACAATTGTGTGTATTGAGCTGTACTGTATTGTACCCATTCTGCAATCTGTTAATAAAGTTTTCAATCAATCAATCAATCAGAGCAGGCTCACCGTCACCACGGCAGCCTCTAGTGGCCATCGGCGGAAAACCTCATATCTTACAATTCGGTTATTTTATTTGAATTGAACGTTTACAAGGTTCTTACCTGTTAAGCTGTAACCCTATTTTCAGAAATTTCGCCTAAAGGTACATGCCTAAGTAAATGGAAGATTGCTCCACTTCTACAAGGTCAATTTGCATGTTCTTGGTATCTAGGAATATCTAGGGACCTGGGGGCAGGGTGCGATCCATGAGGGGAGCTCGGTCCGCTATAGCTCCCCTAGATCAGACATCAGCTCCCCTGCAAACTTGATTTGCGATTTTTTGGGGGGTCTCTAAATTACTGAAAATAAATGCTACTTTTGCCATGCATTTCAAATTTTTCTGTAATTTTCTGTATCATCATCGTGTATAATAATAAACGTATGCTATTTTGGATGTATGATTAATGATTTGCGCACTAATTCACACGTAATATGGCAACATGCATGCTATTCTTGCAATTACCATTCGGAGCGTGGCGGCGCTGCAGCCTGAACGCACGCACGGCACACATCAAACTTGACCCACTTTGTATGTAACCTGTGCTGTGGCTGTGACTTGTTGACACAGACAGTGATCGTTTTGACAGCCAGTAAAATGTCAGTCGAGAATATAATGCTTGGGACCAGGAGTATTTCATATTGTTAGTAAGTCAGGAGTCTGAGAGATAATCATCTCTATCTAACTAAATAGATACTTTTTTTTATCATGGAATGTGCTGTGGAAGCCCAGCCCAGACCGTCCAGACGGCCGGACGGTAAGTGAGTTGTCTACTCTAACTCTACTCTACCTACTACAGGCTACAGACTAGTAACGTCTGCGATTACACAGTCCGACTCCTGAGCACTCCTCGCTGAGAGGCGCGCCGACGCGGCTCACCCAAAGATCATGCTATGGTTCGCACACTGCCTGGGGGTATGTATTCCCAGTGTCCGAAATATTGTGTCTTTTACTAGGCTTGAGTAAATTGTAATGAAAAAAAGGAGAATATAAATGATGATATTTCTTTGCATCTGTACCGGTGAATAACACTATGTTACAATTGTGAGCAAACCGAGCTTGCTCACTGAGCTCATTCACCACCTTATTGAGATGTATGTATGTATGTATGTATGTATGTATGTATGTATGTATGTATGTATGTATGTATGTATGTATGTATGTATGTATGTATGTATGTATGTATGTATGTATGTATGTATGTATTGTATGTATGTGTATGTATGTATGTATGTGTAACGGGGAAGCCCGTGGGTATGTCCACAGTCACGGAAACAGGTGTGTTGACGAGTGACTGTGGCAGTGCGGGCTGGTAAATTAAACTCACTTCCCCATAACAGGGTTAACAGACGCATAGGTACGGTAGTTAGGAGTGAATTCACTTCTTAGTGCAGCGGCCTGTGTCGTCGCCCGCGGACGCGGGAGCCCCCTGTTCGACTCCCCCTCGGGACATTCTCATTTAACATCAAACACAACGCAGACCCAGTATGATCCGTCACATATGTATTAGGGATGTCCGATATTATCGGCCGACCGATATTATCGGCCGATATCGGCAGTAAAATGTGATATCGGAAAATATCGGTATCGGTTTTAAAAAAAAGAAAAACAATAACAATATTTGTTATATATATATCCAGTGAAATTATTAGTTACCTGAAATTATTCAGTTTTTTGGGGGGGGAAACCCTGCATATATCGGTATCGGTTGATATCGGTTGATATCGGTATCGGAAATTAAGAGTTGGACAATATCGGAATATCGGTATCGGTAAAAAAGCCAATATCGAGCATCCCTAATATGTATTTATGTATGTATTGTATGTGTTGTATGTATGTATGTATGTATTGTATGCAGGGCCGCCTCAGGGGGTGTGCGAGCAGTGCGGTCGCACAGGGCCTCGCGGGAAGGGGGGCCTCGCAAAAAAAAAAAAAAAAAAAAATTATTTATTATTTTTTTTTTTTTTTTTTTTTTTTGCGAGGCCCCCCTTCCCGCGAGGCCCTTTTTCATCACAGACCTAAAATCTAGTTTTGCTTATATGCTTATATATTTCACATTAGACACGTTTGTAGAATGTGTCTGACTTGTTCCTGGGTCTGCAGTGACATACTCACTATTGGAGCTCAGCCTCTGGGGCTCTGCAGCAGACATACTATTGGTTTCAACGAAGGGAGTGGTTAAACTTACATCATGTGTAGTACGCGGCCGCCGGCGTGAGTCAGCTGCGTTTGACTATTTTGCGCGTGCAGCTTTTGACTATTATGCTTAGTTATGCCAGCCAAGACGAAGAAAGAGGTCGGTCATTATCAGTCGGTCGGTCACCAAGGAACGTTGACGAAAGGCCTCTCGCTGGCGGGACAAATGGCCGGAGCCTTGTCATGGTATAGCCATGATGATGTCGGCTAGTAGCTAGCTTAGCTAAAGGCTAACTAGCGTTAGCTAACCTAGAGACAGCGCATACAGCCAAGATGAAGAGGATGGTCGTTTGGCAGATGAACTTCGTCAACTCCACGCGGTTGTCTCCATCCTCTTGGACGTTTGGTGAGTTTTTAACCTATTCTATTAACTCTATTCTATTCCCGCCGTGGACATCACTCTCTCTCTCTCTCTCTCTCTCTGGAGCTAAACTGGCCGACTAGCTGTTGTAGTACTACTAGTAGCTAACGGTGTGTGGCATGGTGTCAGCACCTGTATGAATGTAGCCGCATAGCTTGCTTCTGCGTTAGCTAATGGTTAGCGATAGCCTGGTTGAGCTAACTGTTAGCCAGTTAGCTGTTTAGCTACGAGTCGACGTTAGCTGCCGGCTGCGCTCGGCTGGGAACGTTCGTTTGATGCTATCAGTTAGCCTTGAGTTAGCTGTTAGCTTGTGCTACGACCATTGACATTAGCCGTGAGAATAGCAGGGGGTTATTTTTGTCCCGCCAGCGAGAGGCCTTTCGTCAACGTGGAGACCTGTGTTGCGGCCTTTCGCCCTGCGTTCCTTGGTGCAGGTAAGATTAATGAAAATGTCATGACATTACCCCACTCTTCCTTCCTTCCCCTCCCGAATGTTTTGTTAATAACGATGTTTTTTTCCAGGCAAAACATATGCTACTTCACAACATTTGGAGATACGACATGTGCTGTGTGTGAATGTCTTGGTCGTTTGTGTAGCTTGGGTAGCGTTGGGCCGTTGGCCAAAGCTGTGTGTGGCCTGGTGTCACAGTACCTGGCTAGCCTATTTAGCTGTCAGCCATTGGCTCCTTGCTGCTTTGGTTTCTCTGGTATAGACCCTCTTCTCTTTGGATTTAAGTGTTGATCTTTGTCCTTTTGGATCTCTCATACATGCTCTCTCTCTAACACACACACACATGACAAACACACATGCTCTCTCTCTCTCTTTCTAACACACACAGTCTGCCTATGGCGGCCTTTCTCGATGGCTAGGCTGTGCTCGCTGAGTCTGTACATATTCAAGGATCTTCAGTCACAGTGCTCAGGTATTCTGCCACTGTGTACTCTCTGTTTAGGGCCAAATAGCATTTCAATTTCTTTCCAATGTGTGTCTCTCTCTCTCTCTCTCTCTCTCTCTTTGGATTTAAGTGTTGATCTTTGTCCTTTTGGATCTCTCATACATGCTCTCTCTCTAACACACACACACATGACAAACACACATGCTCTCTCTCTCTCTCTCTCTCTTTCTAACACACACAGTCTGCCTATGGCGGCCTTTCTCGATGGCTAGGCTGTGCTCGCTGAGTCTGTACATAGTCAAGGATCTTCAGTCACAGTGCTCAGGTATTCTGCCACTGTGTACTCTCTGTTTAGGGCCAAATAGCATTTCAATTTCTTTCCAATGTGTCTCTCTCTCTCTCTCTCTTTGGATTTAAGTGTTGATCTTTGTCCTTTTGGATCTCTCATACATGCTCTCTCTCTAACACACACACACATGACAAACACACATGCTCTCTCTCTCTCTCTCTCTCTCTCTCTCTCTCTGATTGATTGATTGATTGAAAAGTTTATTAACAGATTGCAGAATGGGTACAGTACAGTACATCTCAATACATACAATTGTTAAGGGGATGCAGACCAGAGAAAGACTTTCGTCTTGTTTCCACCAGGGTCCCCCATTTTCAATTCATCATAACATATATGACATACATGACATACAGATAGACAGTACTGCTACATCTATACATTTATGACATATCAGATTTGCAAATACAGTACTGTTTGTGATACAAAAGTGTCCAGAAAAGGAGTGTATATACATTTGGCGTAGAAACTGGGTTGGGTGAGGGCTGTACATTGGAGGTGGGGGGGGGGGGGGGGGGGGGGGTTGGGTAGGGGACACACACACATTTTACACTGTACATTGGAATGTTGACAAAGCCTTACTTGGTCATTTACTGTACAACTAGGTTAGGACATTTGTAGGGGCCAGTTTCGAATTGCAGTCTCACGTAGGTGTTTTTTGAGAGTGTTTTTGAAGGTGGGTAGTGATTCACATTCCTTTACAGCTTTAGGCAGGGCGTTCCACATTGATGTGGCATAATTGCGAAACGTGTTTAGTCCCTTGTTTGAGCCGAATCTGGGTTTTACATGATTTGTGGAGCTCCCTCTGGTGTTGTGATCGTGGTATTCACTGACCTTTGGGAAGTATTTTGACATGTACATGGGTACCTTGGTCGCGTAGTGTATCTTGTAGACCAGGCCCATTGCAAGTTGCTGTACTCTGTCGTCTACTCTAAGCCATCCTAGGTTGTCAAAGTGGGCAGGGGTGAGGTGGGTTCTAGGAGTCAGGTCAAGTAGTAGTCTGACTAGCTTGTTTTGAGATGTTTGTAATTTGTTTTTTAGTGCCTTTGAGGTGCTTTGGTACCATGAGGTGCAAGCATAGTCGTAGTACCCTTGAATGAGTGCTCCTGCTAGAGTCTTCAGGGTATTCTTGTTTACCAGAGAGGAGATCCGGTACAAGAATCGCGTTCGTTGGTTGACTTTTTTTATTACATTGGATGCCATTTTGTCACAGGAAAGATTAGCCTCTAGGATGGAACCCAGGTAGGTAATTTCATATTTCCTTGTGACAATATTGTCACCCACTGTAACCGAGAAGTCGTCAGTCTTGCTGAGTTTGTTATTTGAACCGAAGAGAATGGACTCTGTTTTGCCCATGTGTAATGATAGTTTGTTGTCGGCGAGCCATATGCAGATTTTGCCTAGTTCCGAGCTGAGGGCTTTTTCAACCTGTAACTTGTTCTTGTCAGAGACCAGCAGGGCTGAGTCGTCCGCAAACAGGAACAAGTTGCAGTCACAAGCTGACGACATGTCATTTGCATAAATTAGGAATAGTAGCGGTCCTAGTATGCTTCCTTGTGGAACACCACAGCTCACTGTGAGGGGGGGGGATAGGGTACCGTTTACTTCCACCATCTGTTCCCTCCCCTCCAGGTAGGATTGTATCCAGCTCACTGATAAACTATCAAAACCAATTGCTTTTAGCTTGTCAATCAGAATGGTGTGATTGACAGTGTCGAAGGCCTTTTGTAGGTCCAGCATGACTATGCCGCAGTATTTGCCCGCGTCCACCTCTTGTTTGATGTGGTCGTTCAAGTAGAGAAGGCATGTGTCAGTGGAGTGGGATGTTCTGAAGCCAGATTGGAATTCGTAGATTAGATTTTTTTCCGCGAGGTATTTTTCGATCTGTTCGTATACTATTTTTTCCATGACTTTCGAGATGGATGTAAGGATAGAAACAGGGCGGTAGTTACCCGGGTCTAATTTGCTGCCCTTTTTGTGCAGGGGTGTTACTCTCGCAATTTTGAAGTCCTTGGGGACGTGTCCCTGTTTTATGGAGAGGTTTATTATGTGTGTGATGACTGGGGTGATGGCTGCTGCTGAGTCTCTGAGGAATTTGGAGGGGATGTTGTCATGGCCAGTGGCCTTGTTTGGTTGGAGGGCGCTCAGTTTTTTGAGTACCTCATCTGTAGTTACTATTTCCAGTTTGAAGTCGTCTTTGTGGACGCCTAGGTTCATGTAGTATGCTACTATGTGTTCTACCCCATACTGCCCTGAGTGGGAGGGTAGTTTGTTTACCAGTGTTGTGGCTATGTTTGTGAAGAAAGTGTTTAAGTAATTGGCTACATCCAGCTTGTCTGTGATGAGCGTGTTGTCCGTCTTTATGTTTATGTTTGAGAACCTGGTTTTGAGTTTTTTACTGCAGCCTAGTTGATTGTTGAGTAATTTCCAAAGTTCACGTGGTTTATTTTTGTTTTCCTCGGTTTTGTCATTGATGAAATTTTTTTTTGCAGTTTTGATCATGGAGTTTACGTCATTTCTTAGTCTGTTTCTTTCTAGTTTGAGTTCAGTCACGTGGTCTTGGAGTTCACTGCTCGTGCTTTTGGTAAGCTTTGACTGACTTTTACGAAACTCAGAGCATTTTTTGTCTCTGGCTTTCATAGCGGTCAGTATTTCAGTGTGCATCCATGGCTCAGCGCGATTTTTTACCCTGGTGGTTCTTAGGGGGGCCATTTTGTTTAGTATTGATGAAAATTTGGTTTTGAAGCCAAGCCAAGTTTCTTCAACCAGTGTACCATTGAGTTCATCTGACCAGTCCAGACTCTCCAGTTCAAGGTTAAAGGCCTCGCTAGAGTAGGTTTTGAGGTCTCTAGATGTGACTGTTTTGTGACAGCCAGCCTTTAGTTTTAGCTTTTTGCGGGTACAGAATATCATGTAATGATCACTTAACCCGCATGCTATAACCCCTTTACTGGAGATCTTGGACTTGTCAGAGGTCAGTATGAGGTCAATGGTAGTCTGAGTTGATTCACATATCCTTGTGGGTTGGGTGATTAGTTGGCTGAGGCCGTGCAGATCACAAAACCTATTGAAGGATTTGAAGACGGGTGCATTTTTTTGTTGCATATCCGTGTTCCAATCCCCAATAAGAATTTTTTCCGCATCCTCAGCTCCAGCTAAGCACACATCCAGAGTATCATAAAAACCAGTCTGTTCTGGTGGTCTATAGATTGTGCCTATTAGTACTGATTTTGCCCTTTCAAATAAGATTTCAATCCATACAGTTTCAATCTCGTCATGGTTAAGGTCAGTACGGTTGCTGAATTTGGTATCTTTGTGTATATACACACAGACACCACCTCCATACTGGTTCCTATCCCTCCTGATGATTGAATAGTCCTCGATTTCTATCTCTGGATCCTGAACAGATGAGTCAAGTTTTGTTTCTGTGAAACATAATATATTTGCCTTACCGTTTAGAAACAAATGTCTGATTTCAGCCAATTTCGGTTTCAAGCTGTTTATGTTTAAGTGAAATATGTGAAGTCCATTTTTGCTTGTAATAAGTTTGATGTCGTCACAGTTGAGGTAACTCTGTTCCATTGTGTCCTGTCCTGTGGTGGGGGGAGGGGGGGCGTTGTTGCTGTTTGTGCCGTGGGTGGGGAGGGGGGGGTGGGGTGATGCTTTGTCCTTTGCTGGTGTCTGTGTCTGTATTCCTTTGTGTGAAAGCCCGCGATGTGGGGGGGGGGGCTGGTTGATTACAGATATGTCTGATTGTACTCCATTGTGGGGGAGGGGGGGTGCCTTTTGTCCTGGCCTCGGCCCGGGTAGACTTGCTGGCATGGCGGCCTTGGCCTTGGCGGGGCCAGCCAAGCTAACCGTCGGGTCCTTGGTGGTCTCGATGTCCCGCGCCGCTCTTCCTTTAGCCACTCGCCGAGTCCGCTGGGGCTTCTGTGAGGGTATGTCGCCGCTTGCTGGTCGGCTGGTGCAACTGCTGGCTGGAGCGTCAATTGCGTGGATGCTGTTGGTCGCGATGGGAACCTCCATCGCTTCTTGCTGTAGTCTCTGGTTCCGTGTCATTACGGGACCAGGGTTCTGATGTATGTCACCCGACATGAGCAGATATAATAAAATCATTGATCTCTTATTACACTTGCCTGCCGGGGGTAATTTCTTTCGTTCCGGATTTGCAGTAAGTACTGCGTGGATCGCCGAGGCTCCGAATGCTGGATGTTTCCTCTCCGTGCCCGTTAACAAGTAGAAGTCGCAATGGGACTGTTGATTTACGTTTTCGCTACCCTCCACTTCTGTCTGGAGTTGCTGCTTGAGTTGTGAATTCAGGTACAAATCCATAATCCACAGGAGGGAAAGTAGAAAATGCGCAAAGTACTTTGTTGTTGCTCTGTTGCGTTGGCTGTTGCGTTGGTTACGGGAGCTACGTAAAATGCGACCGTCCATGTTGAAGCCGGATGTGGCTATGTACAGACTCAGCGAGCACAGCCTAGCCATCTAGAAAGGCCGCCATAGGCAGACTGTGTGTGTTAGAAAGAGAGAGAGAGAGAGAGAGAGAGAGAGAGAGAGAGCATGTGTGTTTGTCATGTGTGTGTGTGTTAGAGAGAGAGCATGTATGAGAGATCCAAAAGGACAAAGATCAACACTTAAATCCAAAGAGAGAGAGAGAGAGAGACACATTGGAAAGAAATTGAAATGCTATTTGGCCCTAAACAGAGAGTACACAGTGGCAGAATACCTGAGCACTGTGACTGAAGATCCTTGACTATGTACAGACTCAGCGAGCACAGCCTAGCCATCGAGAAAGGCCGCCATAGGCAGACTGTGTGTGTTAGAAAGAGAGAGAGAGAGAGAGAGAGAGAGAGAGAGAGAGAGAGAGCATGTGTGTTTGTCATGTGTGTGTGTGTTAGAGAGAGAGCATGTATGAGAGATCCAAAAGGACAAAGATCAACACTTAAATCCAAAGAGAGAGAGAGAGAGAGAGAGACACATTGGAAAGAAATTGAAATGCTATTTGGCCCTAAACAGAGAGTACACAGTGGCAGAATACCTGAGCACTGTGACTGAAGATCCTTGACTATGTACAGTTTAAATCTCGCACAGGGCCTCGCATTTCTCCCAGGCGGCCCTGATTGTATGTATGTATGTTAGGGGCTAGCGCATCATGACAGAGCGGTCTGTACAGCTGCTTGTTTCTGTGCTGCATATTTTTAAAGATCCTACTGATTCTGTGGTTCAGTATATAAACCAGGGTATTTAAATTCTCAGCTTGGTTGTAAAAGGAAATAATAACAAAAATAATAAAAGTGAAAATCACAACTAAATTGCATGGTTTCAACTCTTAACTGCATGGAAGTAACTTACGTTGGATGTGGTTGTAGCCGAAAACTCCTTAACTTGTCCGTATCATCTAGTAATTGATTAGTAATTAATATGTCCTATAACTATTATTAAAATAGGATTGTATTCAGTTGAGGACAGGTAATAAGATTGAGGTTTAGATGAAGAGATGAAACAGAGAGGAGGTCGGTTCAGTCAGTAGATCAACACTGGAGGCCCTTTTGAACTGGACTTACAGCTCAATACCCCAAACTATTCCAGCCTAAAACACATCAAACACTTCTGAGAGGCTGAGACTCCGTCAAGACAAGCGGAGTGAAAGAACAGAGTGAGAAGAGGAGAGTGCAGTCAGTAGAGTGTAAAGCTCTACCCAGGCTTAGCCATCACCTTCACACTCAACACCTCAATGGGTAGCTTCTGTGCCCCAGACACGCAATTTCAAGTTTTGTTTTATTTGTCACATTTAAGTGGTTAATTGATAAAGATAATGATCTGTAGATGCCACAAGGCTAGTTTCTGATAATCAATTGACCTATGTCAAGCTCCGCCTTCTTTGCTTGATCCTCCAATCACAACTGTTGCTTTTGTCAGAGGGAAGCAACATTTGTGATTGGAGGATCAAGCAAAGAAGGCAGAGCTTGACATAGGTCAATTGAACAGCCCAGGAGGAGTAGGAAATAAAGAGATTTGCAGATGGAAATTGTCCGACTTCATAGGTCCATATGTGTTGTCTGCATCTCTGGGTATCATTTCTGTGCCAGTATAACTAATGGGTCAGGAGATACGGTCGTCGCTATTTGAGTTATCAAAATCAATAGGTTTCTTCCTTTAGGAGTCATGAATGTTCACAGCAAATGCTATGGAAATCCGGCCAAACATTTTCAGTTTGGCCTGATGGTGGCGCTAGGAGAAGGGTCATAGGGTCACCAAAATCAATAGGTGTCTTCCTTTAGGACATCATTTTTCACAGATATCTTGTTCACAGACAGACAAGCGAAAACATAACATTCTTGGCGGAGGGAAGAACGTCCTAAACTCAGCATCAACGTGCCTAAGAGAACGAGGAGGCAACGGGAGACATGCAGAGCTCAGCTGGGGTTACCAGCCAAAAGAAAACCTCCACACAGTTATTAAGCCGTCCCATCTGTGCCCTCCAAAACCGGTATTTTATCGCTCCATCGTTTGATCCGCCAACATATCGGGGGTATATCTGAAGCCGGAATATTATTCACCAGAAGACCTCTTTATTGCTGACTAATTCGTATCTTGTTATTTATCTTAACCATTTCATGCAGCTGCATATCGGGGCAAGTGAGGAGGCGAGCGTGCGGCCCACAGGAGATATACTGTGACCACATACCTCCAGGTGGATATTTGATGTGGGCACTTCTAGATATACTGTGACCACATACCTCCAGGTGGATATTTGATGTGTGTACTTCTAGATATACTGGGACCACATACCTCCAGGTGGATATTTGATGTGGGTACTTCTAGATATACTGGGACCACATACCTCCAGGTGGATATTTGATGTGGGTACTTCTAGATATACTGGGACCACATACCTCCAGGTGGATATTTGATGTGGGTACTTCTAGATATACTGTGACCACATACCTCCAGGTGGATATTTGATGTGGGTACTTCTAGATATACTGGGACCACATACCTCCAGGTGGATATTTGATGTGGGTACTTCTAGATATACTGGGACCACATACCTCCAGGTGGATATTTGATGTGTGTACTTCTAGATATACTGGGACCACATACCTCCAGGTGGATATTTGATGTGGGTACTTCTAGATATACTGGGACCACATACCTCCAGGTGGATATTTGATGTGGGTACTTCTAGATATACTGTGACCACATACCTCCAGGTGGATATTTGATGTGTGTACTTCTAGATATACTGGGACCACATACCTCCAGGTGGATATTTGATGTGGGTACTTCTAGATATACTGGGACCACATACCTCCAGGTGGATATTTGATGTGGGTACTTCTAGATATACTGTGACCACATACCTCCAGGTGGATATTTGATGTGTGTACTTCTAGATATACTGGGACCACATACCTCCAGGTGGATATTTGATGTGGGTACTTCTAGATATACTGGGACCACATACCTCCAGGTGGATATTTGATGTGGGTACTTCTAGATATACTGGGACCACATACCTCCAGGTGGATATTTGATGTGGGTACTTCTAGATATACTGGGACCACATACCTCCAGGTGGATATTTGATGTGTGTACTTCTAGATATACTGGGACCACATACCTCCAGGTGGATATTTGATGTGGGTACTTCTAGATATACTGTATTTTCTTTCATGTATTGAAAAAAAACCTTTGCACACCATCCGGGAGTAACTTACTTATAGACATAAGTAATATGTTTACATATTGTAAAATCTAACATGTGTACATATATTACATATTCAATACATTTAACCTTTTTACATTTTCAGAAAACTTTAAATGTCCCCTGCTGGGAATCAAACCCTAACCTTAACTCTAACTTTATGTCTAAACCATAACCGTTCAAATAACCATAACTATAACTATATTAGACAATTATTGCAATTATTGTTGGTTCAACTCCTGGTTGCGGCGTTTGTTTTGGAATTTTGCCGATACAATACGTAAATATATGACTCATGGCTACAACATACAACGTAGTACATTATGTACCTTTTCTCCTGTGGTCAATTAGTACTTTATTTGGCTTTTCTGATGAAACCACCTAGCGACTACACACCTGGCTTCATAGTCTTGTATGAGTGGCGACAGACCATACTGACCTGTGTAGCCTGCCAGCATCAGGCATGATATCAGAGACCCTCAGTGAGGAAACAACATCTGTCTTCACTATGTGACGTTAGGCTATGCTGTATTATCGTTAGTATTAATCAGAATGATAAACGACCCTTGGCACCATCTCTGTTTGCCTGCAGAGAACCCCATTTCTACAAAGAGAGGACCTTTAAGACACTGTCAAACAGCACGTAAAGGTGATTCGAAAATAAAAAGGGAATAAAAAAACATTATCTCATCAAAAAAAGATTTACCCTTTTGCCAAATACATGCATCGTAATGAGGCTGTTAGAGCATTGCACATATACCAGAGGTAACAGTTCAGGAGACAAATCAGTCTATAAATTATGTTATGTGCATCATAACAACCAAATCATAACACAGCCCTGTGAATACATAAAACTTGAAAGTCAATAAATAAATGAAATGGGAAACTATGTTCAGTCCTCATGCCTTACACAGCTGTCTCAAGGATCAAAAGTTTGGAAATGTGCTTGGCAGACTTACATAAAGCTGCTTTACACCCTCTTGTCAACGCTATCAATACGGCACAATGCTATCAATACAGAATAACGATATCACTATGGCACAATGCTAACAATACACAACAATGCTATCAATACAGAACAACGCTATCAATACGGCACAATGCTATCAATACAGAATTGAATTTGAAATTTATTAGAAGGATAAACCCCTTGAGATATGCTATCTCGTTTTCGAGGGGGTCCTTAACATAGGATACAAAACATACAATACAATACATAAAACAAAACACAGGACAACAAATACACTTATACACTGACAGACGCTCTCCCAAGCTCACCCCCACAATCCACACTGATTCCTCCCAAGAGGATCACCAATATATATATATATGTTCCCTAAACGTATGATTTCAGACCACTGTGTGACTACCTGTAACTGTTTTTAATTTTTTACTCTGGTGATACATTCTCTGTGAATATTGTTTGTATTATGTACTGTTTACATTTTGTACAATCGTCTGTACAAAGAGACTTTGAAAACATGGAAAACGACACAAAAAAAGAGAGAGGAGATCGAGAGAGAGACAGACAAAGAGCGAGACAGAGAGAGACAGAGAGAGAGAGCCAGATAGAGAGAGACAGAGAGAGAGAGAGAGAGAGACAGAGAGAAAGACAGAGAGATACATAGAGAGACATAGAGAGAGAGAGAGAGAGACAGAGAGACAGAGAGAGAGAGAGAGAGAGAGAGAGAGAGAGAGAGAGAGAGAGAGAGAGAGAGAGAGAGAGAGAGAGAGAGAGAGAGAGAGAGAGAGAGAGAGAGAAAGAGAGACAAGATCGAGAGAGAGACAGACAAAGAGCGAGACAGAGAGAGACAGAGAGAGAGAGCCAGATAGAGAGAGACAGAGAGACAGAGAGAGAGAGACAGATAGAGAGACAGAGAGATACATAGAGAGACATAGAGAGAGAGAGAGAGAGAGAGAGAGAGAGAGAGAGAGAGAGAGAGAGAGAGAGAGAGAGAGAGAGGGGGCAGGTAAATAAAATGCACAAAGAGCTGAAGAGGCTCCGCTTCACCATCTGGTGTTTACCGGCTCAGACGGAGAACACGCGGCGCGGCCGCTACACCTCCTGCATCTCCCGGACCTCCATTTACATACAGCGGATAAACAGGAGTGTTGTGGTGGAATAACAGAAAGTTCTGGTTAAACAGTTCTTCTGGGGGGTCTGGTGGTCAAACACTTAGGGCGGGAATCGGGATCCACAAAGGATGGATTGCATTCTTTGTGCGCAGGTGATTGATTCAAGTCAAGTCAAGTCAAGAGTTTTAATTGTCACGGCATACAAGTATACAATGAAATGCGGGTGGTCTTGCCCGCAACGATGTGCAATACAGTGGTACAACATATAATAGAATCCAATAATAAACAACATTGTGCAATAAACAGGTAACAGGTAACATGGCGTGACATCTCGGTATCTGTACATAGTTATTTACAGAGCATATAGGACATGCTAGGTAGCTTTGGTAGTGCAATACACTGTTCCTGTTATTCTAATTTAAAGTGGCCTTTCCTTTTGGCCATAAGTGTGCGTGTGTGCGGCATGAGTGTGTGCCCGCTCATGTTAAAGTGTTAAGTGGCTGCTAGTGTGTGAGCGTGCACAGCGTGCGTGTCGTGTGTGTGTTCATGTGTGCTTGTGTGTGGGTAGTTCAGTGTTCTGTGGCACTCAATGTTCATTGTTCAGGGCTCTGATGGCCTGGGGGAAGAAGCTGAGCCTGAGCCGCTCTGTCCTAGTAGCTGGGGTTCGCAGGCGTCTGCCTGACCTCAGCAGCTGGAACAGGCTGTTATTGGGGTGGTGAGGGTCTTTCATTATCCTGCAGGCTCTGGATTTGCACCTCTTGTTGTATAGAACCTGCAGGGGAGGTAGTGCAATACCCGTGGTACGCTCGGCTGAGCGCACCACTCTCTGTAGGGCCTTCTTGTCTTGGGCAGTGATGTTTCCGGTCAAGATGCTCTCTACAGCTCCTGAGTAGAAGGACTGGAGTATCTTCCCCGATACTCTGAACTTCCTTAACTGTCTCAGGTGGTAGAGGCGCTGTTTGATTGATTGATTGAAAACTTTATTAACAGATTGCAGAATGGGTACAATACAGTATGGATCAATACACACAATTGTTAAGGGGATGCAGACCTGAGAAAGACTTTCGTCTTGTTTACATCAGGGTCCCCCATTTTCAATTCATAATGAAGTGTAAGTAAGGGAGCAATTAGCACCGTGCAATCCATTCTTTGTGGATCTAGTCGTTAATTTCTTCTGGTGAACCTTTATGGACCGATTTGTGCCTTTTTTCTGCATCAATTTATGGTCTTTATTTATTGTAAAGGATAAGACAGCAGGCTGACCGTGGCTCAGGAGGTATAGAGCAGTTGCCTGGTATTCCAGAGGTTCCCAGTTAGATTCCCGCTCCTCCCGGGCAGCGTGTCGAAGTGTCCTTGAGCAAGACACTTAACCCCTGTTAATTTATAACATGTTGCCGTCGGTGTGTGAATGTGTGAATGATTGGGTAAATGTGAGGAACAAATTGTAAAGCGCTTTGGATAAAAGTTAAATAAATGCACCATTTACTTTTTTTATTTTTATTTTTTTTTATTTTTTTTTATTTTTTACAACACTCCGGTACCCGCTGACACACATATAATGGAATATAATGCAGTGAGGCTCTGAAATTGTTGGTTAATATATAGTTACAGATAAGAAAGATATATACATGTTTTGACCCTCTTATTTCTTACCTCTTTTGGGGAGGGGGTTGTCTTTCTTATTAGCTATCTTCTTTGAGGAGGACAAATTCACCTCTTCTCTTTCTAAATCTACGCCCATGGATACGGGATGAGAACAACATAACGTCGCTACATGGAACGATGCATACTGCACCTATTCATAATGGACTATATGAGACTAAATGTTTATAGAATAGAATAGAATAGAATAGAATAGAATAGAATAGAATAGAATAGAATAGAATAGAATAGAATAGATAGAATAGAATAGAATATAAATACTTTATTCATCCCGAGGGAAATTTGGCACTACAAATCGCTCACAGTATTTATTTATTTATTTCAGATCCCCATTAGTCACTGCCTCAGCATTGAATATTCTTCCTGGTAAACAGTAAAACTTTAGGTAGACAAAAACAAAAGTCACAAATAAGAATAAGCCGAAGAATAAAATACGGTTCGGGATATACAGTACATTTCCTATGTTACATTCTAATATAAAATATACAGTAAAAATATACAGAAATATACAGTAAGGGGAAAATTGTACTATGTCGGTTTAAAAGTAAAAGTCCAGGAAGATAGTACTGTCACCCTGTGCTCAGTGATGCATTGTAAAGTCTGATGGCTGTCGGGATGAAGGACTTCCTGTGCCATTCAGTGTTACATCTTGGGAGTCTCAGTCTAGCACTGAACGTGCTCCTTCTTTCAGCCAAGTCTGTGTATAAGTGGGTGGGAGGGGTTGTCCCTGATGGCATGGAGCTTCGCAAGGCTCCTCCTCTCCGCCACCACCGCTAGAGAGTCCAGCTCCACCCCAACCACGCTACTGGCCTTCCTGATCAGCTTATCCAGCCTGTTTGTGTCCCCTGCTCTCAGTCCGCTGCCCCAGCAGGTCACAGCGTACAAGAAGGCGCCCGCCACCACCGACTCGTAGAACATCCTCAAGATCCTTGTACAGACATTGAAGGATCTCAGCCTTCTGAGGAAGTAGAGTCGGCTCCGGCCCTTCTTGTAGAGTGCCTCTGCGTGTTTTGACCCGTTCAGTTTGTTGTCGATGTGCACACCGAGGTATTTGTACTCCTCAACCATGTTTACATCGACTCCCCTGATGGAAACGGGGGTCACAGGTGCACTCCTCCTCCTCCCCAGCTCCACCACCAGTTCCCTGGTCTTCGCCACATTTAGCTGTAGGTGGTTTTTATCGCACCATGTGACGAAGTCCACTACCACCAGTGCCCGGTATTCCTCCTCATCACCGTCCTTAATACATCCCACTATCGCAGAGTCATCATAAAACGTCTGAAGATGGCAGGACTCTGACCGATAGTGGAAGTCGTTGGTGTAGAGTAGACAGTGAAGAGGAAGGGAGAGAGGACTGTCCCCTGCGGGGCCCCGGTGTTGCTGACCAGTCTGTCTGATACACAGCTCCGTAGGCGCACGTACTGTGGTCTGCCCGTCAGATAGTCAGGACACCAGGGGGGCCTCTACCTGCATCGCCTCCAACTTCTCACCCAGCAGCCCAGGCCGTATGGTATCAAAAGCACTGGAGAAGTCAAAGAACATGACTCTCACAGTGCTCCCCGGCTTGTCTAGGTGAGTGTAGGCTCGGTTCAGCAGGTAGATGACAGCATCCTCTACCCCCAGTCGCGGCTGGTAGGCGAACTGGAGTGGGTCTAGGTGGGGTTTGATCACCGGGCGGAGTTTCTCCAGGACTAACCTCTCCATGGTCTTCATTATGGGGGAGGTTAGAGCCATTGGCCTGTAGTCCTTGGACGTGCTGGGACGCGGGCACTTAGGGACAGGGACCACACAGGAGGTTTTCCACAGTGTCGGGACTCTCTGCAGCCTCAGGCTCATATTGAATATGTGCTGGAGCACATCACACAGCATTATGATGCATCATACTGCACCTGTTCATAATGGACTATAGAGAGGGACTAAATGTTCTTTTAGGCTCTTTATTATATCTTATTATTTTACTTAAAAAGCATTATTCGCCTGCGCATCGAGGGGCTATTGTACACACAACACTTTGCTTATAATGAGCAATACGTCTGTACCACGATGGCTCTCAGTCCTGTACGTCCGGAAATACACATCATTTGAATGCTTTGATGTTAAAAGCAATCTAATTGCCTCTCTCCGTGGTTAATATAAAAAATATATATATATATAAATAAAATAAAAAGATGACAGGATTCCTTCTGTCTCGCTGGTTGTTTAGAGATCGCGAGGTAAGATGCTTCCTCTAAATCCACGCCACGTCGCACCCGTAAAGATTTCATCATCTGGAAAAAATATGTATAATAATTTGGGCTGTCAGTTTATCGCGTTAATTAGATTAATTAATTACACAGCAAATTATCGCATTATGAAAATTATATTATAAAATTATATATTTTTTTTGTATCTCATTCATTCCATAATAACATTTATAGACTTTTTTTTTAAATGGCAATTTGCATGTTCTTGGTATCTGATTCTAGGGACATCTATGGATCTCAGGGAATGTATTCCCTGTGTCAGAAATACTGTGTCTGTTACTAGGCTTGAGTAAACTGTAATGAACCAAATGAGAATATCAATACAATTATTATAAAATTTTGTTATCTTTGACTGTGAATAACACCATGCTAAAATTGACCAGACCTGAAAAATCTAAGCAAATTAATAGATGGAAGATGATTAAACAGAAGGTTTTGTATACAGTACTGAATTCTGCCATCCGGACACATGCCATTTGAAATATGATTATAGAATATAGAATATCAGGCCTAAAATGGTTATGTGATTAAAATGCGATTAATTAGATTAATTAATTACAAATCCTGTAATTAATTAGACAAAATGTTTTAATCGCCTGACAGCACTAGTTCCCTTATAAAACACATACAAAATTATAATAACATGTAAGCCCTAACACAGTAAATAAATAACAGGTGCAAGTAGTCTGTAGATGAGTGAACAAAGATATCTTGAATAACCGGTAAGAAGTGAGAGATCTGAGTGAACTAGGCAGTTTGTTCCAATCAGCTGGTGCTTTATATTTAAAGGCAAGTCGACCGATAGCTTTGGTGGTTCGAGGTATAGTAAAGAAAGGAAGATCCGTGTGTCTTAAATTATAAGTTGAACTATATGGTGTTAAGAACTGCTTTAGATAGGGGGGATAATGAAAGTAAATACATTTGTAAACAAAAAGCAACCAATGAAAATGTCTTCTGAATTGGGGAGAAAGCCAGTTTAACGACTCAAACATAAGACAGTGATGGGTTCTATAAGGGCACCTCAATATAAATCTGCAAACACTATTATAAGTAACATTTAAAGGACGGAGATTTGTTAGTGTGGTGTTCTGATAGACTATGTCTGCGTAATCCACTATTGGAAGTACCAGCTGTATAATGATTATTTTCCTAACCTGAAGAGAAAAACAGTTAATAGAACGATAGAATAATCTCAGGCTACAATTTGTTTTCTTTATCACAGCATCAATGTGACTTGAAGGTGAGTTGAGAATCAAGCCAAAGACCCAGGTACTTATATTCATCGACATTGTCGAGAGGAGCATCATCTAAAAACTTAATCGACAACTGATTTGATATTTGCACCAGATTTGATCTAGTACCAAACAGAATACTATAGGACTTCTTCTTATTTAATAAAAGTTTGTTAATAGCTAACCATTTCTGGACAGCATCAAAATGAGTCTGTAAAGCATACTGAATTTGTTGAATATCAGACTTAGAGGAATAAATCACTGTATCGTCAGCGTATAATTGAGTAAGACAGTCAGATGGTATCAGGGTGAGATCATTAACAAATATAGAAAATAATAATGGTCCTAAAGATGAACCTTGAGGAACACCCTTATCCATAATCAAAAAGTCAGACTGTTTACCCTGATATGATACACACTGGCGTCTATGATGGAGATATGAATTTAACCAAAGTAAAGAATTATTAGAGACACCAATAGCACACAGTTTGTCAAGAAGAAGATAATGATCAACCAAATCAAAAGCCTTTGTGAGATCTATACATATTGCACCAGTAACCATGTTATTGTCCATTGCTGAGTGAACATCATTGGTCAACTTCAGAAGGGCTGTAGTTGTGGAGTAGTATGGCCTGAAACCAGATTGGCATGGGGATCAAATATGAGATTCATTAACATAATGGGATAATTGATTATAAATTAGTTTTTCAAAGACTTTCGCTATAGTAATAAAGTAATATTATAATATAATAATAATAATTATAATTGAAATTGGTCTATAATTATTGAGATCAGAAGGATCACCACCTTTATGCAATGGAATGACTTTTGCACATTTCCAGCTTAATGGAGTTTATCCAGGGCAAGTGTCTACCCTTGACCTTGAGCGTCTTCCAGGGAGCATGATGGTCAATAACATTAGTAAGCTCAGTGTAGAAGAAATTCCATTCATCTTCAACAAATGGAATTAATTTAAGAACAATGCTATCAATACAGAACAATGCCATCAATACGGCACAATGCTATCAATACAGTACAATGCCATCAATACGGCACAATGCTATCAATACGGCACAATGCCATCAATACGGCACAATGCTATCAATACGGCACAATGCCATCAATACGGCACAATGCCATCAATACGGCGCAATGCCATCAATACGGCACAATGCTATCAATACGGCACAATGCCATCAATACGGCACAATGCCATCAATACGGCACAATGCTATCAATACGGCACAATGCCATCAATACGGCACAATGCTATCAATACGGCACAATGCTATCAATACAGCACAATGCCATCAATACGGCACAATGCTATCAATACAGCACAATGCTATCAATACGGCACAATGCTATCAATACAGCACAATGCCATCAATACGGCACAATGCTATCAATACGGCACAATGCTATCAATACGGCACAATGCCATCAATACGGCTCACTGACAATGGTTGATCACCTGTTGATCACAGTCACTTGTGCTTGCCTACCAAGATGTCTTCTACGATGATGTAAATAAACACTATTCAACATTTCACTGCTGTTGAATGAAAACCTCAAGTCACCAAATAGGATTTCTCTTTTTTTTTTTTAGATTGAGTTATTTAAACATTTCCACGTCAGTAAATTCTTGAACAGGTCATGAAAGGAACCTTCCAGTCATGAAACAGACTCTAAAGCCTGAGAGAGAGAGAGAGAGAGAGAGAGAGAGAGAAGAGATGAGAGAGAGAGAGAGAGAGAGAAGAGAGAAAGAGAGAAAGAGAGAAAGAGAGAAGAGAGAGAGAGAGGAGAGAGAGAGGGAGAGGAGAGGGAGAGGAGAGGGAGAGGGAGAGGGAGAGGGAAGGGAGAGGGATAGAGATCTGTCTGTTATCAGCTGATGGAATACATTATCATTACGACACACAGACAGCTTCCAGGAGAGATCGGCATAAAACACTGCCTTCTGTTGCTTTTATTTTTTTTTACATAATGAGAAATGATAGCTAGACGGTGTACGGCGGCAGATGCTTTGTTTTGTATTCAACATTATCCTTGATGAAACCCTAACCCTAACCCCATAAACCAGATCACAAAGACAGCCTTTTACCACCTCAGGAACGTCTCGGCGGCACGGTGGTGTAGTGGTTAACACTGTCGCCTCACAGCAAGAAGGTCCAGGGTTCGATTCCCGCTTGGGGACCAGGTTTCCATGATGCCAGTACCCAGGTGGGGTATCTCCAGGCCTTTCTGTGTGGAGTTTGCATGTTCTCCCCGTGCTCGCAAGGGTTCCCCCACCCCCCCGATAAGGTAAACCCAATGGAAAAACATGCACAACAACAATAGATCGCTAACGCTTGTGGCGTCCTTGACGAAGACAGACAGGTGCACTTTGATTGATCCCCTGGCGCGGCTCACGTTGACGCCTGTCTGCTCCCGGCTGCCCTTGGGGGGGAATGACGACGGATGGGTTAATCGCAGATACGAATCGCATTCATGCATCGCATGCGTGCCGAATGATGACCTCTGAGCAGGTCCTAAATTATTATTATATTATTATGTCTCATAAAACTGTCTGTCTGTCTGTCTGTCTGTCTGTCTGTCTGTCTGTCTGTCTGTCTGTCTGTCTCTCAGCAGGCCTCCTCCAAGTTGCAGGAGCCACAGAATACAGAAACTGTTACGTCGCCAGGATACAAAAACAATTCCAAACATCATCATCATCATCTAGTGTAAACTATGCCTGTCTGCGTTAGAAATGCTGTCAGCATCCAAGGACTCTGCGTCTAATTTTACGAAGCTGTTAGAGACCGACCGACCGCTGGCTGCACAGACACCCAGGCTCCAGGGTCTGTCCCGACCGATCCACGGCCCCCGACAGCTTTCCGGCTGTGAGCGACGTTCCGCTCCGAGGCTGCGTGATCGCATGCAGGGGAGGGGAGGGGAGTCGTGTCTGGGTGCACGCGATCGCCTCTCAAACCAAAACAAGCCGAGAGTGCGAAGCGGTCTCACCTCTGTGCCCCTGTGCGCCCATACGTCTACCCCCCCCCCAACCCTGCAACAATGGCCACCACCTCCATGTCCCTAGTCTAGACATAATATGAGCAACACTACAGTGTTTCAAAGAGAACTAACAGCCACAGTGGAGGCCTACCTAGCTGTAGTGCAAAATGTTGAAGTGTTCCTTTAAGTCTCTTTCTCTTTTGTCAATCTACCTTACCTCTCTCTCTTTCACTCTTTCGTCAGTTTGCCTTACCTCTTTCTTTCTTTCTTTCTTTCTTTCTTTCTTTCTTTCTTTCTTTCTTTCTTTCTTTCTTTCTTTCTTTTTTCTTCTTTCTCTTTCTTTCTTTCTTTCTTTCTTTCTTTCTTTTCTTTCTTTCTTTCTTTTCTTTCTTTCTTTCTTTCTTTCTTTCTTTCTTTCTTTCTTTCTTTCTTTCTCTCTCTCTCTCTCTCTCTCTCTCTCTTCTCTCTCTCTCTCTCTCTCTCTCTCTCTCTCTCTCTACCTCTGTCTCTCTGTCTCTCTCTCAGTCTCTCAGTCTCTCAGTCTCTCTTTCTATCAGTTCTGTTCTGCTGTGGGTCACAGAGATACCACAGCACCGGAAACTGAATAGGTGTTGTGTGTGTGTGTGTGTGTGTGTGTGTGTGTGTGTGTGTGTGTGTGTGTGTGTGTGTGTGTGTGTGTGTGTGTGTGTGTGTGTGTGTGTGTGTGTGTGTGTGTGTGTGTGTGTGTGTGTGGGCGTGTGTGTGTGTGAGAGAGAGAGAGAGAGAGAGAGAGAAAGAGGAGAGGAGAGAGAGAAGAGATGAGAGAGAGAGAGAGAGAGAGAGAGAGAGAGAGAGAGAGAGAGAGAGAGAGAGAGAAGAGAGAGGAGAGAGAGAGAGAGAGAGAGGACGTCTGTCCTTCATGTAAACACCTGGAGCTCAGTGGACCAGCCAGACCAGCCAGGCCTCCATCAAACTTATTGATGAGCTGAAACTGTACTGTATTCTGCAGCAACGCTATCACACAGAGAGCTGAAACTGTACTGTATTCTGCAGCAACACTATCACACAGAGAGCTGAAACTGTACTGTATTCTGCAGCAACGCTATCACACAGAGAGCTGAAACTGTACTGTATTCTGCAGCAACACTATCACACAGAGAGCTGAAACTGTACTGTATTCTGCAGCAACGCTATCACACAGAGAGCTGAAACTGTACTGTATTCTACAGCAACACTATCACACAGAGAGCTGAAACTGTACTGTATTCTGCAGCAACGCTATCACACAGAGAGCTGAAACTGTACTGTATTCTACAGCAACACTATCACACAGAGAGCTGAAACTGTACTGTATTCTGCAGAAACACTATCACACAGAGAGCTGAAACTGTACTGTATTCTGCAGCAACACTATCACACAGAGAGCTGAAACTGTACTGTATTCTGCAGCAACACTATCACACAGAGAGCTGAAACTGTACTGTATTCTGCAGCAACAGTATCACACAGAGCCAGCATGTGAGGATTGGTCCAATACCGCACGCTTCCAGGTACCAATTGCCCTCACGCACCTGAAGTGAGTTTCAAATCAACTCGGTGGAGCCCTTATATACTCTGGGGTTCTGTATGTTCTGTGTCGGGTCGTTTGCTTACCACTACCTGCTGCTTGTTCCTCCCGTGTGTTTCTCCGTCGTTTCTCCAGAACGTCTTTGGAAGTCGCCGCTCTTGCTCCTCTCTGCCATCCGTGGATCTGTGCCTCGTAGATCGCTTTGCGCAATTGCGCCTTGGTGAGTTTTTGGAAACATACTTTTTTGGATGCTCTGTTTTTTCCTCGCATTTTCCTGGACTCGGGACCTTTCTGTTTTTGTGTGTTTTGGTAAACACTGAAGATGTGTCGCTTGTGTTAGTACTGGACTCAGCTAATAATACTGGACTGCCTCGTATTCCATACGCTCGTTTGTTGACATTCTTTCTCTCTCTGTTCCTCCCAGAATGGATCTGTTCCTCCCCGAGTGGATGTCCAAGTAGCTGCAGAGCCGCAGAGTCAGAGGCGCAACGCCACAGTGCCGTCTCTGCTCTGAGCCGAGCTGCAGAGCCGCAGAGCCTACTCTGTCCAAGGTCATTCTCCCCTTATGCTTTTTGTTGTTTTTGCTCTTCTCTGTTTTGGAAATAAATACGCCCTGGTTTTTGGCTAACTCTGAACTACCTGTCTGTGCCGTGCTGTTGGGGTTGTTTACAAACCATAACATTACGACCCGACCATGTCGACCCCAGCCGACACAGACAGAGTTAGAGCAGCGTTGGCGGTCCAGATCCAGCTGACCAACGACCACACCCAACAGTTAGGTGCGGCTGCTGTGCAGGACCTCCGGGCCCAGGTCCAGCCAATTCAGGATTCTCTTGACACTCTGGCCACCCAGCAGACTACCCAGGGTAATCAGCAGGCTGATATTCTGCACCAGCTACAGGCTCTCAGTGCAGCATTTAACACCCTGCTTTTAACCCCACCTGTGCCAGGAGTCCCAGCCTGATCACCACCCGCCGCCGCGATAGACCCTGCACCTCCCGACCTCGCACCTCGGGAGCCCCGTCTCTCCAACCCACGTTTGTTCGACGGTAACTTCGAGGAGTGTGCCACATTCATCATGCAATGTGAGTTGCTTTTCATTCATCAACCCAGCCGATTTACGTCAGAGGGAGCCCGAGTAGCGTACATGACTAACCTGCTCACAGGCCGAGCAGCACAGTGGGTTACTGCTTCCTGGTCTATGAGGGCTGATTTTTGTTTCTCATACCCAGACTTCGTGGCAGAGCTCCGAAGGGTTTTCCACCACCCAGCTCGTGGCCAGGACCCGGGAGCTCGGTTGGGCACCTTCCGGCAGGGCAGTGGCAGTGTCACCGACTACGCGCTGGAGTTCAGACTGGCCGCAACCGAGAGCGGTTGGAATGATCGGGCGCTTCATCTCACCTTCCTGAAGGGGCTCAACGACGCTGTAAGGGACCAGCTTGCGACCCGAGAGGAGCCCAATTCTCTCGAGAGCCTTATCAGCCTCGCCATTCGCATCGACGGACGCCTCCGGGAGAGAAGGCATGAGAGAGCACGACTGGGGCCCCCAGAGGTTCCCCAGACCCCCCGTACTCGTGACTGTTCTGCTGACCGTCCTGCCCCCTCCGCGACTGGTGGCCCTTTTCCCTCCCGAGCTGTGACCAAGGAGGAACCCATGCAGCTGGGACGCACCCTCCTTAGCCCGGCCGAATGGGAGTCCAGGCTCAGGTCCGGCCTATGTCTCTACTGCGGCCGGGATGGCCACCGTATCTCCAATTGCCCTACCCGGCCAAAAGACCAGGCTCACCGGGACCCCGGGAGATCCTGGTGAGCCGTTTTTCCTGTTCCCACACCCGTGCACCACCTAACCGTCTGACGAGCGTCACCCTAGCCTGGGTGGACCAGCGGGCGACGGTGGGTGCACTCATTGACTCGGGTGCTGATGAGAGTTTCCTGGACGTTGAGTTTGCCACCCAGGCCAACATTCCACTTGAGGACCTCGAGAGGCCCTTGGAGGTTTTCGCGCTGGATCAGCACCGCCTGGCTGACATCACTCAACGCACCTGTCCTGTCCTCCTCACCATTGCTGGTAACCACGTTGAGATACTCCAGTTCTTTATTACCAGATCCCCTCTTGTCCCAGTAGTCCTGGGTCGGCCCTGGCTCGCGCTGCATGAGCCCCACATCGCCTGGTCCTCCAGCACCATCATGGGGTGGAGCTCCTCCTGTCATGCCCAGTGTCTTCAGGCGGCGTCCAGTCCTTCGCCCCGGAGTTCCCCTTGTGTGCCGCCCTCGGACCTCTCAACTATTCCCCCCGAGTACCACGACCTCGGGGAGGTTTTCAGCAAGTCCCGGGCTCAGGCCCTTCCTCCTCACCGGCCTTACGACTGTGCCATCGACCTCCACTCAGGGGCCCCCCTTCCCGGCAGCCGCCTCTACAGTCTGACCGTCCCTGAGAAGGCAGCGATGGATAAATACATCTCTGAGTCCTTGGCAGCAGGCCTCATTAGGCCCTCGTCTTCCCCGGTGGCGGCCGGTTTCTTTTTTGTTGGGAAGAAGGATGGAGACCTTCGACCCTGCATTGACTATCGCCAACTCAACGAGATCACCATTAAGAACAAATATCCTCTTCCTCTCATGAACTCCACCTTCGAGCCCCTCACCCAGGCTACCGTCTTCACCAAACTGGACCTCCGGAGTGCCTACCATCTGGTCCATATCCGAGAGGGAGATGAATGGAAGACCGCCTTCAAGACTCCCAGGGGTCATTACGAGTATCTGGTGATGCCGTTCGGCCTCACCAACGCTCCGGCGGTATTCTCGGCGCTCATGAACGACGTCCTCCGTGACATGCTCGAGGAGTTTGTGGTGGTATACCTGGACGACATCCTCATCTTCTCCAAGACTCTCGAGGAACACGTCCAGCATGTCCGCCGAGTACTGGAGCGCCTCCTCCACAACCGGCTCTTCGTTAAGGCAGAGAAGTGCCGTTTCCACTCCGACTCCGTCGATTACCTTGTGTTGTGAAGGGCCAGATTAAAGCTGAGAATCTACATATATTGTTTATATACATTGTATATTATTTATATATACACGGTATGTCCCTTTACCTGCGTTCGAACCATAGTGATATTCGCTCTCCTTATTGGATGGCGCCCTAGGCGCCAGCCCGCAAGCCCCCAACGTCAGGTTCAAAGACAAGCTCAGGCATGTCGTAACATGCCCGGAGACAGCGTATTGATCCCAGACAAGAACTGAGGTTTGGGACTAGATAACCACTTAAGTATATATACGGCGCAAGGTGCGCACAGCAGCACTTCTTCGTTGTTCGTTCATCAAGTTCATCCCGAGTCAGCGGGTAGTGAAGTGAGCAACCGTGCGTTGAGAACATGTGTGAATAGAATAGTAAAGTGTCAGAGTTTAATGCAGTAACGTCAAGTTCGACCTATTTTAATGTGAAGTAAATAGTTGTTCATTTATTGTATATCGTGCAACCACAGTTCGTTCGTGTGTAGCATTACCCAGCGGTTCGTTCGTGTTTAGCTAGTGAACCTTAGCCAGGGTGTGTGGCCTAAATACGTCGCCAGCACCCGAGGAGGCCTAGTCGGAGAACCGTTGGACATGTGCACCGGAGAACCAGCGGCGGCGATTGCAGAACCATTACTGGTTGGATTATATTGATTTGGAACGTGTTACCCGGAGAAGAGCCTCGTTGATTTCCACTATCGTTTGGGATTCAACCTCGTGAGGATTACACTCGGGCTGGCCTCATGGACAGAGGCTGGCTAGCTGTCATCGTTTGCTATCGAGCGTTTGGATTACAGTTATTGCTTTTGCTGCTGATCGTTGGATTTACAAGGACTGACTTCTGTACGTGGAGTCCCTTTATTCTTCATTGAATCAGACTGAGTATCCGAACATTCCTCTATCCTCTAGACCTTACAACTCTGAGAGGAACCCAGTGTCTCCAGGCGGTACCAGCGTTGCCTTCTATAATTGCTATTATACGCCAGGTGGCGTCAACCTAGACCCATCGTAGGAATCCTGCTATTCCCAGTGACTCATGCTACTGACTGACTTCATGCATATTCTTCGCCATACAAGCGCGACCCTAATTCTCATTCTGTAACCTAATGTTGCATAATAATAAAATACCCTCAAATACTATTTCTTTGTCAATGCCGTGTTCTTATGAGTGTTCACCATCTATATTTGATGTACTGTCTGGCCAGTAATTAAAGTACATACCTAGCAGTGGTTTAATCTATCACAATCTTTAATACAGTCAGGGTTTTGTAACCCCTCAGTTACACCTTGGCTTCATCGTGGAGAGCGGCCTGACCCGAGCCGACCCTCGCAAGATCCGGGCCGTGGAGGAGTGGCCGGAACCCACCTCTCGGAAGGAGCTACAGAGCTTCCTCGGGTTCGCAAACTTTTACCGGAGGTTCATCCGGAACTACAGCCAAGTGGCGGAACCACTTACCAGGCTGACCTCTCCCTCCCTGCCGTTTGACTGGTCTCCAGCGGCCTGCGCTGCGTTCCGTTCCCTCAAGAAGAAGTTTACCACCGCCCCGGTCTTGCTCCACCCAGACCCCAAGAGGCAGTTTATTGTGGAGGTGAACGCCTCGGATACTGGACTAGGGGCTATCTTGTCTCAGCGGTCGGCGACGGACCAGAAGGTCCATCCGTGCGCTTTCTACTCTCGTCGGTTCCTTCCTGCCGAGAGGAACTATGACATTGGCAATCGGGAGCTGCTGGCGGTAGTGGCTGCCTTGGAGGAGTGACATTGGCTGGAGGGGGCCGAGGAACCGTTCACCATTTGGACGGACCATAAGAACTTGACGTACATCCGTGCATCCAATCGCCTCAACGGCCGGCAGGCAAGGTGGGCCAGCTTCCTCAGTCGGTTCGACTTCTCGTTGACTTTTCGCCCTGGGTCCCACAACACGAAGGCCGACTCTCTGTCCCGGTTACACTCCAAGGGAGCTCCAACCACTGAGGATCCGACTCCCATCCTCCCAGAGGTCAGGGTGGTGGGAGTGGTCACCTTGGGCATCGAGACCATGGTCAGGCGTGCCCTACGTTTCCATCCCGCTCCCAGTAACGTACCTGTTCGTTGCCTCTTCGTCCCCGACTCAGTCCGGTCCCGGGTTCTCCAATGGGGCCATACCAGCCGGTTTGCCTGCCACCCCGGCGTTCATCGCACTTTCTCCTTCCTGGCTCGTCGATTCTGGTGGCCCACCATGAGGAACGACGTCAAGGAGTCTGCGCCCGCAGCAAGGCCTCCCACCAGGCACCCTCCGGTCTATTACAGCCACTTCCCATTCCGAGCCGCCCTTGGTCCCATGTGGCGTTGGACTTCGTCACGGGTCTTCCACCATCCCAGGGAAACACAGTCCTTCTGACTGTGGTGGACCGGTTCAGCAAGGGGGTCCACCTCGTGGCCCTTCCCAAGCTTCCCTCAGCTTCCGAGACAGCGGACCTCCTGACAAGCCACGTGTTCCGCCTCCATGGTTTCCCCCAGGACGTCGTCTCGGACAGGGGTCCCCAGTTCACTTCCCAGGTATGGCGGGCCTTTTGCAAGGGATTGGGGGCAACTGTTAGTCTCTCGTCTGGTTACCATCCACAGACTAACGGAAAAACAGAGAGGATGAACCAGAGCGTGGAGTCTGCTCTCCGTTGTGTTGCCGCCAAGAGACCTGCTTCCTGGAGCCGGTTCCTCCCCTGGGTCGAGTACGCCATCAACTCCCTGGTCAGTTCCGCCACCGGCCTCTCGCCATTCGAGGTATCCCTGGGCTACCAACCCCCTCTTTTCCCTGCACAGGAGTCGGAAGTGGCAGTTCCCTCCGTGCAGGAGCATCTCGACCGGTGTCGTCAAGTCTGGGAGATCACCAGGACAGTGCTGCTCCGGGCATCGGAGCGCGCCAGTCGGGGAGCTAACCGACGCCGGATCCCTGCGCCGACGTACCAACCTGGGCAGAGGGTATGGTTGTCCTCCAAGGATCTTCCGCTTCGATCCACGGCCAAGAAGCTTAACCCCCGGTTCGTCGGTCCTTTTGAGATCCAGAGGGTGCTCAGTCCCACGGCGGTGAGTCTTAAGCTTCCTGCGTCCATGCGCATTCATCCCGTTTTTCATGTGTCCCGGGTTAAGCCCGTCTCTCTCAGTCCCCTGATGCCTCCTGCTCCAGATCCGCCTCCTCCCGAGATGGTGGACGGACACCCCCAGTGGAAGGTCCGTCAGCTCATGGACGTCCGACGGCGGGGACGGGGGTTCCAGTACCTGGTGGACTGGGAGGGTTATGGTCCGGAGGAACGGAGCTGGGTCTCCCGCCAGCTCATCATGGACCCCGCCCTGGTCACCGACTTCCATCGTTCCCATCCGGGGAGGCCGAGGCCGGGCGGGTCGCCGGGTGGCTCCCATGGAGGGGGGGGGGTACTGTGAGAATTGGTCCAATACCGCACGCTTCCAGGTACCAATTGCCCTCACGCACCTGAAGTGAGTTTCAAATCAGCTCGGTGGAGCCCTTATATACTCTGGGGTTCTGTACGTTCTGTGTCGGGTCGTTTGCTTACCACTACCTGCTGCTTGTTCCTCCTGTGTGTTTCTCCGTCGTTTCTCCAGAACGTCTTTGGAAGTCGCCGCTCTTGCTCCTCTCTGCCATCCGTGGATCTGTGCCTCGTAGATCGCTTTGCGCAATTGCGCCTTGGTGAGTTTTTGGAAACATACTTTTTTGGATGCTCTGTTTTTTCCTCGCATTTTCCTGGACTCGGGACCTTTCTGTTTTTGTGTGTTTTGGTAAACACTGAAGATGTGTCGCTTGTGTTAGTACTGGACTCAGCTAATAATACTGGACTGCCTCGTATTCCATACGCTCGTTTGTTGACATTCTCTCTCTCTCTGTTCCTCCCCGAGTGGATCTGTTCCTCCCAGAGTGGATGTCCAAGTAGCTGCAGAGCCGCAGAGTCAGAGGCGCAACGCCACAGTGCCGTCTCTGCTCTGAGCCGAGCTGCAGAGCCGCAGAGCCTACTCTGCCCAAGGACATTCTCCCCTTATGCTTTTTGTTGTTTTTGCTCTTCTCTGTTTTGGAAATAAATACGCCCTGGTTTTTGGCTAACTCTGAACTACCTGTCTGTGCCGTGCTGTTGGGGTTGTTTACAAACCATAACACAGCAGCTGAAACGAGAGATTTAAGAGCTTTATTTGGATACATAATTGTCATGCTATTCATCCTGACTTGAAAGGACTTGGTTCAAGCACAACATACCTGCCTTAATATAGAATAGAATAGAATAGAATAGAATAGAATAGAAATACTTTAATTATCCTGAGGGAAATTTGACACTACAAATAAATCGCTCACATTAAACATTTAGACAGAACAAAGTCACAAATAAGAATAACAAAACAAATTGCCTAAAAATAAGAATAGAATAAAATATACAGTAAAAATATACAGTAAAATATACAGAAGTCTACAGTAGGTGTAATATTGCACAGTGTTGTTTCAAAAGTAAATGTCCAGGAAGATGGTAACTGTCACTCTGTGCTCAGTCATGCAGTGAGGCACAGTGATGCATTGTAAAGTCTGATGGCTGTCGGAATGAAGGACTTCCTGTGCCGTTCAGTGCTACATTTAGGGAGTGTTAGCCTAGCACTGAACATACTCCTCCTGTCAGCCAAGTCTGTGTATAGTGGGTGGGAGGGGTTTTCCAGAAACACAGGCTATACAATGCAGTTCAAGCGTTTCAGGTTTAAAAAGGGTTAACCCAGGCCAACAGGTCATTGCGCGCAAAGCCCGACCTGGGCCTAGAGGACCGTGACCTACACAGGGATGCATAGAGGAGTTGACAGAAGCAGCCTCCCGACAGCCCCCTCCCATCCCTGGTTAACAGGGAGGGAGGGGTGAAACAAATGGGGAAGGACCAACCCCCTAACATCGTGCAAACAGGTACAACACAGTATGGACCAATGCATGCCACTGTTAAAGGCAACTCAAGGTGACATGTATATGACACACACATTCATGACATCAACCCCTGTGACGTCCGGCCCGACCTAGCATTTTCCCCCTGGAAAAACACAGAGTCCCTCTGGGAACCAGAACCTGTCTGTACCCCGGCGGACAACGGGTTAAACTGATCCGGTCCGGCGTGACCAGGACCAGTCCCGTGCCCTAGTCACGCCGCCGCTCCCAGTCCTAAGAGGGGGGTAGGTACGCTTGTCGATCCAAAACATCACAGAGGGCGCCACCAAGACGGTCAGTACGCGAACACACTGCTCTCGGTGGCCCACCCAAAGGCGTGAACCCCCCTGCCAATGTTTGATCTACTCCGTCATCTCCCCCCGGAGATGTACGCGAGTCCTCGAGTCTAACCTAGTGCACTGGCGCTCGGTAGAGACAAAAATCCCTTTCCCAGCCGACCGCATAAAAAACACAGTTTTTATGATGTTGGGCAACCAAGGCGCGCCGGGCCCGTAAGCATATTCAATCATTGAAAAAACACCCTGGGCCAGCGCTGAACGGTCTCGAAAGACCATAAGCTGATTTCATAACAGTTAACAGTGTATATGCTCGCAATGAACCCGAGAACAGTGACGGCGAATTTCCAACAAGAAAGAGCCTCACAACATTTCCCCTTGCTATCTGAAGAGCAGCAGGGAGCCGGTCTAGAGACGCAGACACAGGCTCACATATGGCAAGCCTGGGAATAACAACCCCCCCCCCCCCCCCTCCCTGTGACAAGCTTTCTTTCCCAGCTCGTCAGGGATACTGATAGGTAGAAAGAAAAAACTCTCGTAAGATATAACTATATCCGGGGGGGGGGGGGGGGGGGGTATTTGTCCACCCCTCCCACCCACCTCACCCCAGATATGATGCAATAGAAGAAGGCAGAGCCACGACACCAGTTTGCATGGCGTGCTACATGAAAGCACACATACCTGCTAGGGTAATAGCTCTACATCCTGCACGCCAGCCACACCTCGTTTGTGTAAAAAACAGGTTTTATTTCACGGCTCCAGCTTATGTGCGAAACCCTTGCCACCCGCTATTTTCACCTCTACCCTTAAAGCCCAACCTCCAGGTTAAACCCTACTGATCAATTATGGGTAGTTTACATCATTGGTATATAATTTCATTATTTATTTTTTTCCATTTGACACCGGAAATGCCACTCTGAAAGAGTTAAAAAGGTCCACGCATGAATAACATGCACGCGCGAATCAAAAAAGCTTATCAAACGCCGACGTCACTACAGGTGCATATTAATGAGCCGAATCTAAAAGCTAGCACGGCCGTGAAGTCACTTCAGGAAATGCCTTGCCCGTCCGGGTCATAGTACTAGTTCAATGGTGGCCCACTCGGTGCATCACAGTTAGCCTATATAGCTCCGCCGTCCCTGCTGCCTACAGTCGGGACCACTACACTGACGTTAGCCTATGGTTCTCTCCTCTTTGTGTGCCCCCGTCCTCGCGGGTGTCCTGCGGAGGAGCTTGTGGACGCGACAACAGCGGCGGCCGTTGTTAGCTCATAGCTATCGTGTGTACCACTAGCCTTTACGGGCTCGAGCACCCTACAGGCTGCCACCATTGTCGCCGTTGTCGCTTCCATGGGCCCCCCGGCAGGGTACCCGTGGGGACGGGGTGTACAGAGAGGAGAGAACCATTTTGGGTCGGCCGTTCATGCCGGCCAGCGAGCCGGATGTCGGGATATTTTGTTAGCACAATAGCTACCAAGCTAAGCTATGTTAGCTACTAACGTTATAAACACAATATGTGTACAACGACACAATGATTTACATTATTACAAATATGGTAACGTGGTTGTGGCTTTAGAGATGGGTGGCTATAATCACGGAGCAATAGTGTTAGGTGAAACAGATACATTTACATTCGGCTAGTAGTAGCAAGCATATATCAGTGCCTGCCACTAGCTGTGTGTGACTCTCAGCGCCCCCTGGTGAGCCCCCTGGTGCCCTGCACCTGTTGTGACGATCATTTCGATTACACACGCACGTTATGAACCATTGACCTCAATACCTTCTATGCGAGGTTTGATGCTGGTAATAACAACACCAGCTCACAAGCCTCGGCAATGGGGGGGGGGGGTCGGCTGCTGATGGAGGCGCAGTGTTCAGGGTAACAGAGCATGAGGTGAGGCGGACCTTTAAAAAAGTGAATATCAGGAAGGCAGCAGGTCCAGACGGCATCCCCGGCCGCGTCCTAAAAGTCTGTGCCGACCAACTGGCCCCAGTATTCACTGACATATTTAACCTGTCCTTAGAACAGGCTGTCATCCCCACCTGCCTGAAGAAGTCCACTATTATCCCTGTACCCAAAAAATCCAAGCCTGCTTGCCTCAACGACTACCGCCCTGTAGCTCTCACCTCCATAGCCATGAAGTGCTTCGAGAAGCTAGTAAAGGGCTACATCTGCTCCTCCCTCCCCATCAACATGGACCCCCTGCAATTTGCATACCGCCCCAACAGGTCCACGGAGGACGCCATATCCCATGTGCTGCACACAGCAGCATCACACCTGGACAAGAGGCAGGGGAACTATGTGAGAATGCTATTCATCGACTACAGCTCGGCATTCAATACCATAGTCCCCTCCATACTCATAGCCAAGCTCAGGGACCTGGGCTTGGGCTATGACCTCTGCCAGTGGGTCTTGGACTTCCTGACTGGCAGACCCCAGGTGGTGAGAGCAGGCAACTGCACCTCCTCATCCATCACCCTCAACATAGGGGCCCCCCAGGGCTGTGTTCTGAGTCCCCTCCTCTACTCCCTGTACACACACGACTGTGTGGCTCAGCGGAGTAGCAATACAATCGTCAAATTTGCTGACGACACAGTGGTGGTGGGCCTGATCTCTGCCAACGACGAGAGGGCCTACCTGGAAGAGGTCAAGGTCCTGGCGGGATGGTGCCAGGAAAACAGCCTCTCCCTGAACGTCAGCAAAACAAAGGAGATGATTGTGGACTTCAGGAGGTCGGGGGTCAAGGACTACAGCCCCCTCAGCATCGACGGGGCACCGGTTGAGAGAGTCAACAGCTTCAAGTACCTCGGAGCCTACATATCCGAGGACTTGACATGGACCACACACATTAACAGTGTGGTGAAGAAGGCACAACAACGCCTCTACTTCCTCAGGCGCCTAAGGAAGTTCCAAGTCAGCCAGAAGATCCTTAAGAACTTCTACTCATGTACAATAGAGAGCATCTTGACCGGCAACATCACCTCCTGGTTTGGGAATAGCACTGCAAAAGACCAAAGCAGACTACAAAGAGTGACACGTTCAGCCGAACGCACAATTGGAGGGGGGCTCCCCACCCTCCAGAACATTTACTACAAGCGTTGCAAGGGGAAGGCTAAGAGAATTATTAAGGACTCGAGCCACCCGAACAACTGCCTCTTTGAACTGCTGCCGTCAGGCAAGCGATACAGGAGTCTCAAGGCGAGCACAGAAAGACTCAGAAGTAGCTTCTATCCCCAGGCCATCAGGCTGCTAAACGAACAATGAATGAACACTACACAACAACAACCACCAAACACACATAGCACACACATCCACACGCACACACTCACTTTAAACAAACACACTGTAGCACCCACTCCACACACTTTATAGCACACACCCACTTTAAACAAACACACTGTAGCACCCACTCCCCACACTTTATATTTATGGATGAAGGATTGCACTACAACTCGTACACCTTACTGTAAATTGTACCTAAAATTGTACCTCATCCCATTTCTGCTTTGCACTAGATAGTACTGTACATTAGTACACTGCATAGTATTGTGTATTGTATATTATATGGTAACTCAGAACATTGTACATATGTCTATACCGAACACTGTGACCTCATTTTCTTCTTCTAAATTCATGCTATATTATGTTATTATGTTATTTGATACTATCTTGTCTAGCACAGTCTCTGGAGCGTAACAGTAAGAAGCATTTTGTATGAAAGTATTCTGTACTTCTGTATGACAACTATTAAAGAACTTGAACTTGAACTTGAACTTGATTAAAATATGCACGTGCGTGGTGATTGTGTTGGGCAGACAAAATGTTTGATAAAAACGCTAAAACTGGGTCAATTTCAATACTTTCTTTTTCCATTCTTCATGAAAGTCACTGTTGGCCTAGTCCACATTGTTTATTGAACAAAAATACAACGTGAAGGTTGGCCTTTAAGCAAAGAAAAATATAACAGGCTAAAGAGAGGGACCAGGTTCCATGATGCCAGTTACCCAGGTGGGGTATCTCCCAGGCCTTTCTGTGTGGAGTTTGCATGTTCTCCCCGTGCTCGCAAGGGTTTCCCCCCCGATAAGATAAACCCAATGGAAAAACATGCACAACAATAGATCGCTAACGCTGTGGCGTCCTTGACGAAGACGGACAGGAGCACTTGGATTGGTCCCCTGGCGCGGCTCACGTTGACGCCTGTCTGCTCCCGGCTGCCCTTGGGGGGGACGGACGACGGGATGGGTTAATCGCAGATACGAATTGCATGCATGCATCGCATGTGTGCCGATTGATGACCTCTGAGCAGGTCCTAAATTATTATTATTATATTATTAAAGGCCATATGTAGGTCATATGCTACATATGTACAACTCTGTAAGCTAACACCCAGACCAGTTGTGGACTCAAGCTACGTTTACCTAACGTTACATGAAAACACACACAACTCTCATCATACAAAAAACGCCAACTTCACTTTTACTCACGTAAGAAAGAACGCCATCTTAAGTAGAGAGAAGGACATAAGCCTTGTTCCCTTCAGATTTTCAGATAACAACACACACACACACTACAAATGGCTACAACCTCTTTACATGTGACATGTCTGTTGCCTTGGCAGCCAGTGTGATCTGCCTGATCTGAGCATGACATCACTAACCCATATTCCCCCCTGACCTATAGACATAGATTACTAAAATAACAACATATGATATATTTTTTTGTTAGGGATGCCCCGATCACGTTTTTTGCCTTCATTCATCCATCCATTCATTCATTCATTCATTCATTCATTCATTCATTCATTCATTCATTCATTCATTCATTCATTCATTCATTCATTCATTCATTCATTCATTCATTCATTCATTCATTAATAAATGAGTGTAACATCAAGCACAGAAAGAAGAACAACATCTGAGATATATCTAGAGCTATTAATAAGCGGAAGTGTTCCCCCCCCTGTTAAGCTGTTTTCCATTCAGAGACGGGATTTTCTGCCTTAGAGCGCGTTTATCCAATCATAAAGGTCAGCCGAGAGGGAAGGAGGGACATACAAACAGAGAGTCGTCCTGATGTTCCCTCAGAAGGTGGCAGGCAGGTGGTATTTACCCACTGACCTGGGTTCTGTTCACAAACAGAGAGTCGTCCTGATGTTCCCTCAGAAGGTGGCAGGTGGTATTTACCCACTGACCTGGGTTCTGTTCACCGGTGTTTACACTGATGCACACACAACTGTCTGTGTGAAGCTTTTAGGAGGATGTAGTACAGAGATAGATAACAACACAAACAATCTGTAATGAAGAGAGCAGTACTAACTAACAGTGGCGTTGCGTGGGTAAAATAACAGAGGATGCCAATTTTTTTTTTATTTAAAGTATTAACTCATTGGGCGCCATTCACGAGAAAAGTCGGGTTAACTCGCCAGCGCTTGAGCGCCAATCACGAGAAAAGTCTGGTTTTAATCGTTATTTCTTTTATTCGCTATTGCCATTCATAATTCATCTGGGCAGCCTGTGCATACTGTTCTGAATGTGTCTGAGCTGGCAGTCGGTCAATACCGCCCTCTAACACCTTCGGCTGCTATTGCACTCCATTTGAAACGATGTAGTTTGTTTTCTGGGCCGAGCTGAGCCGTGCGGGCAGGGTTTAAATACTCCGGCAGGACAAGCGCTTACAACGATGCATCAACTAGCACCCCCCCCCCCCCCCCCCCTCCTCCCTCGTTCATATGCAATGCCGGATAACGTGGGACGGACCTCCGCCACCAGTAGCCTACTTGGAATGGCGATCAGATAATTGGATACTTTTTTTTGCATTACATCAGAGACAAGGTAAGGACACTATATATCCAATCTTGCATTGATCTGATATTTTTTTCTCCCGCGATCGAAGCTGTCTGTGTGGAGCTGTGTGTTTGTGCTGTTTACCGTTGGTGGCGGGGGGGTGCCCCGCTCCAAACCCCATTTCATGGGTGCATGAGGAGACATAATAATGATAATCTAGTGTTGATTTCAGGAAGATTCGATAATCAAGCGAAAAATGACAACGTGATAACTGGATTTCACTAAAGGGCTATTTTCGCGTATTTTCCTGTGATTACTCAGAATCACCCAAACTATACTCTTATTCACCACGGTATAAAACGGAAATGTACGGATGAAAAAACTATCTGTTTTTTTCCTTGTTGACTGGAAGCCATAGCTATAATATTTCATATCGTTTTAGCACTCGCAAGTTTGGCTTTCTCCCCATTGAACAAAGCGATGGCGTTCTACCCAGAAGGTAAACAACGACCCCTAGCGCTGAATGAGTTAATAAAATCTTTTTTTTTTACACACAACCTGACCACGCATGTGGAGGGACTTCTCCCGGAGCACGCTCATAACACACACACATTTTACACACAACCTGACCTCTATCTCTCTATCTGTGCCAGTGCAGACTGTGGGTGACTGTCACTCAAAGCACTTATGGGCAGAGCCCATCCAAGAACAGCCTGAAATCCTGAACTAGAAAAATTATGCTTTTGAGTACCGGTACTTCATTAGAAATACAAAACAATGCATTTTTTGGATACTTTTTTTTAACACATGTGTTCCATAGACTCACAGGAATTGTGTAAAGTTGCTCAAATAGTGCAAGGAATAGCAATGTATGGGACCTTTAAGGACTTGATTAGGACTGATGGAACACACCTGTGCACCACGTGATCACCCACATCCCACACACACACACACACACACACACACACAGAGACACACATAGCTTAAAACCCGAGGAGAGACAGAGAAAGGTTGAGTGGAGGTGAGGAAGGAGCAGAGATAGCAGATAGAGAGTGTTATACTGAGTTTGTGACGTGAGAGGTAGTTGGAAGGAGAGGCGAAAGCGAGAAGGTGTTCGTCGTACTGGACTCTGGACTGGCTGAGATACCCCCTTGTGAAACTAACCCTGGACCGGACGACAAACCCTGAGTATTGAACATTCCCTTTTTGTATGAGAGCCTGAAACGTGTTTTGACCCTGGACTGTTATTCGACTACTCTATTGCCCATCGGATGTGTTCTGTTAATCAATAAATATAATTTATTTATTGAAATTGTGCTTGTGTGAAAATTGGATTTGTTTGTTTTGGTCTGTGTCGACCCTGAACCCCACCAGGCTCGTCACAAAACGTATGTGGAAAAGAGGTACTTATAGAGTGAATTAAAGATGACAGACACGTGGGTCCGTGATCTCTGGTAAATCCATTACATAAACATTACAGCGCAACGACATTTACAGAATAGGCTATTGTATTCAACACATTATTTATTTAGGAAGATCAAGCCACATTCCCATTTACTGTGCAAACTGGCATAGAACAAGTGAATTACTGGCATCAGTGACTAAGGCAGGAAAAGGGCAACAAAATTATTATTTGCATAATAGGATTCTACTCTATGATTATTACCATAATCGGGCTGTCCCCGACTAAGGATTTGGATGGTCGACTATGATTGGTCAAAATGTGACGTTAGTCGACTATTGGTAGACTAAAAAAAAATATATATATAATATTTTTAATTTCTTTATTTTTATTTTTATTATTAATTTCCATTTAGGCTGTGGGGGTGGGGGGTGCTTAATGTCTGAAGGAGTCGACTGAAGGCTTCTTGTCCTCTGCAAATGCATGCAATTGGTCCACTGATGGATACATCTTGATATTTGTCTAGTCTAGTGTGTTCATTAGATGGGTGAAATCCTCTTTCAGTGCCTCTGTGCCTGTTTACCTGTTTGCCTGTTTGCCTGTTTGCCTGTTTGCCTCTGGTATGCGTGCCATTAGCGTTAGCCACGCTTCTAGGCCTCTTTTCTTTTGGAAAGAATGATAAAAAAATTATTATAAATTTTGATTTCTTTTTTAATTTTTTATATTCGACTAAGAGGTTGGCCAGTCGAATTTTTTTGGCCATTTTTTCATTGATGAAAACGCATAATATGGTTTTTACCTATACATTCGGATCAGCAGTTCAGCACCTGCACTGTTGGTGGGTGAGCCTAGTAAAGGATGTCGCATTGCGTTCATCTTCAATGAATGGACAATAGTCTACCAAAGCCCCCCCTCTCTCTCTATATATCTCACACACACACACACACACACACACACACACACACACACACACACACACACACACACACACACACACACACACACACACACACACACACACACACACACACACACACACACACACACACACACACACACACACACACACACACACACACACACACACACACACACACACACACTGCAGGAGACACACACACCACTGATGATAAACGGGGCTACCGTGGACAGGGTGAGCAGCTTCAAGTACCTGGGGGTCCACATCTCAGAGGACCTGACATGGTCAACACACATAGACACAGTAGTAAAGAAGGCGAAACAGCGTCTCTACCACCTGAGACAGTTAAGGAAGTTCAGAGTATCGGGGAAGATACTCCAGTCCTTCTACTCCGAAGCTGTAAAGAGCATCCTGACCGGAAACATCACTGCCTGGTATGGAAACAGCACGGCACAGGACAAGAAGGCCCTACAGAGAGTGGTGCGCTCAGCCGAGCGTACCACGGGTATTGCACTACCCCCCCTGCAGGTTCTATACAACAAGAGGTGCAAATCCAGAGCCTGCAGGATAATGAAAGACCCTCACCAGCCCAATAACAGCCTGTTTCAGCTGCTGAGGTCAGGCAGACGCCTGCGAACCCCAGCTACTAGGACAGAGAGGCTTAGGCTCAGCTTCTTCCCCCAGGCCATCAGAGCCATGAACAATGAACATTGAGTGCTCAGAACATTGAACTGTCCACACACAAGCACACATGAACACACACACGACACGCACACTGTGCACGCTCACACACGAGCAGCCACTTAACACTTTAACATGAGCGGGCACACACTCATGTCGCACACACGCACACTTATGGCCAAAGGAAAGGACACTTTAAATTAGAATAACAGGAACAGTGTATTGCACTACCAAAGCTAACTAGCATGTCACACATGCTCTGTAAATAACTATGTACAGATACCGAGATGTCACTCCATGTTACCTGCTACCTGTTACTGCACAATGTTGTTTCTTCTTTTGATTCTATTATATGTACCACTGTATTGCACATCGTTGCGGGCAAGACCACCCGCATTTCATTGTATACCTGTATGCCGTGACAATTAAAACTCTTGACTTGACTTGACTTGACACACACACACACACACACACACACACACACACACACACACACACTTCAGAAACAAACATAGTATCAATGAGAGCATCAATAACACACCTGAGTAATGTCTGCCCCCCCCCCCCCCCCCCCCCCCTAGTGCTGGGCCCTTGGAATCATCCTAAGCTACCCCCCCCCCCCCCCCCCCCCAGCGACGCCCCTGAGTCCAGGACTGTGTGTCTAAATACATCCATAGTCAACTAACCATCAGACTTTGTGACTAATTGACCAGTTGATTGACATTGATAGTGAAATTGTGTTTCAGCACGTGTGTCGTGCAGAAGGAGCTCTTTAAATGCAACGCTTACCACAGATAAATTTTTTTTAAATAAAATAACTAAGTATGAATACAGAAATAAATAGAAATACTGATTGGCTAACAAGTTCTCGACAAACTAAGGCCGACTGATACGTTGACTGATTAATCGACTGAGTGGTAATTGCTACAGCATCTGCAGATCCCTCCAGTGCTCAATAATTCACACATTGTTTCCTACACATTAAGTAATAAATACTGTAGATGTACAACAATAATCTCTTGGAGTCCTTGGAGGAGTGGAAATAGAGGCACAAACATTCTGTGTGCAGGGGAAGACAAACACAGGTGATGGCTCTCTCTCTTTCTTTCTTTCTTTTTCTTTCTTTCTCTCTCGAAACTGCCCTGGGAGAGGAAATGCCAAAAAGGTGTCAAAAAGAATAACGTTTTTACTGTCAGCAGTTATCTCTCTCTCTCTCATTACATAAAAATGTATTGTCAATTTTAGTACTCAAAATGTATGTTTTTCGGTCTGACTGATGATGATGATGATGATGATGATGATGATGATGATGATGATGATGATGACAATATAGCCTATCATATCACATAGCCTACCTTAGTTTAACACACTGCAACATTAACATAGTGAGCTGTTATTACTACTTAATAATGGCAAATCAATCATCTTCATCGTTACCATTAATCGGCATTCATATGGCACTTGGCACATGCAGTGAAGCCTCGCGCTGCACCGAGACATACTCTCTGGGAAGAAGCAGCTCCAGCAGAGGAAAACAAATACAGTATATCTTGAGAACACTCACCGCTGTGGTGACCGGGGCCAGGTCCACTAGCCGGTAGGCATTGACCGCCGTGTCGTTCCACGAGGACAGCGTCTCGGTGATACGCGTGCAGTTGGGATCCCGGTAGGGGCACGAGATTCCCTTCCGCGGGGACCGGAGCGCGCCGCTCATCGCTCCTCCTGGAACCAACGCGCCCTCCTGGAGGAGACGCACCGGGGGGTCGGGTCGATGGAGAGGGGGGAAAGACCAGAGCGCACCGGCGGCAACCCCGACCAGTCCAACCCGCTTCAAAAAACGATTAGATTAGGTGTCCACCACCGGCATCAGCTCGCCGCAGTGTAGATACTTTGGCACCAGCGCGTAGTTGTTTTGGAAAGTTATTGATTCCCGATAATAGGATGCTGGTGGTTTAGACAGACGCAGTCGGACCCAGAAGAGTTGGTCACACGGCACGCGCGCACCTCTGTTGCACCACAGCAGCCAAAACAGAAGAGATCGAGTTGCAAAGTACAGTATTTATAGCGAGGAGCGTTCATGCTTCCCAGAGTTCACTGTCTCCACCCATTAATGACAAGTGAGTAACACGCTTTTTCTGTACATTAGGTCATTAGGTTGCGCGCGTCTTTTAGCCATCATGAAGACATTATGCTGATGATTTGCCGACGTTGATTGATTGATTAATTGATTGATTGATTGATTGATTGATTGATTGAACACTTTATTAACAGATTGCAGAATGTGTACAATACAGTACGGCTCAATACACACAATTGTTAAGGGGAGGCAGACCAGAGAGACTTTCGTCAGGTCCCCCATTTTCAATTCATCATGTATCACAATTGCATGCTTTTTTGTTTCATTCATGATACCATTGAGGCAGAGAGGGGAGGGGGATTAATTCCAGTCATCTCGTAATTACTCACCTGTAAACAGGGGTGTAGCTGGAGATTCTGGCCCCATGAAAGAATGTATTTGTGGGCCCCCAATCCATGCGAGCGCACGTTGGGGGGCATTTATTTATTGATGAAAACGCATAATATGGTTTTTACCTATTTTTTTTATAATACAGGCAATTATACTTTTGAGTCATCTACATTAACTTACTTAATAATAAAACCATATTAATAAAAGGATAATAATAGTGTTCTCTGCCCCCCCCCCCCCCCCCCCCCCCCCCAGTGCTGGGCCCTTGGAATCATCCTAACCTCCCCCCCAGCTACTCCCCTGCCTGTAAATGTAAATACAATGAGAGTGCGTGTGGCTTCTACTGTCAGTGTATATGTATTAAAGCCAAGGCCACCATGGCATGCATGCCTTGAAATAGATTCGATTCAAATGTACTGTCACCATTATAAGCACAAGTACAGTACAGTGAAAATAAGTTTGGCATCCAACCAGAGAGCAAAATGTAACAGTAAAGTGCAATGACAATATACAATTTACAAGTGATTAAAATGAAATATATATACACGAGTACTACTACTGAGTGATAGTTTGATGTATGTACAGTGTTACAGTATAATTATGTACAGTATACGGTTACGGTTTGGTAGGTGTGTTGGACCCATGGTGCAGAGCAGAACAGAGAAGACAGGATGCAGCCGGTGTAGGTTTCAAACAAAGGGATACTCTTTATTTGAGAAGATTAATGAACATGCATATGAGTGCGAATAAATAAAAGGGGAGAAATCTCTGTCTCCAAAACAAGTTAAATAATAATACACAAATTAAAATACACAATAAACAGGGGGAAATAAAGGGGAGAAAGCAAAGTCTCCAAAACAGGAATAATAAATTATAAACACAACAAACAACGGTGCTGCATATACACACGCAAGATACACTTTCAATAACAAATTCATACAGCAATGACACGACAACGAAGAGCACATAGCGAACGTACTTAGCCTCTGTGGCGAGGAGCGATAAGGCTTTATTACAGGTAGGTATTACTCACGGACAGTTTGGTGATCGACTGACAGGGTTTGTAAGACACAGGGGAGAATATGAAGGGACATTAACGAGACACACCAGGTAACAATGACTGTAATTAATACAGGTAGACATGGCAATTACCACAGGGAACGCCAGAGGCTCGCTCATTGAGCAGAGCGAACCCCCAACGTTACAGTTACAGTCTTATTATGTACAGTGATACAGGTATGAATACACAGTATGACTTATGGTAGTAAGTCATACTGGCCAGCAGTGTACTCAATAAACTGAGCGCCCTCCAACCTACAAGGCCACCGGCCATGACAACATCCCCTCCAAATTCCTCAGAGACTCAGCAGCCGCCATCACCCCAATCATCACACACATAATAAACCTCTCCATAAAACAGGGACACGTCCCAAGGACTTCAAAATTGGCGAGGGTGACCCCTCTGCACAAAAAGGGCAGCAAATTAGACCCAGGCAACTACCGCCCTGTTTCTATTCTCACCTCCATCTCGAAAGTCATGGAAAAATAGTCTACGAACAGGTCGAAAAGTACCTAGCGGAAAAAAATCTAATCTAAACGAATTCCAATCTGGCTTCAGAACATCCCACTCCACTGACACATGCCTTCTCTATTTGAATGACCACATCAAACAAGAGGTGGACGCAGGCAAATACTGCGGCATGGTCATGCTGGACCTACAAAAGGCCTTTGACACGTCAATCACTCCATTCTGATGACAAGCTAAAAGCAATTGGTTTTGATAGTCTATCAGTGAGCTGGATGCAATCCTACCTTGAGGGGAGGTAAACGGTAAACGGTACCCTATCCCCCCCCCTCACAGTGAGCTGTGGTGTTCCACAAGGAAGCATACTAGGACCGCTACTGTTCCTAATTTATGCAAATGACATGTCGTCAGCTTGTGACTGCAACTTGTTCCTGTTTGCGGACGACTCAGCCCTGCTGGTCTCTGACAAGAACAAGTTACAGGTTGAAAAAACCCTCAGCTCGGAACTAGGCAGAATCTGCATATGGCTCGCTGATAACAAACTATCATTACACATGGGCAAAACAGAGTCCATTCTCTTCGGTTCAAATAACAAACTCAGCAAGACCGACGGCTTCTCAGTTACAGTGGGTGACAATATTGTCACAAGGAAAGATGAAATTACCTACCTGGGTTCCATCCTAGAGGCTAATCTCTCCTGTGACAAAATGGCATCCAATGTAATAAAAAAAGTCAACCAACGAACTCGATTCTTGTACCGGATCTCCTCTCTGGTAAACAAGAATACCCTGAAGACTCTGGCAGGAGCACTCATTCAGGGGTACTACGACTATGCTTGCACCTCATGGTACCAAAGCACCTCAAAGGCGCTAAAAACAAAATTACAAACATCTCAAAACAAACTGGTCAGACTACTGCTTGACCTTACTCCTAGAACCCACCTCACCCCTGCCCACTTTGACAACCTAGGATGGCTTAGAGTAGACGACAGAGTACAGCAACTAGCAATGGGCCTGGTCTACAAGATACACTACACGACCAAGGTACCCATGTACATGTCAAAATACTTCCCAAAGGTCAGTGAATACCACGATCACAACACCAGAGGGAGCTCCACAAATCATGTTAAACCCAGATTCGGCTCAAATAAGGGACTAAACACATTTCGCAATTATGCCACATCAATGTGGAACGCCCTACCCAAAGCTGTAAAGGAATGTGGATCACTACCCACTTTCAAAACCTCTCTCAAGGGACACCTACGGGAGACTGCAATTCAACACTGGCCCCTGTAAATATCCTAACCCAACCCCCTCCAATGTACAGTCATTTACCTAGTATGGTTTTGTCAATAGTCCAATGTACAATTTTGTTTGTTTGTACAGTGTCTCCTCCCCCCCCCCCCTCAATGTACAGTTTTACTTGTTTATACAGTGTGCCCCCCCCCCCCCCCCCCCCCCACCTCCAATGTAAATTACCCAGTATGGTTGTCAATATCCCAATGTACCCAACCCCCCCCACCCAACCTCCTCCAATGTACAGTTTCTACGTCAAATGTATATACTCCCTTTTCTTGACTCCTTCTGTATCACAAACAGTACTGTATTTGCAAATCTGGTATGTCATAAATGTATAGATGTAGCAGTACTGACTATCTGTATGTCATGTATGTCATAAATGTCCTGATGAATTGAAAATGGGGGACCCTGATGTAAACAAGACGAAAGTCTTTCTCTGGTCTGCATCCCCTTAACAATTGTGTGTATTGAGCTGTACTGTATTGTACCCATTCTGCAATCTGTTAATAAAGTTTTCAATCAATCAATCAATCAACTATTAACTCATTCAGCGCCAGGGGTCGCTGTCTACCTTCTGGGTAGAACGCCATCGCTGTAAGTCAATGGGGAGACTGCGAAACTTGCGAGTCCTTAAAATATATGAAATATTATAGCTATGGATCTAATAACACCGACGATTGTCAGTGAGTTGCTTCTGGTCAACATGCAAAAAACAGATCGTTTTTTCATCCGTACATTTCCGTTTTATACCGTTTTGAATATGCGTATAGTTTGGGTGATTCTTAGTAATCCCAGGAAAAGACGCGATAATAGGCCTTTAGTGAAATCCAGTTATCACGTTGCCATTTTTCGCCTGATTATCAAATCTTCCTGAAATCAATGCTAGATTATCGTTATTATCCTTCCTCATGCAAGAATGAAATGGGTCCTGGAGCGCGGCGCTCCCCCCCCCCCCCCCCCCCCCCCCCTCGTGCCACCAACGGTAAACAGCCACACACAGTCCACACAGACAGCTTCGATCGCGGTAGAAAAAAATATCAGATCAACGTAAGATTTGATATATAGTGTTCTTACCTTGTCTCTGATGTAATGCAAAAAAAATTATCCAATTATCTGATCGCCATTCCAAATACTGCTCGTGGAGGTCCGTCCCACGTTGTCCAGCATTGCATATGAAGGAGGGGTGGGCAGCCTCGTAGATGTATCGTTGTAAACGCTCGTCCTGCCGGAGTTTTAAACCCCTCCCGCACGGCTCAGCTCGGCCCAGAAAACAAACAACATCGTTTCAAATGGAGTGCAATACCGGCTGGAAGGCGTAGGCTGCGGTATTTGCCCTTTGCGAGCTCAGACCCATTCCCAATGATAACATCAGGCTGGATGGATGAAAAATGAATGGATATAGCTAATAAAAGAAATAACGATTCAAACCCGAGATTTCTCGTGATTGGCGCTCAACGCATGGCGAGTTAACCCGACTTTTTTCGTCATTGGCGCAGAATGAGTTAAGAGTAGGTAAGGGATATGTACAGACATAGATATAGTATACAGGCATGTAAAAAGGATTATATGCTGGTATATTCTGACAGGTGTGGATATATATACAGTAAATAAATATATATACGGTATATACAGTATTTTGATTTGATTTTTGATTTTGATTTGATTATGGATCCCCATTAGCTGGTACTGTATGAGAAAGTCAGGAGTAGCTGAAAAGTTTGTGAGGGTAGTACAGGACATGTATGAGGGCAGTGCGACTGTGGTGAGGTGTGCAGTGGGAGTGACGGAAGGGTTCAAGGTCGGGGTAGGATTGCACCAAGGGTCGGCCCTCAGTCCTTTCTTATTTGCAGTAGTGATGGACAGGCTGACAGACGAGGTCAGGCAGGAGTCCCCGTGGACCATGATGTTCGCAGGCAGGGGTGTAGCTCCAGATTATGGGCCCCATGACAGAATGTATTTGTAGGCCCCCAGTGAATGCGAGCAAGCGTAAGCGCGCGAGCGAAATTTTTTTGGCCATTTTTTTATTGATGAAAACGCATAATATGGTTTTTACCTATACATTCGGATCAGCAGTTCAGCACCTGCACTGTTGGTGGGTGAGCCTAGTAAAGGATGTCGCATTGCGTTCATCTTCAATGAATGGACCAATGCAATAGTCTACCAAAGCCCCCCCTCTCTCTCTATATATCTCACACACACACACACACACACACACACACACACACACACACACACACACACACACACACACACACACACACACACACACACACTTCAGAACTAAGCTACCCCCCCCCCCCAGCTACGCCCCTGTTCGCAGATGACATCGCGATCTGTAGTGAGAGCAGGGAGCAGGTGGAAGAGAACCTGGAGAAGTGGAGGCATGCCCTGGAGAGAAGGGGGATGAGGGTGAGCAGAAGCAAGACCGAGTGTGTGTGAACGGGAAGGAAGACGGAGGGGTGGTGATGATGCAAGGAGTAGAGGTACCAAAAGTGGACGAGTTTAAGTACTTGGGGTCAACAGTCCAAAGTAATGGGGACTGTGGTAGGGAGGTGAAGAAGAGAGTGCAGGCCGGGTGGTGCGGGTGGAGAAGGATGACAGGGTCTAGAAACAGTGGCGCTGACCAACAAGCAGGTGGCGGAGCTGGAGGTGGCAGAGATGAAGATGTTAAGGTTCTCTCTGGGAGTAACAAGGTTGGACAAAATCGAAAATGTCTACATCAGAGGAACGGCCCATGTTGAGCAGTTCGGGCAGAAAGTGAGAGAAGCAAGACTGAGATGGTTTGGACATGTGCGGAGGAGGGAGGTGGGGTATATCGGGAGGAGGATGCTAGAGATGGAGCTGCCAGGAAAGAGGAGGAGGGGAATCGTGTATCACTTCCGCAACGGATTTAGTCGGATTTCGGTTTCCGGGTTCGCCTGATTGGCCGCGACGGCCACGTGACACGCCCCCGCGGCAGCGGCAGCATTGCCGCTGCGAATCAGAGCAATATTGTCGCGCCATCTTCTGAGTGCAGACGCGCTGCTGTTAAATCACTTTTCCCACTTCAATGACAGAGCTGCTGTTTAATGCTCACTTTTCCCACTTCAATGACAGAGCTGCTGTTTAATGCTCACTTTTCCCACTTCAATGACAGAGCTGCTGTTTAATAATATTGTCGCGTTGTGGAAAGCAGGATGAGAGAGCGTAGATTTCAGTGTGTATAATTTAATCATTTATCATTTAACATTTGACAGGCATACATTGTTGTCATACAGAAGTACAGAATACTTTTATCCAAAATGCTTCTTACTGTTACTGTTAGAGACTGTACCTACAAGTGCATTGGTTTAGTGCATTTCCTACTTCCGGTTGCTACTGAGTGGACATGTTTGTGCGGACCTGTTCTCCCAAACTGGTAAGCAAATGACTGTTTTTGTTATGGTTTGACACCGACCCCAAACGCTAACGACACAAGAGAGTTGGATTCAGAGTTGCCAAATACGAGGGCTTGTTTATTTGATAATAAGAATAAGTGAAACAGGGAAAGCAGGTCAACAAGAACAGGTAAAATGAACAAGGGGCAAAGTTCTGCTGCTCTGCAGCTTCTCCCGGAAGGGTAGTCTTGGGAAGCAGGAGCAGACCTCTGTACCGCTCTGCAGACTCTCACGGCGGACCTCTCAGATGTTGTGCAAGACCGAGAGAGGGAGAGAGGGAACGGGTCAGTGACAGAGCAGACTTGAAAACGAGCTGGAGGACAGGGTGTTATATTCTTCGTGTTAAACAACACAGTGATGTGCAATATTCCAAAAACAGCCCAAGTGAATATCTTCATGTAAACACACAGTGAGCAAAAATCCAAACACCGTCCAAATGTGAAATACAATCTTCGTGTAAACACACAGTGAGCAAAAATCCAAACACAGTCCAAATGTGAAACAATATCTTCGTGTAAATACACAGTGAGCAAAAATCCAAACACAGTCCAAATGTGAAATAATATCTTCGTGTCAATACACAGTGGGAGGTGGAAGATCCCAAAAATATTATTCCATAAAGGAAAGAGCAAAAACGATAATGGCTGGGTGAGTGACTGTCTGACAAAAAGGTGGTAGACTTCAGTGTAAAGGTTACACACGAAAATCGGAAATAGGTCAAGACAGTCAATCTAGAAAAACTCACCCAGACGAGCTGCGTAAAAGGAACAGGAACAACAGTGGAGGCGAGCGCGCGCCACGGAGCAGGTATCCAAGCGAAGGCTTCTAGGAATTCCTGGAGAATAGCACAGTGAAACAGAAGCAACGGGGAAAAACATCCAGCGACAAATCAAGACGAACCAACAACTTAGGATGGGGAAAACGGGGTATAAATAATGAGGGATCGATTGATTGAAAAGCAGTGACAGCTGGGGAATGTGATTGAAAAGCGTGGGGAAGTGAGAGAACCAATCAGCGACGTCTCAGATGACGTCAGCGGGGAGAAACGTGTGAACGAGGGAATTGAAATACTTGACAGAAAAAATGAATGAAAACAAAGCGAGGGTGGTTAAAGGAACAGAACGAGTGAGAAGGCAAGGACAGAAACCTCACAGTACCCCCCCCTCCACGGGAGCCGCCCGGCGACCAGGCCGACCCGGCTCGTCAGGATGGGCCCGATGGAAGTCGGTGATCAAGCCGGGATCCACGATGAGCTGCCGGGAGACCCAGCTACGCTCCTCTGGGCCGTAACCCTCCCAGTCCACCAGGTATTGGAATCCCCGGCCCCGCCGACGAACGCCCATCAACCGGCGGACCTGCCACTGGGGGTGACCATCCACTAGCACAGGAGGCGGTGGATCAGGAGCTGGAGGCATAAGGGGACTGAGGGAGACGGGCTTAACCCGGGAGACATGGAACACGGGGTGGATGTGCATGGATGCAGGAAGCTTCAGGCGCAGGGCCGCCGGACTGAGTACCTTCAGGACCTCGAAAGGACCGACGAAGCGAGGGTTGAGCTTCTTGGCCGAGGACCGTAGCGGGAGGTCCTTCGCGGAGAGCCACACCCTCTGCCCAGGGCGGTAAGTCGGCGCGGGAACCCGGCGCCGGTCGGCACCACGACAGGCGCGCTCAGATGTCCGGAGCAGCGCGGTCCTGGTGATCTCCCAAACGCGACGGCAGCGGTCGAGGTGGACCTGCACGGAGGGAACTGCCACTTCCGTCTCCAGTGCGGGAAAAAGAGGGGGCTGGTAGCCCAGGGAGGCCTCAAAAGGGGAGAGGCCGGTGGCGGAACTGACCATTGAGTTGATCGAGTATTCAACCCAGGGAAGGAAACGACTCCAGGATGCCGGCCTCTCGGCTGCCACACACCGAAGAGCAGACTCCACGCTCTGGTTCATCCTCTCCGTCTGCCCGTTTGTCTGGGGATGGTAGCCAGAGGAGAGACTGACCGTTGCCCCCAATCCCTTGCAGAAAGCCCGCCATACCTGGGAGGTGAACTGGGGCCCCCGGTCAGAGACGATGTCCTGGGGAAAACCGTGAAGGCGGAACACGTGGTGCGTCAGGAGGTCCGCCGTCTCGGCTGCTGAGGGAAGCTTGGAGAGGGCCACGAGGTGGACCCCCTTGCTGAATCGATCCACCACGGTCAGAAGGCAGGTGTTCCCCTGGGAGGAGGGTAGACCAGTGACGAAGTCGAGCGCCACATGTGACCACGGACGGCTTGGAACGGGAAGTGGCTGCAAGAGCCCGGAGGGTGCCTGGTGAGAGGCCTTGCTGCGGGCACAGACCGCGCAGGCCAATACGAACTCCTTGACGTCGTTCCGCATGGTGGGCCACCAGAAACGACGAGCCAGGAAGGAGAACGTGCGATGGACGCCTGGGTGGCAGGCGAACCGGCTGGTATGGCCCCACAGCAGTACCTGGGACCGGACAGAGTCAGGGACGAAGAGACGGCTCCTAGGGACGTTGCTTGGAGCACGTTGGAAGCGTAGGGCACGCCTCACCACACCCTCGATGCCCAAGGTGATGGCTCCAACCACTCGGGCCTCCGGGATGATGGGAGATGGGGCCTCAGAGGGTGGAGCCCCCTTGGAGTGCATCCGGGACAGGGAGTCGGCCTTCGTGTTGCGGGAACCGGGGCGGAAGGTCAGCGAGAAGTCGAACCGACTGAGGAAACTGGCCCATCTCGCCTGCCGACCGTTGAGGCGCCTGGAAGCGCGGATGAACGTTAGGTTCTTGTGGTCCGTCCAGATGGTAAAAGGCTCCTCGGCACCCTCTAGCCAATGACGCCACTCCTCCAGAGCAGCCACGACCGCCAGTAGCTCCCGATTGCCGGTGTCGTAGTTCCTCTCGGCGGGGAGGAAGCGACGCGAGTAGAAGGCGCAAGGATGTACCTTCTGGTCGGAAGGAGAACGCTGAGATAGGACAGCGCCCAGGCCAGAATCCGAGGCGTCCACCTCCACGATGAACTGTCTCTTGGGGTCAGGGTGGAGCAGGATAGGAGCGGAAGTGAACCTTCTCTTGAGGGAGCGGAACGCAGCGCGTGCCGCTGGGGACCAGTCGAACGGCAGAGTGGGGGAGGTCAGCTTGGTAAGAGGCTCCGCCACTTGGCTGTAGTTCCGGATGAACCTTCGGTAGAAGTTTGCGAACCCGAGGAAACTCTGTAGCTCCTTCCGAGTGGTGGGTTCCGGCCAATCCTCCACAGCCTGGATCTTGCGAGGATCCGCTCGGGTCAAGCCCTTCTCCACGATGAAGCCCAGGTAGTCGACGGAGTTGGAGTGGAAACGGCACTTCTCCGCCTTGACGAAGAGCCGATTGTGGAGGAGGCGCTCTAGCACCCGGCGGACATGCAGGATGTGTTCCTCGAGGGTCCTGGAAAAGATAAGAATGTCGTCCAGGTACACCACCACGAACACCTCCAGCATGTCACGGAGGACATCGTTCATGAGTGCCTGGAATACCGCCGGGGCGTTGGTGAGGCCAAACGGCATCACAAGGTACTCATAGTGGCCCCTGGGGGTCTTGAAGGCGGTCTTCCATTCATCGCCCTCACGGATACGGACAAGATGATAGGCACTTCGGAGATCCAGCTTGGTGAAGAACGAGGCCTGGGTCAGTGGCTCGAAGGTGGAGCTCATGAGAGGTAGGGGGTATTTGTTCTTGATGGTGATCTCGTTGAGCTGACGATAGTCGATGCAGGGTCGCAGGTCCCCATCCTTCTTACCAACAAAGAAGAACCCGGCCGCCACCGGGGAGGAGGAAGGCCGAATGAGTCCTGCTTCCAATGACTCAGAGATGTAGAGATCCATCGCCTTCTTCTCCGGGACAGTCAGACTGTAGAGGCGGCTGCCGGGAAGGGGAGCCCCTTGGCGGAGGTCGATGGCGCAGTCATAGGGGCGGTGAGGTGGAAGGGACTGAGCCCTGGTCTTACTGAATACCTCCATGAGGTCGTGGTACTCGGGAGGAATGGACGAGGGATCCGGGGGCAACTCTCCAGCCGGTCTCCGGGGCGGGGGACAAGACGCCGCCTGTAGACAGCGGGCGTGACAGGAGGAGCTCCAGCCCCTGATGGTACCGGAGGCCCAGGCGATGTGGGGCTCGTGCAGCGCGAGCCAGGGCCTACCCAGGACCACCGGGACAAGGGGGGATTGGGTAATGAGGAACTGGATCCTCTCTACGTGGTTCCCAGCAATGGTCAGCAAGACTGGGCCGGTCCGTTGAGAGATGTCGGCCAGGCGGTGTTGGTCCAACGAAAAGATCTCCAAGGGCCTCACAAGGGCCTCAAGAGGTATGTTGGCTTGGGTGGCAAACTCGAAGTCGAGGAAGTTCTCGTCTGCCCCAGAGTCGATGAGGGCCTCCACCGTGGCACGTTGGTTCCCCCAGGCCAGGGTGACGCTCAACAGATGGTCAGGTGGTGCGCGGCGCTGGGAATGGGAAAAACGGCTCACCAGGATCTCCCGGGGTCTTGGTGAGCCCGATCCTTTGGCCGGATAGGGCAGTCGGCGAGAAAGTGTCCCGTGCCTCCGCAGTAGAGGCAGAGCTCGGACCTGAGCCTTGCCTGACGCACCACCTGGCTCAGACGAGAGCGTCCCAGTGGCATGGGTTCCTCCTCGCGCACCGGACGGGGAAGCCTGTTACCTTCAGTAGTGTTGGGGACGGGGCGTCCAGGAGTCCGGGGTGCTTCAGGAGGTGACAGTCGGGTCCTCTCGCGCCTTCTCTCCAGGAGGCGTCCGTCAATACGGATGACAAGGCTAAACAGCTCCTCGAGGGAGTCGGGCACCTCCCTGGTAGCGAGCTGGTCCCGGACTGCGTCACTGAGCCCCCTAATGAAGGTTAGGCGAAGAGCAGGTTCGTTCCATCCACTCTCCACCGCCGCCAGTCGAAACTCCATGACATAGTCCGTCACCCTGCTGCTCCCTTGTCGGAAGGTCCCCAACCGGGCTCCAGGGTCCAGACCTCGGGCTGGATGGTGGAACACTCTGCGGAGCTCCGCCACGAAGTCTGGGTAGGAGAACAAAAATTCTGCTTCCATTGCCCAGGAGGAAGTGACCCACTGGGCAGCATGGCCTGAAAGTAGGTTGGTTATATAAGCCACTCGGGACCCATGAGCAGAAAAACGGCTTGGTTGATGACGGAAAACCAACTCACATTGCATGATGAATGTGGCACACTCCTCGGGATTACCGTCGAACAGCCGTGGGACGGAGAGAAGGGGTTCCCGAGGTGCGAGATCTGCTGGGGCTGCGGGGAATGTTCCTGAAGGGTGTGAGAGATGAAAAGAATTAACGGCGTCGCCCAGCGAGTTAAGCTGGGCGAGAATCTCGGACTGTTGTCCCGCCATAGCGGCCATTGAACCCTGCATAGGCAGGACCTGGTCCCTGAGGTCCTGCACCGCAGCCGCAGCCCGCTCTAGTTGGAGACCGTGATCCCTGGTCAACTCGACCTGAAATGCAAGTGCGGTTCTGACCCCCTCTGTGTCGGCTGGGGTCGTCATGGTTGGTTCGTAATGTTATGGTTTGACACCGACCCCAAACGCTAACGACACAAGAGAGTTGGATTCAGAGTTGCCAAATACGAGGGCTTGTTTATTTGATAATAAGAATAAGTGAAACAGGGAAAGCAGGTCAACAAGAACAGGTACAATGAACAAGGGGCAAAGTTCTGCTGCTCTGCAGCTTCTCCCGGAAGGGTAGTCTTGGGAAGCAGGAGCAGACCTCTGTACCGCTCTGCAGACTCTCACGGCGGACCTCTCAGATGTTGTGCAAGACCGAGAGAGGGAGAGAGGGAACGGGTCAGTGACAGAGCAGACTTGAAAACGAGCTGGAGGACAGGGTGTTATATTCTTCGTGTTAAACAACACAGTGATGTGCAATATTCCAAAAACAGCCCAAGTGAATATCTTCATGTAAACACACAGTGAGCAAAAATCCAAACACCGTCCAAATGTGAAATACAATCTTCGTGTAAACACACAGTGAGCAAAAATCCAAACACAGTCCAAATGTGAAACAATATCTTCGTGTAAATACACAGTGAGCAAAAATCCAAACACAGTCCAAATGTGAAATAATATCTTCGTGTCAATACACAGTGGGAGGTGGAAGATCCCAAAAATATTATTCCATAAAGGAAAGAGCAAAAACGATAATGGCTGGGTGAGTGACTGTCTGACAAAAAGGTGGTAGACTTCAGTGTAAAGGTTACACACGAAAATCGGAAATAGGTCAAGACAGTCAATCTAGAAAAACTCACCCAGACGAGCTGCGTAAAAGGAACAGGAACAACAGTGGAGGCGAGCGCGCGCCACGGAGCAGGTATCCAAGCGAAGGCTTCTAGGAATTCCTGGAGAATAGCACAGTGAAACAGAAGCAACGGGGAAAAACATCCAGCGACAAATCAAGACGAACCAACAACTTAGGATGGGGAAAACGGGGTATAAATAATGAGGGATCGATTGATTGAAAAGCAGTGACAGCTGGGGAATGTGATTGAAAAGCGTGGGGAAGTGAGAGAACCAATCAGCGACGTCTCAGATGACGTCAGCGGGGAGAAACGTGTGAACGAGGGAATTGAAATACTTGACAGAAAAAATGAATGAAAACAAAGCGAGGGTGGTTAAAGGAACAGAACGAGTGAGAAGGCAAGGACAGAAACCTCACAGTTTTCATGTTTTAATTTTTACGTTATTTTCATTTTTATGTTATTATTATTATTATTATTATTATTATTATTATTATTATTATTATTATTATTATTATTATTATTATTATTATTATTATTATTATTATTATTATTATTATTATTATTATTATTATTATTATTATTATTATTATTATTATTATTATTATTATTATTATTATTTTTATTTTATTTTTTTAAACATTGATCTTAACTGATCACTGTGACTTTATTGCTTTTATCGTTATATATGCCTATGTTTGTGTACAGCACTTTGAGCTACATGACATGTATGAAAGGTGCTTTATAAATACTTACTTACTTACTTACTGTGCTAGACAAGATAAGTATGATATAAAATAGTATAGCATGTAAAATAGAAGTAAAAATAGAGGTCACGCTGTTCAGTATAGACATATGTACAATGTTCGATGCAGAATAGAAGTAACTGAGTTACCATACAATATACAATATACTATGCAATGTACTAATATACAATACGCTATAGTGCAAAGCAGAAATGGGATGAGGTACAATTTACAGTAAGTGCAAGTTGCAGTGCAAATGCTTCTTACTGTTGCGCTCCAGAGACTGTTACTGTACCATACAATATACAATATACTATGCAATGTACTAATATACAATACGCTATAGTGCAAAGCAGAAATGTAAGGTGTACGAGTTGCAGTGCAAATGCTTCTTACTGGCGCGCTCCAGAGACTGTTAAGCATTTTGGATAAAAGTATTCTGTACTTCTGTATGACAACAATGTATGCCTTTCAAATTTTAAATGATAAATGATTAAATGATACACACTGAAATCTACGCTCTCTCATCCTGCTTTCCACAACGCGTCAATATTATTAAACAGCAGCTCTGTCTTTCAAATGTTAAATGATAAATGATTAAATGATACACACTGAAATCTACGCTCTCTCATCCTGCTTTCCACAACGCAACAATATTATTAAACAGCAGCTCTGTCTTTCAAATGTTAAATGATAAATGATTAAATGATACACACTGAAATCTACGCTCTCTCATCCTGCTTTCCACAACGCGACAATATTATTAAACAGCAGCTCTGTCTTTCAAATGTTAAATGATAAATGATTAAATGATACACACTGAAATCTATGCTCTCTCCTCCTGCTTTCCACAACGCGACAATATTATTAAACAGCAGCTCTGTCATTGAAGTGGGAAAAGTGAGCATTAAACAGCAGCTCTGTCATTGAAGTGGGAAAAGTGAGCATTAAACAGAAGCTCTGTCATTGAAGTGGGAAAAGTGAGCATTAAACAGCAGCTCTGTCATTGAAGTGGGAAAAGTGATTAAACAGCAGCGCGTCTGCACTCAGAAGATGGCGCGACAATATTGCTCTGATTCGCAGCGGCAACGCACGCGTGTCACGTGGCCGTCGCGGCCAATCAGGCGAACCCGGAAACCGAAATCCGACTAAATCCGTTGCGGAAGTGATACACGCGGAGGGGAAGGCCCAAGAGGAGGTTTATGGACACAGTGAAGGAGGACATGCCATGTGACAAAATGGCATCTAATGTTGTAGTGAAGCTCTTGGTGGTTAGGAAATGTAGTCAACAACACGGGGTGTCTAGTCAGGACACGGGAGGCAGGAACGTTCTTTGATGAGTTTTATTGTTAATGGTCAGACAGATGCACAGGCGATTTCTACTTCTATTTCCCATTAACACGGTGGGAGTATGTGAGAGTGTGTGTGTGTGTGTGTGGTTCTAAATGGGGAGGAAACAAAGACATCAGCGTTACTAGTACTCATTAATCAGTCTGTTATATGCTATACAATATACTGTTGCTACAAGTAACATAAACCTCACGAGTGGAATTACCAATGGGGATAAGCAGTGCTTTACCTATACTAGTTACAGGGATAAACTGTGCTAAACAGATACTAGATACTATACTCAACAACATAGATTATACCCAATAGGCTAGATTATCACTATAAACATACTGGTAAATTGCTTCCTAAACAGCTGGTAGAATTATAACATTAGTATAGGCCTTAACCATATAAATCACCAACAATAACTAAGCGTCCTCATCATACACATATTTAACACTTACTTGTGATCAGGGACGCACACATGAACTGAAGGAATCTCTAAGCCCACTAGTATATATGGATGCTGGCTATCGACAGACATGTCTAGACATGTCTGAGGCCTCCTGCTGCAGAACAGCAGAGCAGCCCCCCACAGCCTTTATGTCTGACTGAGAGGCGTCCCGCTGCAGAACAGCAGAACAGCAGCACAGCACCCCACAGTCCTTATGTCTGCCCAGTCCTTGGGCCTTTTGTACAGCCGCCCCCTAATCCACGGTGTGGATTAGTTCATGGAAAGGCTCAACTGTCTTCCGGAGTCGTTGTCGGGGCGTCCTCTGGGTTGGCTGGTAACTCAATAAGCTTGGCCACTGGTCTGGTGTAGGTCCTATCGTCCACCTGCACCTCTGCAGACCGCACCTTCCCGTCGGCACTCCTGATGGTCTTCGTGACCCGTCCTACAGGCCACAGTGCTCTAGGTAGCCTCTGGTCAATCACCATCACCACCGTGCCGACAGTGAGGTTCTCTGTGTCCTTCACCCATTTCTGCCTGGACTGCAAGGAGGGTAAGTAGTTATGCAGGAAGTGGGTCCAGAACTGGTCGGCTAACACCTGACTGTGTCGCCATCTTCTCTGGCTGAGGATTTCGGATTCAGGGTACACCACTGGAGGGAGTGAGGAGTCGGGCCGCCCCATGAGGAAGTAGCACCGTGAGGGGCTGACTGTTGGGAGCTGTGGGAGCTCTTCTTCCCATGTGGTCCAGGGTTGCAGGAGATCGGCAGGTAAGTGTGGGTCATCCCAGTCGCGGTCTGTGTCCCACAGTTTCTGGGCCAGAACTTTGGCCCTTGTGATGAAGGGCAGGATGCGACCTAGGGGGTCGTACTGGCTTGCTAGTATCTTGTAGATATTTCTCATAGTCGTCTGGCTTGGGGAGACCGGGCGATGTCTGTAGTGGAGCGTGTCCTCCATGAAGTGCCAACTGAGTCCTAGTGTCATTTCTTGAGCTTCCCCGTGGGTCTGGGAGACCCATCTCTCACTGCTATCTGCCTTGGCCTCTTTGGGCAGGTTGCCGATCACCTCTGGCTGGTTGCTGGCCCACTGGCGGATCTCGAAGCCGCCTGTGGCTAGGAGGGCTCTCAGCTTGTTCACGAGGCTGCTTGCCTCTTCTTTGGTGGGCAGACTCTGCAGACAGTTATCCACATAGAAACACTGTTCTACACTGTGGCGAACGTCCTCTTGGCTAGACTCGATGACGTGTTTCTGGAGGGCAAAGGTTGCACAGCAGGGGCTGCATGTTGTCCCGAAGGGCAGGACCTCCCACTGGTACACTGATGGAGGTTCGTCTGTCTTTAGGTTCCTCCAGAGGAACCTCAGTAGGGGCTTGTCTCTGTCCAACAGGCGAACCTGATGGAACATTCCCTTGATGTCCCCACTTATGGCGACTCGATGCTCTCTGAATCGCAGGAGGACACCAAGGAGTGAGGGTCCCAGTGTTGGGCCTGGAAGGAGGTAGTTGTTCAGGTTCTGCCCGCCGTACTGGAAACTGCAGTTGAAGACAATCCGGTCTTTGCCGTTGTGCCTGACCATGTGATGGGGCAGGAACCATGACTCTTCGGATGCGTCGGCCTGGCTGGGGTTAATCTTGGTGATGTACCCAGCTATCTCTAGCTTATTGATCTCCTCTTGGTAGGTAGATGCACGCTGTGGGTCTTGAGTTAGCCTCTTCTCTGTGTTCCGCAGGTTCTTCATTACAACTTCCTTTGAAACTTGCAGCTTGGGCATGGTTTGGACTCGCAGGAGGGGGGTGGCATACCGCTGCACTCCGTTGACCTCTACACGGGTGGTCTCGGCCTCCAACAGCTCCGCTGAGTACTTGTCCTGTTTGGATCTGTTCACTAACCTCTCGCTCTTGAAAGGCAGTGTATCCAGCTGCCACAGCCGTTCGACCTGGCTGAATAGCTCGGCAGCCGGGGAGGGAGCAGCAGTGAAGAAGCACTGTGTGGTCTGAAGCTGTTGCTGCATGTACTTTGCTGGGCCTTGGAGTGTCCAGCCGAGGTTAGTCTTGACTGCCGCAGGGCCACCATGGGGCCCCAGATGCACCGGCTCGATCGGTACGATCAGGTTGGCGTGATCAGATCCAATCAGGAGGGTTGGCTGAGCTCCGTCGATTGGTGGAATCACCAAGCCTCGCAGATGGCGATACTTCTCCTGGAGCTGGGTGACTGGGTAGCTGTACTGAGACAGACCTAGCTGTTCACCGGTGAAGGCACCTTGAATAGGGAACCTTTTCCTTGGTTCGGATACTGGGGCGATGGCGAAGGAGACACGTGAGCCTGACAGGGTCTTGACGTCTTGGCGGATAGTGCGAAGGGTCAAGTCTTCCGCTTGGCCCTGTATTCCCAGGTGGCGTGCTGCTGAAGCGAGCAGGATGGTTCTCTCTGAGCCATCATCCAGCACTGCGTAGGTGTTGAAGACTCTGTCCATGTAGTGCAGGTTGACTCTGACGATCTTCAGGAGCACTCGGTTGTATCCGTTTGGCTGATCCAGGTAGTGAGTCTCTGCTGTTGAGGTGATGGTGGGCTCGTTCCCACTTCTCTGGTTAACCTCATGCAGGACGGAGAGGTGTTTGGACTTACAGAGTCGACACGGCTTCTTCAGGTCGCAGGCAGAGGCTAGGTGAGGACGACCGCATCTCCAACACCTTCTCTTGGCTTTGATCCAGTCCACTATCTCCCCTCTGGTCAGCTTAGCGAAGCGTTCGCATTGGCTGAGGTAGTGTTCTGACTCGCAGTAGGGGCAGTATATCCTTCCCTTCCCTTGGGTCTGGACAGGTTGATATACCTTGGAGGGCCTTTCGGGTGGAGGATCTTGGGGGTTGTCTGTACCATGCATCACCGTAGTGACCTTTATCTTGGGCTGATACTTGGGGTCTCTCCTGTCATTCTCACTGTGGGCATGAAGGGAGGGCTCAATGTCCAGGCATCTGACTTCTACCCTCAGCCACTCTGCGAAGTCGGTGAGGGACAGCTTCGTCTTGTCTGGGTTCTCCCTGTACTGTTGACGACGGAACCTCTCTTGTTGGTGTTTGGGAAGCCTGTTGAGGAGGCGCTTCACGTTTGAGCCACAATGGAGTTCCTCGTGACCTTCGCCTTGAAGGGACCTCAGCATCCCGACCAGCGACTGCACTCTGATGGCAAATTCGTCGAGGGCTCTATCGTCTCGAATGGGTGGTAAGCGTTCCATGTCCTCTATCTCCTTCAGAGCAAACTGGTATGGGCGTCCGTATCGCTCGTCCAGTGCCCTCAGAGCTTCCGAGTAGGGCATACTTGACTCTGCGTAAGCCAGCACCAGGCGGTGGGCACGCGGCACCTTTATATGCTTCAGCAGAATGGCATACTTGTAGTGCTCGGAATGAGAAGGATTGAGGAGTGTACTGAGGGAAAGGCGTAGTTCCACGTATTGGGCTCTATCCTCCTTGTTAAAGTCCGGGAATGTTGGACCTTCTATATTGGGGGGTGCATGCTGGTATACTGTGGAGGGATATGGTGTCGCTATGACTGGGTTCCCTTGGTAGGCGAGGTAGGGCACATACGGAGGTTGGTGTGCTGACTGGTGTGCAGACTGAGGCAGGTGCTGATGCATGGGTTGCTGCATGACCTGAGGTGTCGCCCAGGTTGGTGGCGGGTAACTCTGCTGAGGCTCATTCCTTTCCTCGTACTTGCGGCTAGGCGGAGCCACATTGGATGTGCTTCGTGGGTTCGGGTAGGAGGTCGGTGGCCAGTATGAGGGTCCGCTTCTTGCCAGGCCCTCTGATTGCGGCAGGTTCTGGGTTGGCCTATTGGGCTGGCTGGGCTGACGAGGGGAGCCTTGGTTATGTTGGTTCTCCTGCTTGCAAGCCTGAAGGCCGTGGGGTACTTCGATTGCACGTTGGAGGGGGTGAGTGGCTCGGCTGAGAGGTGGGGGAAGTGTCCACTCTGGCTCATGGATACTCAAATCTTCTAGCTGGGCGGTTAGTTCTGCAGCCATACTTAGGTGATCCTCGTCTGGGGAATAGTGAGGTGCACGGGCAGGGGAGAACTGCGGTTTGCCTACTCTTTCTGGGTGGAGTTGGCGGACTGGAGTCTGTTGCCGTGATGACCTCCTTGACGACTGAGCTGAGGGTCGGGAGGAATGGTGCTGCAGAACAAGCTCCACTGCAGCTATACTTGGGTGATCCTCGGCTGGGGGGTAGTGAGGTGCACGGGCAGGGGAGACCTGCGTTTCACCTACTCTTTCTGGGTGGAGTTGGCGAACTGGAGTCTGATGCCGTGATGACCTCCTTGATGACTGAGCTGAGGATCGGGAGGAATGGTGCTGCAGAACAAGCTCCAAAAGCTCGGTTTGCTTCTGAGCCGTCTCACTCTGTTGCCGCACAGTCTCCAGAACTTGGTGCATTATTGTTTCGTGCACATTCTGCATTGGTGGCATGGGGGATGTGCCTCTAGCGGGACTGGGCTGTGCTTTATCCTCTTCATGCCTGCGCAGCTGCTCTGTGTCACGCTGGCGTGTACTGTCCACTAGGTAATCGTCTAGCCATCTCGGGCGCTGCACGGTGCGTCTGGGGCGCACGGATGGTGAAGCGGGGAGGCTCATCCCTCCTTGACTGGTTGCCATATCGTTGACTCTATCCGGCTCGAAGGACCATTTGTAGTAAAGCTCTTGGTGGTTAGGAAATGTAGTCAACAACACGGGGTGTCTAGTCAGGACACGGGAGGCAGGAACGTTCTTTGATGAGTTTTATTGTTAATGGTCAGACAGATGCACAGGCGATTTCTACTTCTATTTCCCATTAACACGGTGGGAGTATGTGAGAGTGTGTGTGTGTGTGTGTGGTTCTAAATGGGGAGGAAACAAAGACATCAGCGTTACTAGTACTCATTAATCAGTCTGTTATATGCTATACAATATACTGTTGCTACAAGTAACATAAACCTCACGAGTGGAATTACCAATGGGGATAAGCAGTGCTTTACCTATACTAGTTACAGGGATAAACTGTGCTAAACAGATACTAGATACTATACTCAACAACATAGATTATACCCAATAGGCTAGATTATCACTATAAACATACTGGTAAATTGCTTCCTAAACAGCTGGTAGAATTATAACATTAGTATAGGCCTTAACCATATAAATCACCAACAATAACTAAGCGTCCTCATCATACACATATTTAACACTTACTTGTGATCAGGGACGCACACATGAACTGAAGGAATCTCTAAGCCCACTAGTATATATGGATGCTGGCTATCGACAGACATGTCTAGACATGTCTGAGGCCTCCTGCTGCAGAACAGCAGAGCAGCCCCCCACAGCCTTTATGTCTGACTGAGAGGCGTCCCGCTGCAGAACAGCAGAACAGCAGCACAGCACCCCACAGTCCTTATGTCTGCCCAGTCCTTGGGCCTTTTGTACAAATGTAATAAAAAAAGTCAATCAACGAACTCGATTCTTGTACCGGATCTCCTCTCTGGTAAACAAGAATACCCTGAAGACTCTGGCAGGAGCACTCATTCAAGGGTACTACGACTATGCTTGCACCTCATGGTACCAAAGCACCTCAAAGGCACTAAAAACCAAATTACAAACATCTCAAAACAAACTAGTCAGACTACTGCTTGACCTGACTTCTAGAACCCACCTCACCCCTGCACACTTTGCCAACCTAGGATGGCTTAGAGTAGACGACAGCAACTTGCAATGGGCCTGGTTTACAAGATACACTACACGACCAAGGTACCCATGTACATGTCGAAATACTTCCCAAAGGTCAGTGAATACCACGATCACAACACCAGAGGGAGTTCCACAAATCATGTTCAACCCAGATTCGGCTCAAACAAGGGACTAAACACGTTTCGCAATTATGCCACAATAATGTGGAACGCCCTACCCACAGACGTAAAAGAATGTGAATCCCTACCCTCCTTCAAAACCGCTCTCAAAGAGCACCTACAGGTGGCTGCAATTAGAAACTGGCCCCGGTAAATGTCCAACCCCCCCCCCCCCCCCCCCCCCACCCACCCAACCCCCTCCAATGTACAGTTTCTTCCCCTTCGGATGTTTATATTTTTCTTATGATCTTTTTTTTATCTTTTTTTTCTTTTCTTACACAGTACTGTATATTTGCATGTCTTGTATGTCATAAATGTCCTGATGAATTGAAAATGAAGGACCCTGACAAAAGTATTTTTCTGGTCTGCATCCTCGTATCAGTTGTTTGTATTGAGCCGTACTGCATTGTAATCATTTTGCAATCTGTTAATAAAGTTTTCAATCAATCACTTTTAAACCAAATTCATCCAGATTCAAGCCTAGATGTCTAATAGACGGTGTTGTTGTGAGATGTCTACATACATCTCATAATTTCAGATAATGTGATTAAAGACATTTCAATAAGAAAATATATTATTTTGACAGCAGCATAACAATCCTCTTCAGAACATGTAAATGGTAAATGGCTGCATTTATATAGCGCTTTTATCCAATTCACTCACACATTCACACGCTGATGTTAGAGGCAACCATGCAAAATGTAAATTTTCCAAACAAATACAATGAATTGAGAGGAATTTATTTTGATGGTAATGGCGCAAACCCTGTGGCACAATAACCTCTGTCACGGCTAACGGTCAGGAGCCCAACGGCAGAGCACAGAAATAGACAGGCAGACGATAACAGCTGGAACCCAACAGCGGATGAATGTATTATTTCCAGCCGAGGGAGAATGACAGGGCCAGAGGGGGTTCAGTGTGGACCAGACGATAGGACCGGGCGGGCAGGAAGCCGGGCCAAGGCTTTACCGGGCCATGCAGGGGGGTGGGCAGGGCCGGATTAATGACCGGGCCGTCCGGGCCGCGGCCCGTGGGCCTCTAGTGATGAGAGAAAAAAAAAAAAAAAACGTATTTTTAAAAATAAAATTATGGAGGCCCCTCGTCACTAGAGGCCCCAACATTTTTCTTTTTACTTTAATTTAAAAAAAATGTTAAGGCCCCACGTCACTAGAGGCCTTTTGGAGGCCCCTCGTCACAAGAGGCCCCAAACTAGTATTATTATTTTTTTAACTTTTATTTAAAAAAAATTTGGAGGCCCCTCGTCACTCGAGGCCTTTTGGAGGCCCCTCGTCACTAGAGGCCCCAAATTATTATTATTATTTTCGTTACTTTAATTTTTTTTGGAGGCCCCTCGTCACTAGAGGCCCCAAATATTTGTTTATCTTTTTTTTACTTTTATTTAAAAAAATTTTGGAGGCCCCTCGTCACTAGAGGCCCCACATTTTTATTTATTTATTTTCTTATTTTGGAGATCGATGTCATACTGTGACACTGAAATGAAAACATATTTCATCAACAAAAATATTTCATCAACTAAAATATACAGTACGTCACACCCTGCCGTCTGCAAGTGGCTAATCTTGAGTATTTTTCTCCTCTTCATAAGAGTTTGAGGTTTTCCGTTTGAGGTAAAAACAGCAATAAAAAGTCAAAACTTGCATCTCCACATCCCAGCCCCGACGCCTGAATACTTTTACCAACGGATTTCCAGTTCCGCATTCGCCACTGACGTTTCTGGTAGCGCCAATCGTGTGACGCCTCTTTCTTTCACCGGTTAAGCTTAGGCACTCTTTCGAAGTTGGTTAAGGTTAGAGTTTGTCTTAGAGCAGGGCGATAGAACACCAGCCCTGATTCCATACTCTAACCTTAACCAACTTCGAAAGAGTCGCCTAAGAAACGTCAGTCAATATTTCTATTGTATTTTTTTTCTTTTATACATACATACATACATACATACATACATACATACATACATACATACATACATACATACATACATACATACATACATACATACATACATACATACATACATACATACATACATACATACATACATACATACAGCCCCACCCCCACCCATACATACATACATACATACATACATACATACATACATACATACATACATACATACATACATACATACATACATACATACATACATACATACATACATACATACATACATACATACATACATACAGCCCCACCCCCACCTAATAGACAGTCCCCTCCCCACCGTATGTAATGTATATATTTCTCTCCCACCCACCCACCCCCTCCTAATGTACAGTCCCCTCCCCATCATATGTATATACTCTCTGTCAGGATCTATGGGTAACAGTACTGTATATTTGCATATCATATATGTCACAAATGTAACAGTACTATATACCTGTATGTCATGTATGTCCCTATGCCATAAATGTCATGATGTCATATGTTGTGCATGTCATACATGTCACTATGAATTGAAAATGGGGGACCCTGATGTTAACAAGACAAACGTCTTTCTCTGGTCTGCATCCCCTTAACAATTGTGTGTATTGGGCCGTACTGTATTATTTGTACCCATTCTGCAATCTGTTAAATACAATTTTCATTAATTCATTAATTCACAGACAGTAACACAGGACAAAAACACATTTCAACCCCCTCCCTTCCCTAATTATAATTTAAATTGACATTCACGTAAAAGTAAGCTTACTATTCTAATATTATATTCTTGTCTCCAAAGTGTGTGCATGTTTTTTTTCTTCCTGAGGATGGCGCCATAAACATGATGTGTTTCTTTTCTCTTCTTGATTGATTGATTGAAAACTTTATTAACAGATTGTAGAATGGGTACAGTACAGTACAGTACAGTACAGCTCAATAATTGTTAAGGGGATGCAGACCAGAGAAAGACTTTCGTCTTGTTTACATCAGGGTCCCCCATTTTCAATTCATCATAACATATATGACATACATGACATACAGATAGACAGTACTGCTACATCTATACATTTATGACATACCAGATTTGCAAATACAGTACTGTTTGTGATACAAAAAGAGTCCAGAAAAGAGAGTATATACATTTGACGTAGAAACTGTACATTGGAGGAGGTTGGGTAGGTGGGGTGGGGTTGGGGGGGTGGGGGGGACTGTACATTGGAGGTGGTTCGGTGGGTGGGAGGGGTGGGTGGGTGGGTCTTGGACACTGTACAACTGTACAAGCAAAACTGTACATTGGAATATTGACAAAACCATACTTGGTCCTTTACTGTACATTGGAGGGGGTTGTGTTAGGACATTTACAGGGGCCAGTTTCGAATTGCAGTCTCCCGTAGGTGTTCTTTGAGAGCGTTTTTGAAAGTGGGTAGTGATTCACATTCCTTTACAGCTTTGGGTATCGCGTTCCACATTGATGTGGCATAATTGCGAAACGTGTTTAGTCCCTTGTTTGAGCCGAATCTGGGTTTAACATGATTTGTGGAGCTCCCTCTGGTGTTGTGATCGTGGTATTCATTGACCTTTGGGAAGGATTTTGACATGTACATGGGTACCTTGGTCGTGTAGTGTATCTTGTAGACCAGGCCCATTGCAAGTTGCTGTACTCTGTCGTCTACTCTAAGCCATCCTAGGTTGTCAAAGTGGGCAGGGGTGATCAAAGTCCTTTTAGCTTGGCCCTCAGAACCCACCACTTCTAAATATTCTATATATTTTTTAAAGTGACATATAAAAACGCCACTGTGCGTGCGTGCACGTGTATGTGTGTGTGGGGGGGGGGGGCTCCACAAGAATCTGGCCCAGGGGCCTCTGAAGTCTTAATCTGGCCTTGGGGGTGGGGGGGGGATTTGGAGAGGACCAGACGGGAGGACTGGGCCGAGAGCGAGGGCTAGGGCTGCACAACCAGAGCGGAGGAGCAGAGCAGGCTGAGGGCAGGATCATGAAGACAGGGGGCAGGAGGCAGGAGAAAAACTGACAGCACATCAATCAATATGGTGAGGGAGAATCATGACTGACTTTATGTCTTTATAGTCAGCCTGGTGAAGACAGAACCATGTCTTTATAGACAGCCTGGTGAAGACAGAACCATGTCTTTATAGGCAGCCTGGTGAAGACAGAACCATGTCTTTATAGACAGCCTGGTGAAGACTGGACCATGTCTTTATAGGCAGCCTGGTGAAGACTGGACCATGTCTTTATAGGCAGCCTGGTGAAGACTGAACCATGTCTTTATAGGCAGCCTGGTGAAGACAGAACCATGTCTTTATAGACAGCCTGGTGAAGACTGAACCATGTCTTTATAGACAGCCTGGTGAAGACTGGACCATGTCTTTATAGGCAGCCAGGTGAAGACTGAACCATGTCTTTATAGACAGCCTGGTGAAGACTGGACCATGTCTTTATAGGCAGCCTGGTGAAGACTGAACCATGTCTTTATAGACAGCCTGGTGAAGACTGGACCATGTCTTTATAGACAGCGTGGTGAAGACTGGACCATGTCTTTATAGGCAGCCTGGTGAAGACTGGACCATGTCTTTATAGACAGCCTGGTGTAGACAGAACCATGTCTTTATAGACATCCTGGTGAAGACAGAACCGGGTCTTTATAGACAGCCTGGTGAAGACAGAACCATGTCTTTATAGACAGCCTGGTGAAGTCTGGACCATGTCTTTATAGACAGCCTGGTGAAGACTGGACCATGTCTTTATAGACAGCCTGGTGAAGACAGAACCATGTCTTTATAGACAGCCTGGTGAAGACTGAACCATGTCTTTATAGACAGCCTGGTGAAGTCTGGACCATGTCTTTATCAGTGGCGGCTCTACCACTAGGGGCGCTCGGGCGCCGCCCCCCCTCAGCTCCTACCCTGGTTATATGAGAGAACAAGAAAAATAAGTTTTTAGTTTTTAGTTTTATAGCCCTATAAATAATATAAACATGTTTAAAATTAATAATATTTACTCATTTTAAGTATGTTTGTGTTTCCAATGCACAATATAACGTTATTATATTAAAAAAAAAATACTTGTTTTCTTGAACAGGAAGTGACTCACCTTTATTTTTTTTTATTATTTTTTTTTATTTCTCGGCCCGGGCTAGACGCGATAGCGCTCTGAGTGCGCGTCACGGTTTGATCGCTATATCACGCGCAGCCAATCAGTGCGTAACGCGTTGTGCGTTGAAATATGACTATTATGTTGGAATCCGGGCGCGATTTGAAGCGGTCTAGCCAGTAGCGTCAAGAATTTCTGTAGCCGCATTTCGCGGAGACGCTCTCTGATTGGCCGACGCCAGTATTTTTTTCCGTAGCACAATTTCACAGAGACGATCTCTGATTGGCCGAATCCAATTTCTAATGTTCCAATTCTAGCTTATTCCTAGGTTGGTCCTCCGTTGGTGGTAGAGATTTGTGTTGTTGTGAGATGCATGCAGCTGAGCGTGCCGTGACTGCAAGTTCTTTAGACTGTTAAGCTTAGGCACTCTTTCAAAGTTGGTTAAGGTTAGAGTTTGTCTTAGAGCATGGCGATAGAACGCCAGGTAGTTTGCAGTCTGTTCGAGCGGAAATGGACAAAGGAATGAAGTACTTGTGTTGTGTGACCAACTGCTAACAAGCTAACACTTGGCTAACAAGCTATATGGCGGATGCAGTCTGGACACAGTGGACAGTGGTCTGGAATACATCAACAGTGGATTATACACTTTATCAAGGCAAGCCCTGGACGTGTCAACTAAACAGTGAGTCTCTCTCTCTCTCTCTCTCTCTCTCTCTCTCTCTCTCTCTCTCTCTCTCTCTCTCTCTCTCTCTCTCTCTCTCTCTCTCTCTCTCTCTCTCTCTCTCGGATTGAAAATACGCGGATTATGGCTTGTTCAATATCGTCTATGTTTGAATGAATGAATGAATGAAAACTTTATTAACAGATTGCAGAATGGGTACAATACAGTACGGCTCAATACACACAATTGTTAAGGGGATGCAGACCAGAGAAAGACGTTTGTCTTGTTTACATCAGGGTCCCAGATTTTCGATTCATATCGATAGTTTAATAGCTAGCCTTGGCTCGTTTAACAATATGCAAAATATGTGTACAGCCCTGTACTCATACTGAAGTTATTCTTGGTATATAATAGGTCTGATTGTGTAACGAATCGATTCCACGTCGCGCTGTGTGTGAGAGAGAGAAGGAGAGAGGGAGAGATCTGCGTGTGTTTGAAGACGGAGCGAGTTTTGTTTCTAACTTTTCTATTTATATATTGTTTCAAGTTGTGAATTAGACTATACTTTATTTGACTGGTTGTGTGTTGTTGTAGTAACAGCTGAGCGACTCGTTCATAAGAGCCGATTCATTGCCGTGAGCGTGAGTCGAATCGCTCACGTCTTGCCATGAGTCGGTTGCGTGGTACTGTACATGTTTGCAAAATGTTTGGTATAGCGCCCCTAGTGGCGAAGCATCCACGAGCCGCCACTGGTCTTTATAGACAGCCTGGTGAAGACAGAACCATGTCTTTATAGACAAGACAGCCTGGTGAAGACTGAACCATGTCTTTATAGACAGCCTGGTGAAGTCTGGACCATGTCTTTATAGACAGCCTGGTGAAGACTGGACCATGTCTTTATAGACAACCTGGTGAAGACAGAACCATGTCTTTATAGACAGCCTGGTGAAGACAGAACCATGTCTTTATAGACAGCCTGGTGAAGACTGAACCGGGTCTTTATAGACAGCCTGGTGAAGACAGAACCGGGTCTTTATAGACAGCCTGGTGAAGACAGAACCATGTCTTTATAGACAGCCTGGTGAAGACTGGACCGGGTCTTTATAGACAGCCTGGTGAAGACAGAACCATGTCTTTATAGACAGCCTGGTGAAGACTGAACCATGTCTTTATAGACAGCCTGGTGAAGACTGGACCATGTCTTTATAGACAGCCTGGTGAAGACAGAACCATGTCTTTATAGACAGCCTGGTGAAGACTGGACCAAGTCTTTATAGACAGCCTGGTGTAGACAGAACCATGAGAGAGAGAGAGAGAGAGAGAGAGAGAGAGAGAGAGAGAGAGAGAGAGAGAGAGAGAGAGAGAGAGAGAGAGAGAGAGAGAGAGAGAGAGAGAGAGAGAGAGAGAGAGAGAAGGGAAGGGGCAAGCAGGGATATGATTTTATTTAATTAGAATTTCTTTTAAATACAAGATTCCAGTAAACATCAAGGATGCTACACAAATACTTGTCAATACTTATGTCCATTGTGGTCCTTGGTCTCAGACAGACAAGCAATACAAAACATAACCACAAATAACAATTTGACAAACTACATAGACAGTTAATAAGATAAGTGGAGGCCCTATTATTATAAATGTTGTGAACTATATTGAGCTGAAGTTGAATGGACCTGGCTTCCAGAGGGGGCTAGCCCAACAACTGGAAGTGTTGTTTGCCCACATGTGCTCTGGCGGTAGGGAAGAAGGAGATCAGTCAGGTAGGGGGGGGCCAGGCTGTGGAGGGCTTTGAAGGTGAGGAGTAGTGTTTTAAAGTTTATGCTGTGTTTGATTGGGAGCCAGTGGAGAGAGTGGAGGACAGGAGTGATGTGTTCACAGGACCGGGTGTTAGTGAGGAGGCGGGCGGCTGAGTTTTGGACCATTTGCAGTTTATGGAGGGAGCGGGAGGTGATGCAGTAGTCCAGGCGGGAGGAGATGAAGGCGTGTATGAGGGATTCAGCAGCAGGGGGGGAGAGGCAGTGACGGATTTTAGCAATGTTGCAGAGGTGAAAATAAGATATTTTTACGATGGAGCGGACGTGGGGGTCAAATGAGAGGGTGGGGTCGAGGAGGACACCAAGGTTTCGGACTAGGGGGGAGGGGGTGATGGTGGAGTCATTGATGGTGAGGGTGATGGGTCCGGATCTGGTGAGGGTGGTTTTGGTGCCAATAATGAGAAGTTCCGTCTTGTCACTGTTCAATTTGAGAAAGTTGTGAGTCATCCAGGTTTGGAGTTCGGTAATGCAGGATTCGATGCTTCTGTACTGTATATAGGGTCATCACAGTGTATGTACTGTATATAGGGTCAGCACAGCTTCTGTACTGTATATAGGGTCATCACAGTGTATGTACTGTATATAGGGTCATCACAGTGTATGTACTGTATATAGGGTCATCACAGTGTATGTACTGTATATAGGGTCATCACAGTGTATGTACTGTATATAGGGTCAGCACAGCTTCTGTACTGTATATAGGGTCAGCACAGCTTCTGTACTGTATATAGGGTCATCACAGCATCTCTACTGTATATAGGGTCAGCACAGCTTCTGTACTGTATATAGGGTCAGCACAGCTTCTGTACTGTATATAGGGTCAGCACAGTGTATGTACTGTATATAGGGTCGGCACAGCTTCTGTACTGTATATAGGGTCAGCACAGCTTCTGTACTGTATATAGGGTCATCACAGTGTATGTACTGTATATAGGGTCATCACAGTGTATGTACTGTATATAGGGTCATCACAGCATCTGCAATGTAATGAAATAGATGAAACCAAACAGGGTCAGTGATGATGTTGTACATACTATGTTAGCATTTTATTAGAGGGTCGAGAGGCAGAGCCGTCGTCTGGTAATCCAGAGTTTCCCGGTTTGATTCCCGCTCCTTGAGCAAGACACTTAACCCCTAACTGCTCCCGATGAGCAGGTCGGCACCTTGCATGGTCGCCTCTGACGTCGGTGTGTGAATGTATGAGTGAGTGGGTGAATGTGAGGAACAAAATTGTAAACGCTTTGGATAATATGGACATTATATAGATGCACCATTTACCATTAGAGGTTTCAAAGGAATTCTGTTGCTAGGGAACAGTTTGAACCCAAATGTGTTTCCTGTCAGTTATTAGCAGACACTGTAACAGGAAATACACTTGGGTCCATTTAGAATGTTCATGTTGCCAAGTTGATCTTCATGAAATAAAGAAATAAATAAAACGCCATGTTCGCTCGTTAATACATTCCCAGCCGGAAACGGCTTAAGACGGGTTTTAAGTTCATGCGAATTCTGCCAGATCACGGCGTACGACGTTATTCTGATCATGTTTCATATTTTCGTCATGGTATTCATATTTCCCTCACGGAGGCTGGTCTGATGCTGTCTGAGCCAGCACAACTCTGCAACGCTTCAATACTGCCACCTGGTGGCTGATCGGCGAGTTGCCAAACCGGATATGCTCGTTGGAGCTCGGACCGTCCCCTAATTCCGTCCGGCCACTCGTTTATCGTCCCGGGACTCAAGACACACACTGTGGATATGGATTGTTGCCATAACTCAATAATCCACATGATTTGGGCGTATATTAGTATTATACAAACCGGAACTGGATCGCCTCGATCCACATCACATAACTGGGATCTGTTTGCTCCACTCTCATCGCCCAACGCTACGAGGAAGCTGCCGTGAGTTTCAGCGTTTTTCTTTATTATTAACCATACAAACTGCTCTGATCTATATATCACCCATACTACATGAAGCATTAACGACTATCACAGAATTATAAACGACCCCCCCCCCCTCCGTTCACCCGCGCATGATCAATCATAACGTTTAGGACCATGTACAGTTGAAATTTGTAATATAGCGTGGATCGGCAACAAACTGCATTTGATTATCTAATATATGCATTTGTGCCTATATCTCACGTTCTGGGAAATACTGCAGAAAACGATAAAAACATATTTATACTCTAGACGGTATTTTCGTATGAATGTGTGAATGAAAAGGTAAAACGTTCCTACATCCTGAACGATAGATAATCGATGTTGAATGGGCCATAGTAATGTCAATTTAGCAATACAATTTAAAAGGTTATAGCCCTGCAAAGAAGGTGAACATCTCCATAGACTTAAAGTGGTGGCAGAGATCAACCATTGATGGATATAAGCGTGGCAGAGAAAGTGTTAATGTTCTCCTTTAATTACCTCTGTGCTGGTGAGAAACCCCCTTGATTCGATATGTTGACAGAAGGAACAGATGGAGTGAAGTGCTGGGCTTGTTGAGGCTGATCTCCGCAGTGACTTGTGCTCATCATGTGTGTAACACGGCGAGCCTGATGCATTTTACGCAGTGCTTTTTGGTTTTAGATTTGTTGTTGTTTTGTATATCTTGGTTTGCAGTGATTTTATATTGCATGTTTTTTTCTGGTCCCTTGATTCTCCTAGTGAATTGTTTTATCTGTCACAGGTGTGCTGATGACTTGCCTCTGTGTATACTGTAAGCCTCACCTCATGGCAACAGCAGAGCAGTTGGATGTTGGTCCAGTACAGGAGGACACCTTACTGTCTTGTCGTTTGATTTCTGTTGCACCTCTTTCTGTTATGGTTTGTTGACTTTTCTATGGTTTACTACTTTTATGGTTTACTACTTTTTTGTGTTAAATCAAATCAAATCAAATGTATTTGTAAGGCCCGACAACACACGTTAATGTCCCCATGGGCCGGACACGTCTTCTTTAAACAAGTCAAGAAGAAACATTACAATAAGTCAAGAACAAAACAAGAACACCATAAGGTCCAACAAATTTAAAATAAATGCAAAATAAATGAATGAATGCAACACTCCCAGGCATACCCCACGCGAAGGTAAGGAAAAACTCACTAAAACCTAGCAATAGGAAAAAATGCACCACAGGCAGTGTGGAGGAGAGAAACCTTAGAAGGGCCATTCAAGGGGGGATCTCCCTTCTTAGATGTCCGTGATAGTAGTGTTGCAGACAGACAGTTGGTAAGCATGCACTCATGTGTGTGTAGTGAAACACAGATGAGTGCATGCAATAGCAACTGAACATTTAGAACATTTTAAGATAGAGCTGATAGCGATAGCAACTGAACATTTTGAAAGATTAAAGATAGAGCTGATAGCGGATCTATTTGAGGCACAGGGGCGGCACAAAGAGGGTCGTGTCCTCCCCGTCTTAATCACGGGACGTTCAACACTCCGGTCATCACTCCGAGACAGCCGGAGACAGGGAGATAGGGGGCGGCGCAGAGAGGGTCGCAACCTCCCCGTCATCATCGCGGGACGTCCGACACTCCGGTCATCACTCCGGGACGCGTGAATATTTTAGGCAACCTACTTGTGTTTAGCGTTTCTCTGATTGGCCACTACGCCCATGTGACCGCGGCAGCGCGAGAGAGCTGCAGCGCGGAAATAGGCTGCATTCTATTGCCATTCTCTAAGACAAACTCTAACCTTAACCAACTCCGAAACAGTGCCTAAACTTAACCCTTCTAACTTTAACCAACTCCGAAACAATGCCTAACCTTAACCCTAACCTTAACCAACTCCGAAACAATGCCTAAACTTAACCATAACCAACTCCGAAAGAATATTGCCATGCTCTAAGACAAACTCTAACCTTACCCAACTCCGAAACAGCACCTAAACGTAACCCTTCTAACCTTAACCAACTCCGAAACAATGCCTAACTTTAACCCTAACCTTAACCAACTCCGAAACAATGCCTAAACTTAACATGCCTAAACTTAACCGGCGAAAGAATGCATGTTAAAATTTTTTTTTTTTAAGGGAATCGAACTTGTCACCAACGGACCGCAGGATCCACAGCAAGGCAGCGCTACCAGTTGAGCTAGTTGTGGATGTTAAAAGAGGGGGAATTACTGCTGCATAATGCTGCCGCGACAGAGCTCCGCCGCAGAGCTCTGCGACGTGGCTAGACGCAAGTTGGGCGTGGCTAGACACAAGTAGGTTGCCTTTAATATTCAGCATATGTGAATAGAATAGATATATGAAGTAAGCATATTATGTGAATAGAATAGAAGTACTTAACCCAGCAATGAAATCACGTTGACAGACCACGGACAGAAGACGGTAAGAAGCTGATCCATGGCCTCGGTGGTGCACGTCGAGCAGTCACTGCAATCTTGGCCAAGACCCCGAGACATCCACCACCTTGGTCAGCACTACAAGACAAGCACTCAGAGAGATGGGGGGGGGGGGGGGGGTTGGGACAGGGGTTAGAGAGTTCCCATGTTTGTAGTGGGCGGAGATGGAGCAATAGATACATGTAGTGAGCATATGCATACATGGTGACAGTAGAATCATAGTATATAAGAAAATTGTGAAATAGAGTAATAGCTAGAACTACTGCAAGCGTATGGATACAGGGTGAGATACAAGACAATAGCTCAGGGCCGTAGGCCCCGTCGGGGCAGGAGGAGTCACTCAGAAGGTTCAGCACTGCAGGCCAGACAGAAGGCGATATGACGCTGTTCCATGGGACCGGTTAAGACAGAGACAGAGGTTAAAAGGTTCTCCCATGTCTGCAGAAAAGGGAGAAAATAGACATCCTAACTAAACTAGACAGATTAATCTAAAGGTCAGTCCCCGACCAGGTGAGATCAGGGTAGGTTGAAGGAGAGAGATAAAAGATGGGTCTTAAGCAGGGATTTAAAAGTTACTTTTAATTTGGACCAACAAGGTATGTAATTCCACTGTCTCATGTTATGGTGTCTTACAGGTGCTATAGATAACGTCAAGCCACAGGGATGTCGCACTAGAGCACCAGCATGTAATTTCTCCAATCATGTGCATTCCACGTGGGGAAATGGGAAGTAGGGAGGGGATACATGGAGGCAACATGTAAACAACATTAATTTTGGACCTGCAAACATTTTCTAAATGATGAATTCATTCATCAGTATTATTCTTCACCTTTCTAAAAGCTGTGTGGATGTATTATTTAAAAATAAAAATACAAAATAAATTATTACTCTACATACAAATGTTATCTATAGCACCTTTAAGTTGTTTTAAATTGGTTTTGAACATCTGATATTAATAAGAAGTTAAATGCTTGAGAATGATCTAATTAGACTCATTGTGAAGAACATAAAAGAGAACACATTTTCATTGAGTGCACACTGTGTACTTCCCCTACAGATATCAGTAGGGTGACCAGGTGTCCCCCTTTTGGTTGTACTGTCCCACCATTTGAGACCGCGTCCCACATATTGAGAGGATGTCCCTCTTTTCGAAGCAAAAAGAAAAAATTGAATACAAGACATTCCTGTCAAGTGATAAAGTTTGAATATTTAAAACAGATGTTCGGTGGTAACAAGCCGGCTGCCAGTGCCAAGATGAATGTGGAGAAATATAATTCTGTATTTAATTTGTATTTATTTTGATTTAACCTTTATCTATTTGGTGAAGACAAGTTATTCTAATACAAAAATTTACATTATCTATCTGTCCCACTTTGTCCCACCAAAATCTTACTGTTGTCCTGCTTTTGGACATTTTGCATCTGGTCACCCTAGATATCACATATTATTTACTATCAACACTTGTATTGATAGATGTGATCTAGCAGGGGTTAATGGCAAATATTAACCATATATGCTGTTTAGATTGCTTGTAATTGAGATAAAGTTAACATCTGTTAAGTATTCATTGTACATTAATTATTATGGCTCTATTGTTTTAAAATCCCAAGAATGTAAGTGGTCCACCAGACCTGTGAACATCCGGTCAGTAACAAAAACACCACACAAGGGTTAAAGAAGAACACCACACAAGGGTTAGAGGATAACACCACACAAGGGTTAAAGGAGAACACCACACAAGGGTTAGAGGAAAACACCACACAAGGGTTAGAGGAGAACACCACACAAGGGTTAAAGGAGAACACCACACAAGGGTTAGAGGAGAACACCACACAAGGGTTAAAGGAGAACACCACACAAGGGTTAGAGGATAACACCACACAAGGGTTAGAGGAGAACACCACACAAGGGTTTGTTTGTTTGTTTGTTTATTTACACATATAAAAACAGTTACATATATAATACAATATAGTCCACAAGGGATGTGTAGGAGAATTGCCTAAAAGACACCGAAGTAGGCACCCCATGCCATACGATTTCTGGTATAGAGAAAACAATCAATGACAGTAAGAATATATAATAAAACGAAAATACAATAACAAAATACATCAGGCCATCAGACTACAGTTTGTAAAGGAAGTCCATATGGGAAATATTGGTGATCTAGGAGATGAGATTTCAGTGCTCTTTTGAATTTCAGAAAAGAAAATTCCAAAATATGTGGAGGCAAAGAGTTCCACAACTTTGACCCTCGGTAGAGCAAACAAAACTGAGATTGGGAAGTGCGGGAAAAGGGTGGTCTAAGCAAACAGGAACTACGTGTGGGGTAATTATGAATTTGGTGATTGTGGGCAAACATGTCATGAAAAAAAGGGGGAAGGGCTCTGTTTAAAGAACTATGCACAAATAAACCAGTCTGAAGATGATTCACTTGATAAACACTGAGTATACCTAACTTATGGAATAGAGGCTGAGAAGAATGACTTCGTTGAACACAGCTGATTATTTTTAGAGCTCGTTTCTGCAGATGGTATATGGGCTCAAGTTTGGTCTGATGCGTACTACCCCAAACTAAATTACAGTAATTGATATATGGGTAAACCATAGAGTAATATAACATTGTGGCAACCTCGGTGCTCAGCAAGTGACGTGTTTTTCCAAGAATACCAATACTCTTGGCCATTTTTGTAGTTATGGCTGTGATATGAGGTTTCCATGATAGGGATTCATCAAGCAGAACACCAAGGAATCGTGTAAAACACACCCTAGCTATGGGGATGTCATTGATCACTACTTTAGATGAAGAGTTAAAAATCACAGATTTGAGACCAAAAAAAATTAAATTAATTTTTTTAATGTTTAGTGATAATTTGTTGCATTTAAACCAAATTGATAGTTTGTTAAGTTCTTCATTTATGACCCTAATGATGGTATCAGGATCTTTATGTGAATAGAATACACACGTGTCATCTGCAAATAAAATTTTCGACAGCCTGTCTGAGACGTTAGGGAGGTCATTGATATATAACAAAAATAACAAAGGCCCAATAATTGAACCTTGGGGCAGACCGCAAAGTAAAGGAAGAAAAGGAGAATTTATCCCATTATAGGATACAGACTGACGTCTATCTTTAAGGTAACTGGTGAACCATAGCAGTGCATTGTTTTTTATTCCAAGATGTGAGAGCTTCTGCAGGAGGATATTGTGATTGACTGTATCAAATGCCTTTGATAAGTCTAAAAAAATACCTATAGTGTTTTCCTTTCTGTCTTTAGCTTTGTATATTTCATTAATTAGATGTGTTATTGCCATATATGTTGCATGTTTCTTTCTGAACCCGTACTGGTGAGTGTAAATAATATTGTGCTTATTAAGATGTTCAATTAATCTTTTATAGACAAGCTTTTCAAGTTTTTTTGACAAGGTAGGAAGGATGGATATAGGTCTGTAATGGTTGAAGACGGCTGGGTCATCATCTTTATAAATAGGGATGATCTTAGCTATTTTAAGTTCCAGTGGGACGATTCCCTTCTCCAGTGATATATAAAAAATATGACATAATGGCTTCACAATGGATTCTTGAATGGATATCAGTAATCTACCTCCAATACCATCATAACCCGGAGAAGAGTCCCCCAGGTTGATCAAGATCTCCCGAACCTCATCCTCTGTAACCGGCAAGAAGTTAAAACTGTCATTGCTTGGAGGATTCATAAACTGAAGGGGACTATGGTTACTAAATGGAATCTTTGCAGCCAGTGTTGGACCAACTTCTGAGAAAAAGTTATTAAAGTTATTGGCAATTAATTGCGGGTCAGTGATAATAACCCCATCAACCTTAAATTCATTAGGCAACTGATTACGTTTATTTTTTTTGTTGAGGATAGAGTTAATTGTTCTCCATAAGAGAGTCATGTTATTTTTGTTTTTAGATAATTCCATATTGTAGTAATGCTTTTTAGCTCCTCTGATAATGTGGTTTAATTTATTTCTATAGTTCCTAAATTGAGCAAGATAAAATGGAGTGGGATTGAGAAGATATTTTTTATACAATCTACGTTTAGTATTTAGGGATTTGATAATAGCTGGGGTTATCCATGGTTTGATCAGTTTATGATGAGGCTTGGGAGATGCCTGTACAAGGGGAAAACATAGGTCATAGGCCTGGGAGATACGTTCAGAAAACAAAGTAAAAGACTTTTGTGCATCAACAGAGTGGAGTTTCAAGTTTCTTTAATAGTTGTCATACAGAAGTACAGAATACTTTCATACAAAATGCTTCTTACTGTTACGCTCCAGAGACTGTGCTAGACAAGATAGTATCAAATAACATAGTATAGCATGTAATTTAGAAGAAGAAAATGAGGTCACAGTGTTCGGTATAGACATATGTACAATGTTCTGAGTTACCATATAATATACAATACTATGCAGTGTACTAATGTACAGTACTATATAGTGCAAAGCAGAAATGGGATGAGGTACAATTTAGGTACAATTTACAGTAAGGTGTACGAGTTGTAGTGCAATCCTTCATCAATAAATATAAAGTGTGGGGAGTGGGTGCTACAGTGTGTTTGTTTAAAGTGGGTGTGTGCTATAAAGTGTGTGGAGTGGGTGCTACAGTGTGTTTGTTTAAAGTGAGTGTGTGCGTGTGGATGTGTGTGCTATGTGCGTTTGGTGGTTGTTGTTGTGTAGTGTTCATTGTTCGTTTAGCAGCCTGATGGCCTGGGGATAGAAGCTTCTTCTGAGTCTTTCTGTGCTCGCCTTGAGACTCCGGTATCGCTTGCCTGACCGCAGCAGTTCAAAGAGGCAGTTGTTCGGGTGACTGGAGTCTTTAATGATTCTCTTAGCCTTGCCCTTGCAACGCTTGTTGTAAATGTTCTGGAGGGTGGGGAGCCCCCCTCCAATTGTGCGTTCGGCTGAACGTGTCACTCTTTGTAGTCTGCTTCGGTCTTGTGCAGTGCTATTCCCAAACCAGGAGGTGATGTTGCCGGTCAAGATGCTCTCTATTGTACATGAGTAGAAGTTCTTAAGGATCTTCTGACTGACTTGGAACTTCCTTAGGCGCCAGAGGAAGTAGAGGAGTTGTCGTGCCTTCTTCACAACACTGTCAATGTGTGTGGTCCATGTCAAGTCCTCGGATATGTAGGCTCCGAGGTACTTAAAGCTGTTGACTCTCTCAACCGGTGCCCCGTCGATGCTGAGGGGGCTGTAGTCCTTGACCCCCGACCTCCTGAAGTCCACAATCATCTCCTTTGTTTTGCTGACGTTCAGGGAGAGGCTGTTTTCCTGGCACCATCCCGCCAGGACCTTGACCTCTTCCAGGTAGGCCCTCTCGTCGTTGGCAGAGATCAGGCCCACCACCACTGTGTCGTCAGGAAATTTGATGATTGTATTGCTACTCATGGCCGCCTAGTTATAGTTGAAAGTGGGGGTGCAAGTTTTTTTTTATTCTTTTTTTTTTTTACATTTTTTTTTTTTTTTTTTTGCAAGGGGTGGTTTGGAGGGGGTCCGGCACGACCCCCTCCACGGCAGATTTTTTTACATTTAATGAACACCTGTATGTGCAATTTCCTGCAATATAGAGCCTTCAATCTTGACCAAAATAAAGCTGCTCTTTTCACTATAAAACTCAGTTTATATTGCAGTATGATAGCTATAATAATAATAACTTCACTGCGAGGGCTCTTTTAGCTAACGCTAGCTAGGCACGTATGATAGCCAATTACTATTATAATAATAATAATAATAACTTTCCCATCCTCCCAAAGCCCCTCCAGCCCCGTTCACATCTGCAGCACCAACAACAACAACAACAACAACTAATTGACGCTATCAATAGCCCCAGTGAGCGCGGCGGCTGAATGAATGAAAACTTTATTTAACAGATTGCAGAATGGGTACAATACAGTACGGCTCAATACACACAATTGTTAAGGGGATGCAGACCAGAGAAAGACGTTTGTCTTGTTTACATCAGGGTCCCCTTTCGTGACTGTGCTGCACCGAGTGAATCCACAGTCACTTGCTCCTCAATGGGAAACCAACCTAGATTTACCATGAAGGACTGGTTCTGGTCGAACCGTTCGTTATACAAGTATCACAGAGACATTACAAAGGTGCTCACAGTTGCACGAGGGGTTCGCACAGAGATACGGGATGGTTTGAAAGCTCGGCGTTGCTAATAAATATTTTTAATATTTCTTTTATAAACTGCTCAAAGCGGCATTATTTCCGCCGTTGGGTGATCACAGCGCCTGCGCACCATCCTGTATCTCTGGATTCACTCGGTGCACTGGGTGCAGCGCCGAGGCTCACCATACGAGAAATATTCAGTTTCAATCTGTTTGCGCATTTAGTATACAGTCACAGTGTTCGACTTACGTGATGATTTGCTCCATTTTGATGTAAACGCCGAAGAATAATCCTCACGAGTCACAATGTTATCCAATATCCAGCCTGAATTTTTCAAGGGTTTCGAAAAAGCCGCCTCCCCCAACATGTCGTATACGTCATGCCGACGAACCGTGGCCCGTGGGCACTGGATCAAACCATTAAAGTGGGGGGTTACACAATCTTTGGAAACTTAAAAACTTGCTATTAAGTGTCATTGCGTATTATTAATTTGATTGAAATTACGTAGTTATGGTTCGATAAGATTTATAAATTGGGGGGGGATATTTATATCATATGATATGATCAAAAAGTGAGGGAGCAAAGAGACAAGCTTGCTCCCCCAAGTTCAATAGTCCTAGAGCACGTGCATCTTCTGCTCCGTTAAGTGGGCGCCTATGTTGCTACTCCGCTGAGCCACACAGTCGTGTGTGTACAGGGAGTAGAGGAGGGGACTCAGAACACAGCCCTGGGGGGCCCCTATGTTGAGGGTGATGGATGAGGAGGTGCAGTTGCCTGCTCTCACCACCTGGGGTCTGCCAGTCAGGAAGTCCAAGACCCACTGGCAGAGGTCATAGTTCAAGCCCAGGTCCCTGAGCTTGGCTATGAGTATGGAGGGGACTATGGTATTGAATGCCGAGCTGTAGTCGATGAATAGCATTCTCACATAGTTCCCCTGCCTCTTGTCCAGGTGTGATGCTGCTGTGTGCAGCACATGGGCTATGGCGTCCTCCGTGGACCTGTTGGGGCGGTATGCAAATTGCAGGGGGTCCATGTTGATGGGGAGGGAGGAGGATATCTGTCCATGGATACTCGCCGACCACTAGTCCAAACCTGGTCAAACTAGCTTCATTAAAGCGTCTCTTATATTTAGGATATAGCATAGTTGGAGACTTTTCATGTTCCCTATATAATATGAGAAAGATTGGACAATGATCAGCAATATCCATGCACAGAACTCCTGATTTCATGCTCTTATCCAACACATTAGTAAAGATATTGTCAATCAGAGTGGCAGATGTCTCCGTCACTCTGGTTGGTACTGCAATCATAGGATGAAAGTAGTGGGAATACATTGTGTCAATAAACTCCTTAGTTGAGTTATCATTCTTATGGTTTATAAAATTGATATTTAGGTCACCCATTAAATAGCATTTTTTCCCTTCTTTGGAAATGGCATCCAGAACATTTGTTAGATCAGCATTGAATGCAGACAAGCTAAAGCTGGGAGGTCTATAAATACATGCAATAATGGCCTGGTGGGTTTCAACAAACACAGCCTCAGCAGAAAGGGTTAAATACTTTTCGATGTCATGCCTTTCTTTATACACCATGTTCGGATTGAGATATAGAGAAACACCCCCACCCTTTTTGCCTTCTCTGCATCTATGAATATGCTTATAGTTATTGAATTCATACAAATCAGCATTGTCTTTAGACAGCCATGTTTCAGTAAGCCCTATTACACTAAAAGAGAAGTCAAGGTTAGTCAAACAAAGGCATAAAGTATCATAGTTTTTTGGCAGGCTGCGGACATTGATATGAATGAGGGAAAAGTCACTCCTAGTATTTTGAGGGTCAACAGTGGAATTGAATTTGTTCACACTGAAGTAATCAGATATTCCAGAGACTTGTTTCATTTGAGCAAAACAATGTGTGTCAGGGTCATTATTGAATAAAAGGTTTGATGTTGATGAGTCCCGAGATTCACTTTCTGACTGAAGCAACGTAGTGGGCGGGTCCTTCAAAAGTTCATTTACTTGATCATATGGGTTGGAGTTAGAGTTTACATGTAATGAACCAGAGACAGATGTAGGGAAGGTTTGGAGATGAGCGCCAAATTGGTTGTGTGAGGAAGATGACATGATAGATAGGTGGAGAAAAGATCATTAAAAGGGGTCATCATAGCATGGTAGGTTCCCACTGACTTTCACTCGTGTTGTGTGGTTGGAATCACCCCCTGAGGCTTTCGTGGTTTGATCACCAGTCTGTCATAGTTAATGACGGCATACTTTCCTTCATCCCTTGCCTGTTTCATTGCTGGAATGAGGTCAGCTCTCTTCTTCCTTAACAAGTCAGAGAAGTCCTCATTTACATAAATTAAGGTGTTCTTGAGGTGAGCTCTCGCCTTGGCAAGTATGAGGTCTTTATCCTTGAACCTCAGGAGTTTCACAACAATTGGTCTTGCTTTATCAGTGTTCTGTTTCACACTCCCAGTGCGGTGGGCTCTTTCGATTTCGATGAACTTTGGATCAATTTCCAGTTTGTTTTTTAGGAATTCTCTGACCATCTGCTCAGTATCTGACCAGGACTCATACACATTTTCCTGAGTCAGACCATCAATAATTACATTGTTTCTTCGACTCTGATTTTCCAGATAGTCCATTTTGGATATGATGTCTTTGCTTTCCGGGGTCATACCCTGAGTGGGCAGGGACTGGAATGACTGGAGCTGTGATTCAAATGAGCCAAGTTTCTTCTCCATCACTCTCAAGTCATCAATTTGGGCTTGAGAGAACTGAAGGCTGGACCTGACCTCATGTACCTCTTTCATAATGCCATCAATTCTAGTGGTTGTAGATTCCATGATGAGCTTGGTAAAGGACATGAAGTTTGACTCTTGCCTGTTAAGCATTTCCACATAGAATAATTTCTGTTGATCCATCATTTCTTTCACATTTTCCATAGAGACATAGTCCTCATCTTGAGTAGAGATGTTTTGTCTTGTTTTGATCTTGCGAGGGGACATGCTTACCCTCTGTAGAAGTTGTTATGATGATTTTGACAATGGATAGAAGACAGTCAGGTAGGTTGGATGGTGGTAGAACAGTAGGCCCGGATTCTTAATCCATCAAAAATCTCTTTCGGTGTTAGTCATCCACACTTCAGCAACTCTTCTCTATATATGGCTTTAAAATATGATAAAAATAGCTTTGTATGCTTTGAAAGAGTCCAGAATCACAATAAAACATTTGGATGGCTTGTAGCCAAAAATTGCATGCTGCTGCTAGACAGGAAACAGGAAGTGCTTACATGAATTATTATGGCTCTATTGTTTTAAAATCCCAAGAATGTAAGTGGTCCACCAGACCTGTGAACATCCGGTCAGTAACAAAAACACCACACAAGGGTTAAAGAAGAACACCACACAAGGGTTAGAGGATAACACCACACAAGGGTTAAAGGAGAACACCACACAAGGGTTAGAGGAAAACACCACACAAGGGTTAGAGGAGAACACCACACAAGGGTTAAAGGAGAACACCACACAAGGGTTAGAGGATAACACCACACAAGGGTTAAAGGAGAACACCACACAAGGGTTAGAGGATAACACCACACAAGGGTTAGAGGAGAACACCACACAAGGGTTAAAGGAGAACACCACACAAGGGTTAAAGGAGAACACCACACAAGGGTTAGAGGAGAACACCACACAATGGTTAGAGGAGAACACCACACAAGGGTTAAAGGAGAACACCACACAAGGGTTAGACTTAGAGGATAACATCACACAAGGGTTAAAGGAGAACACCACACAAGGGTTAGAGGAAAACACCACACAAGGGTTAGAGGAGAACACCACACAAGGGTTAAAGGAGAACACCACACAAGGGTTAGAGGAGAACACCACACAAGGGTTAAAGGAGAACACCACACAAGGGTTAGAGGAGAACACCACACAAGGGTTAAAGGAGAACACCCCACAAGGGTTAAAGGAGAACACCACACAAGGGTTAGAGGAGAACACCACACAAGGGTTAAAGGAGAACACCACACAAGGGTTAGAGGAGAACACCACACAAGGGTTAGAGGAGAACACCACACAAGGGTTAAAGGAGAACACCACACAAGGGTTAGAGGAGAACACCACACAAGGGTTAAAGGAGAACACCACACAAGGGTTAGAGGAGAACACCACACAAGGGTTAGAGGAGAACACCACACAAGGGTTAGAGGATAACACCACACAAGGGTTAAAGGAGAACACCACACAAGGGTTAAAGGAGAACACCACACAAGGGTTAGACTTAGAGGATAACATCACACAAGGGTTAAAGGAGAACACACACATAAAGTACACGTACATTACAGTGAAATGCTTGGTTCTGTATGAGCCCCCTGAGAATGTGCTTCATACAGTAAAAAATAATAAAGTCCAAACACTATACAAAATCTAAAATATACAAACTAAAGTGCAACCTAAAATATACAAAGTATAAACAGTGTGGTACAAAATGCAAACTTTTCAAATGCAAAATGCAAAAATTAGGTATGGATGTAGTGCAAATCTTTTTGTAATAAATAGATAAAATATGTTGTAGTGTTAAAAGTGTTTTAAAGTGTCTAAGTGAATGTTAACGGTGACTGTTTGTTTAAAGTGAGTGTGTGCAATGAATCTTCCTTTTTGAATCTTGTATATTTGGTGATTTCCCCTGTTATTATCTCGTGCTACTACTTTTAATTTGGTCTTATTTTGACTCGTCATTGTAAAGGAGGTCCAGGGGCTGCAAGGTTTGACGGTGATGCGGTTTGATCTGCGTGACGCAGACGTTTCCCGAGGCTTCGTTTCATGTGGTTCTAAGGAGGAGAGTTACACTGCGTTGCCAGCATACCCAGTCCACTTGAAAGACACGCGTTCACATGCACCTTACTATCCTTGTGGGGACAGTGACTTATATTCATTCCCTAAAACCTTACCATACCATTACCTACTACCTGCTTTACCCCCAATAGCCCATTATCCTTGTGAGGTACATGTGTCTGACTCTTAAAGGAGCATACCACACAAGGGTTAAAGGAGAACACCACACAAGGGTTAAAAGAGAACACCACACAAGGGTTAAAGGAGAACACCACACAAGGGTTAAAGCAGAACACCACACAAGGGTTAAAGCAGAACACCACACGGGTTAAAGGAGAACGCCACATAAGGGTTAAAGGTTAAAGGAGAACACCACACAAGGGTTAAAACAGAAATTTCAATATTAAAATAGAATATTAGATATTCTAATATTCTCAGAATATTATAAATAAAACAGTGTCCTTAGACCCCTATAATTGTCATAATAAACACTGTATACACTTGAAATCAATAAATGAAGCTGCATAAAACATAATCAGACACAAATCAATGGATACAAGATACATTGGAATATGGATGACTAAAGCCAGCAGATCAAAAAATGTAGAGTGCATTTATAACGCTCTACAATTGATTAATTCCTTATATTGTTCATAGAGAACATGTAGGATTTTAAGGGTCTTGCACAAGGACTCCCCAATATTCACTTTGCCACAATACTATTCATATAATCATTTATGTATTTGACTTCTGGAATGAGCGCTCACAGTAGAGCGAGACTATAGGTTGTTTTTAACACCTCACAAGGGTTAAAAGAGCACACCACACAATGGTTAATTTCTAGTTTCTGTTATTGGTTGCACACTCTTGCCCTAAAGTCCTAGTATATATAATTCAGAGACTTCTCTTGCATCTTTCGGTTTGTGTTCTTTCCTGTGCTGGACCAGCAAGGTATGTAGATCCACTCCACACATCCTTTTGTGGTTAGAAAGGGGGTAAAGGGGATACTACAGGTATGGTGACCAAACGTCCTCTTTTGCCCGGACATGTCCTCTTTTCACGGGGGGGGTTTATAAATTCATGGGAATGTCCGGGGTTTCATTGTTTTTCAGTTTCAGTTTCACGGCCCTTTGCGAGCATCTGAAGGCTTGGGACTGCATTTTTCGCCATCGAATGCCATCTGAATCGCCAAAATCCGTGCCTCGGTTCTCGAGTTACATGCCGATATGTCAGGTGTGCGACTTTTTACATGGCGAGCCAGATTACTCCCGGAGAAGCATGGAGCTGCAGAGCCGCAGAGCCAGCGGCGCTCTCAGGTCCGCGCGCTGACGGCCGCGCTGTGAGGGCCGCTCAGCAGCGCCACCCACCCAATGGCTGAATTGCCAATGGTTGAATTGGAGTATTGCACTGTGCGGGCACAGCTGCGAGATCCACGAGGGGCCAGAGCCAGACTCACACAATATCTTGAATGAATGCATTTATTTATTTCGAACATAAATTGAAAATAAATAATAATAAAAAACAAGTAATAAACAGATTAAAAAACAAACAAGCAGGAGTATAGAATGAATGTATGTAGAATGTAATGTAGAATGTTAAGGGGATGCAGACCAGAGAAAGACTTTCGTCTTGTTTACATCAGGGTCCCCCATTTTCAATTAATCATAACATATGACATACATGACATACAGATATTCAGCATTCAGTATACCTTCACACTCTATTATCTTATGCAACTCATATTCACTCCACAAACTGAAATACACATACATTGTTGAATGAACAGCCTGTTTCTTGAAGTTAGACTCTCCTCTAAATTGTAACCCCCCTCTCTATAACCAAATTTTTTCGGATGTTACCCGGCCGGGAGTGAATTGTTTCGTGCTTTAAACATGATTTGTGCAGTCTTAGGCCCCGTTTAGACGGAAACGCTAGCAGGTGAATCCGCAAAAATATTTTTTCGGATGTGCCTTTCGTTTATACGGAAACAGCGTTTTTACGGGGTGAAACCGCAAAAAAGTGAGACTACCTTCCAGGGTGGAATTCCTAGAAACGCAAAAGCTTTGCGCTCTCGTCTAAACTGTTAAAACGTATAAATCTGATAAAACGATGACGAAAGGGTTGTCACGGCTCTGGTCGCGCGTACTGCTTACGTCACAGGTAGCAGGTATGCGCCAGTAGCCGAGACGTAAACAAAGCAAGTATGTCTGACTTATATCAACGGAGATCACCTGAAGGCTACATTGGCAGTACTTTTAACCCTTTCACTGCCACACGACAGAAGGTTAACCCTTTACTATCACACAACCGGCTGTCGTGTGGCAGTGAAAGGGTTAAATACACAAGAATCTGTCCCGCGGCGTGAGTGGACCCACTGTCTGTGAGTGACTCTGCTTTGGTGCAATCACATTCCCCATCCACAGTCTGCGAATCAGAGGCAGAGTAGGGCGGGTCTTCACAGCACGTCATGTGACATATGCGCCAATCGTGTGACAGTGGGGCTCCGTCGTCTCGAGTCGTTACAGCATCGTCTGCACGCAGAATTCCATCCCAAAACGCTCGTCTAAACGTAAAATTAAAAGTGAAACCGCAAGATGACTTTTGCGGTTTCTGTTCACAAAACGCTCGTCTAAACGGGGCCTTAAATTCAGCCAGGTCCCAGAGTTTCATGGCATGTGATTTAAAAAATTGTGTGTTTGTGTGTTCCAGATATCCTACCTTATTGATAATCAAATCAAAATCAAATGTATTTGTAAGGCCCGACAACACACGTTAATGTCCCTTCAGGCCCATGTCCCTTCAGGCTATGGATTTGCGGTGTTTTCCAGCTTATACAAAAATATATATATATTATTTTGGAATATTGCAACTATACTACACAAAAACGTGAGTACACAAGTTCAACTCATGTTCAGCCCTATGTTACTCATTAGCACTAAAAGAGATTTTTCTTTATTGTGTACGAAACTTCAGAATGTTATCTTTCAAAAGAGACCAGGCTTATGCATGTGCTATAAGCATAAAGTATAAAGATAAGCTTTGCAAAAAAAGTATGCAGTCCTCAAGTTCAAGTAAAAAAAAAAATCCACTTTTCTGGGCGCATGTTATGTGGTTAAATTTGGGATATTGCAACCACTGCAGAAAAATGTGAGTACACAAGTTCACGTTCAACTCAAGTTCAGACCTATATGCTACTCTATTTCATTAGCACTAAAAGTGATTTTCCTTTTTTGCATTAGTAACTTCAGAATGTTATCTTTCAAAAGAGACCAGGCTTATGCATGTGCTATAAGCATAACGTATAAAGATAAGCTTTGCAAAAAAAGTATGCAGTCAAGTTCAAGTATAAAAAGAAAATTGCCGCTTTTCTGGGTGCATGTTTCCAAGCATATGTTAAAACAATAAAGGCATCTTTGAGTAAACTTTGAGTAGAGATTCAAGATTCAAGAGGTTTATTCATCACATACAGTACAGTACACAAGACATAGTGAAATGAAGGTGGCCATGCCCGATTCGATTGTGCAAAGTATCATTAAGTATCTCGAGGCTGGGGCCAGCATGTCCTCTTTTTTGGAAATCAAAATATGGTCACCCTATGAGGGGACTCTTATTAACCGCCAAAACCTGCACAGACTACAATCTATGACGTATATTTAAGCATTACATCACGCACAGGAGTGTGTTATAGGAATTAGATCATGCCTAGGGGTGGTTGTTAGGCCCGACGCGGAGCGGAGGTCCAGCACAGGTGTTATGGTTTGAAACCGACCCCAACAGCACGGCACAGACAGGTAGTTCAGAGTTAGCCAAACACTAGGGCGTATTTATTACAGAATCAAAAATGAGCCAAATAACAAATCAGAATTAACAAAAAGGAGAATGCCTTCGGCAGAGTTGTCTGCGGCTCTGCAGATCCTCCCGGTTTAGAGGTGGGGAATCGGCGTAGGCGCCACTACCTCTGCGGCTCTGCAGATACTCCCGGATCCAACTCGGGGAGGAAACGGAGAGAGAGAGAGAGTGGTCAATAATCAATCCAACTGTACACAGAGGCAGTGCAGTTCAGTCCTCCTTAGCGGAGTCCAGTATAAATCACAAGTGACTTGATCTTCGGTGTACCACACACAAGTTAGCTGAGTCCAGTACAAAACAAAAACGGTATTTCTTCAGTGTTATCCTAACACACAAATTAGCTGAGTCCAGTACAAAACAAAAACGGTATTTCTTCAGTGTTATCCAAACACACAAAAAACAGATAATCCAAAACGGTTTGTTTCCAAAAACTCACCAAAGCACAAACGCGTAAAGCGGGCAACGAGGCACAGCTCCAACGGATGATCGAGATATACACCAGCAGCGACTTCCAAAGACGTCCTGGAGAAGAAGTAGACGAGGCACAACAACGGGGGGGGAACAGGCAATAGCAGTAGTAATCCAAAACGACCCAACAACGATTGATAGAAGGCCAGAGTATATGAAGCCTCTGGAGCGCTAATTACAAACTACAACAGGTGCGTGATGGAAATTGGTAATCGCTCCTGAAGCGTGTGGCAGGGAATGGACCAATCATCACAGTACCTTGAAGAAGCGTGTGGCGGGGAATGGGCCAATCCTCACAACAGGAAAGTACGGCCTATCTGTATGTCATGTATGTCATATATGTTATGATGAATTGAAAATGGGGGACCCTGATGTAAACAAGACGAAAGTCTTTCTTTGGTCTGCATCCCCTTAACAATTGTGTGTATTGAGCCGTACTGTATTGTACCCATTCTGCAATCTGGTAATAACATTTTCAATCAATCAATCAATCAAATCTGACCAAAATTTTTTTTATAAAAAACTTTTGTTTCACAATGAGTCATGACAAATGAATTACATAATCCATGTGTATGTAACAAACTAACATATTCCAGTGGACTATCTTTTTTGGAGGATTCATTCAAAAGCTATTCATACTTCCATTTTTCTATCTATGGCGGATTGATTCAGACAGAAAAAATAAAGTAATTCGGTTGTGGGAGGGATCTGGGGTCACGTGGAGTGTGTTATACTCAGTGTTGGGACTAACGCGTTACAAAGTAACGCGTTACAGTAACGAAGTAACTTTTTGCCGTTCTAGTACTCTAACGCATTACTTTTTAAATTCAGTAACGCTGTTACCGTTACTAAATGGTTTGTTAGTTCGTTACTGCGTTCTTTTTATGTAGATTCATAGCGAGCGTCCTCCTAACTCCGTTTGATTTCGCCTGAGTTTGTTTTGTTTACAATAGAGAGCGTCTATTTCTTTCCGTAGCCGCATTTCTGGTTTTCGCATTTCTGATTGGCCACTGACTGACGTTCTCTGACGTTCTCTGACCAGAGAGCGTCAGTCAGTGGCCACTGGCCAATCAGAAATGCGCAAACCAGAAATGCGGCTATGGAAAGAAATAGACCCTCTCTATTGTAAACAAAAAGGCGGACGCTCGCTATGAATCTACATAAAAAGAACGCAGTAATGAACTAACAAACCATTTAGCAACTACTTGGAGAGATAATTAATATACAACATGGAAACGAGATAAAGAACATGTTTGAGGCGCTGCTGGAGTCAACTGGACTAACGTTACTACATCTCGACCACCGCAGACTTTGGTGAGTGCAATGTGTTCACTGAAACTCAAGTTGATCAACGGATTTTGACTGTACGAAATCTGCCAGGGAATCTCATAATACTAATCAAACAATATAAATATAGTCCTTTCATGCACAATTGATATCCTAACTATTCTAACGTTGCAATGCTTTGATTGATATCTTAAACAACGTTGCAACTTGCAAGATGGTGAATGAATGAATGAATGAAAACTTTATTTAACAGATTGCAGAATGGGTACAATACAGTACGGCTCAATACATACAATTGTTAAGGGGATGCAGACCTGAGAAAGACGTTTGTCTTGTTTCCATCAGGGTCCCCCATTTTCAATTCATATAGACATTTATGACATAGGGACATATAGGTATTTAGTACTGATACATTTGTGACATAAACGGTATTCAAATATACAGTACTGTTACCCCTAGCTTTGGGTAGGGCGTTCCACATTGTTGTGGCATAATTGCGAAACGTGTTTAGTCCCTTGTTTGAGCCGAATCTGGGTTTTACATGATTTGTTGAGCTTCCTCTGGTGTAGTGGTTGTGGTATTCACTGACCTTTGGGAAGTATTTTGACATGTACATGGGTACCTTAGTTGTATAGTGTATCTTGTAGACCAGGCCCATTGCAAGTTGCTGTACTCTGTCGTCTACTCTAAGCCATCCTAGGTTGTCAAAGTGGGCAGGGGTGAGGTGGGTTCTGGGGTTCAGGTCAAGTAGTAGTCTGACCAGTTTGTTTTGTGATGTTTGTAATTTTGTTTTAAGCGCCTTTGAGGTGCTTTGGTACCATGAGGTGGATGCATAGTCGTAGTACCCTTGAATTATAATGGTTATAATGAAACGCTCCGGCGACATCAAGGCTGTTCCTTCAACCGGCGCACTTCTTATTATATCGACTCGGGACAACATTTGTTTGTGAGAGAGAGAGAGAGAGAGAGAGAGAGAGAGAGAGAGAGAGAGAGAGAGAGATTTCTTCAACCTCGAACCTAAATTCCTTAGCAACCCGTGTTACCAAGTAAACAAATCACGGAACGATAGCCTAGTACTACTAACGTTAGCTCCCAGAACGATAGCCAGTTAGCCCGCACCAGTCTAGTACTACTAACGTTAGCTGCCAGAACGATAGCCAGTTAGCCCGCACCAGCCTAGTAGTACTACTAACGTTAGCTCCCAGAACGATAGCCAGTTAGCCCGCACCAGCCTAGTAGTACTACTAACGTTAGCTCCCAGAACGATAGCCAGTTAGCCCGCACCAGCCTAGTAGTACTACTAACGTTAGCTCCCAGAACGATAGCCAGTTAGCCCGCACCAGCCTAGTAGTACTACTAACGTTAGCTCCCAGAACGATAGCCAGTTAGCCCGCACCAGTCTAGTACTACTAACGTTAGCTGCCAGAACGATAGCCAGTTAGCCCGCACCAGCCTAGTACTACTAACGTTAGCTGCCAGAACGATAGCCAGTTAGCCCGCACCAGCCTAGTACTACTAACGTTAGAGAGAGAGAGAGAGAGACTCACTGTTTAGTTGAAACGTCCAGGGCAGGAGAGCTTGATAGACGTGTGTAATCCGCCATATAGCTTGTTAGCCAAGTGTTAGCTCAGCTGAGCTCGTCGACGTTAGCACAACACTCAACAAGTACATTCCTTTGTCCATTTCCGCTCGAACAGACTGCAAACTACCTGGCGTTCTATCGCCATGCTCTAAGATGACAAACTCTAACCTTAACCAACTTTGAAAGAGTGCCTAAGCTTAACAGTCTAAAGAACTTGCAGTCACGGCACGGCACGCTCTAAGACAAACAACAGTCCTAGTACCAGGAACCAAGCTAGAAGCTAGAATTGGAACATTAGAAATTGGATTCGGCCAATCAGAGATCGTCTCTGTGAAATTCTGCCATGGAAAAAAAATACTGGCGTCGGCCAATCAGAGAGCGTCTCCGCGAAATGCGGCTATGAAAATTCTCACGGAAGTTCACGCTGCTTTCTAGACCGCTTCAAATCGCGCTCGGATTCCAACATAATAGTCATATTTCAACGCACAACGCCGTATGCACTGATTGGCTGTGACGGAGACAGCGATCAAACTGTGACGCGCACTCAGAGCGCTATCGCGTATAGCCCGGGCCGAGAAATAATAAAAAAAAAAAAAAACGTGATGTCACTTCCTGCTCTGGAAAACGATGTTTTTTTTATTTAGATAATAACGTTATATTGTGCATTGGAAATACAAACATACTTAAAATGAGTAAATATTATTAATTTTAAACATGTTTATATTATTTATAGGGCTATAAAAAAGTTTTATTGTCTTCTTCTCTGATTTAACAGCAGCTGGCCAGCAGGTGGGTCGGCGCCCTAGCGCCCCTAGTGGTAGAGCCGCCACTGGATTTGTGTTTGTATCTAGACCACATTGCTTAGCAGAGTTCGGTGATGTGAATGGAAACTCTCAAGTTGATCAACCGATTTTGAGTATCTGGGGCATGGGACTCGGGAGCAATCTTCTTTTGAATTTTTTTTTTAAATAACTAAATAGTTACTTTTCACAGTAACTCATTACTTTTGGGTGTAAGTAACTAGTACAGTAACGAAGTTACTTTGAAATGAAGTAACTAGTAAAGTAACTGAGTTACTATTTTTCAGTAACTAGCACAACACTGGTTATACTAAATAACAACCGGCAACTTCACTGTTTCAGCCAATCAGAATCAAGAAATTTGCATGTCATTGTATAAGTGACCGTGTCCAGCGGTAAGAGACTAATTTCTGGAAGTCAGATTGCGAGAAAATGAATGAAATGTGTAAGAATTATATATATATTTCCCACATTATCACAGTTTTAATGTATAAGAACATATTTACTGTAACAGCTAACAGTTATAGTATATCTAAATAATAAAGCATTTTGTTTAAAAAAGGCAGACACCTAGTACCTGACTGGCAAGGTGTTAAAAATGCAGCCAAACTTTAGATTGGATTTTCTGTTTTTCTCCACTCTGAGACTTGAGGTTTAACTAGATTCAAATAAGCATATCTGCTTCAAATATGTTCAGATCTCAATGTAAAATCTGAAAAATTACAGAGGGAGACTTGTGCCACGACTGCCGGTGTCATGGTCCTACCATGTCAGTGCTCCTGCCTCTCTCTGTTCTCGTCACCACTCTACTGCTCTCATTATCATTAACTAGTCACAGGTGGTGTGTCACGAGACAGCTGATCTACGGTCTGGAGGCAGAGTGCTTCTGGGTATATAAACCCACCCCGAATGTAGAGAAGCTGTCGGATCGTAAACTCTCGTACCACGTTTGTCACGTTACTATATACAGAGTTATCTACTCTGTTGCTGTTCACCTGGATCTCTTGTTCATCGACCTTGTCCTAATCTCTGTTCTCATCCTCTCTCCTAGCCTGTACGGTGAAGACCTGGAGACGCTGGCCTGCTGGTTAAGACCTGGAGACACTGACCTGCTAGTGAAGACCTGGAGACACAGGCCTTGCTCACAAAGTACTGCTCAGACCTACGCCCGGCTGACGACAACTGCTCTTGCTCTCACCTCGTCTGTCTGACTTCCATGCCCCTGTATATCCTGGACATTACGAGAACCTCCTCTGTGTATCGACTAGGGGTGGAACGGTACGCATTCGAACCGTACACCGTTCGGTACGACCTCCACGGTTGGGGGCATGTGTGTATTGTTCGGTTATTGGGATGCGTCAGCCGCGAGCTAGGCTAACGTTACATTAGCGGCGAGCTAAGCTAACTAGCGTTAGCCGCAAGCTAACCGTGGAAACGTTCACAGCGAAGTGACTCCACGACACCAGTTCCATTAGTGGGGAAGGGGGGGGGGGGGGGGGTATATTGATGAGGCTTGACAACAGAGGTTTAAAGATAACTTCACGTTTATTGGCTGTTCGTTTATATTATATCATCAGGGTTTTTCCAGGTTCCAAAGCCATGTTACAGTTGACTATATACTTCCTCTTGTGATGTCACTTCAAATACGGCTACCAAGACTCTCAAAAAGCAAAAGCGAGTCGAGTCGATTAGGTACCATGCAGTGAAAAGCGGTGTGGTATATTTAAGTCAATACCTAAGGGTTAATCACAGTGCATTGAGGTTGCTAACTAGAGGGAAGAAGGACAATGATAGAAACAGGTCCTCATCTGACTCCAAATAGCCAGTAGAGAATAAAACGTGCAATCAGACTACAAGAGTTCTATAGTTCAACTCAAATGATTTATTGCCGCGGGGCTCAAAGTGAATAAAATGTTGTTTACATACAGGGATTATTTCATAGTACGTCAAACATGCTGTACAAAAGGATTGTTGAGGTTTACACCTCAACCAAGTCTGTACACAAAACAGTAGTCATGTTATGTCCGATGAAGAGAGAATGTACTGAGCATTACACATGAGTAAACCTGGTCAACAGATAGGGATCTGTACATGTTACACTAAACAACAATGGTTTCCATGATTTTACTCACATGTATGGCAAACAGCATAGTCTCTGGCAGAACAGTGGATCAGTAGACTGGAGGACGCAGACCCAGGGGGGTCTGGCCTGCTCTCTCTAACAATGCGTTCTCCTTTTTATACTATGGCATCAACCAATAATAGCACGTCCATATATTAAGTTGGTCCAATCCGGTTTCTTGATTCTACCAACAGGCGTTCCTCTGTTGGGGCTTACATGGTTGGTTTCTGCAGCCCCAGGGGGGATCTGGCTGTAGCCCCCTCCTTTTGGGCTGTGGCTTCTCGATGAGTTGGCAGTTTTAACACTAGAACCTTTAGCTTTAATGTAATGAGTTACATATATATTCAGCATTAACCCAATGTGGCGTTGTCTATATTTTAATACTAAATTGCCTATATGAAATATCACAAGCCTGCTTTTGCCAGACTGAATTAATGGTTCTAATATTTAAAGCTTTACAAAAAGAGTGAAATAACTAGGGCTGTCCCCGACTAAGGATTTGGATGGTCGACTAGGATTGGCCAAAATTTGCCGTTAGTCGACTATTGGTCGACTTAAAAAAAATAAAAAATAAAGTATAATATTTTTTTTTTTTGGGCTCTGGGGGGTGCTTAATGTCTGAAGGAGTCGACTGAAGGCTTCTTGTCCTCTGCAAAAGCATGCAATTGGTCCACTGATGGATACATCTTGATATTTGTCTAGTCTAGTGTGTTCATCAAATCAAATCAAATCAAATTTATTTATAAGGCCCGACAACACACGTTAATGTCCCCATGGGCCGTACAGGTCTTCTTTAAATAAGTCAAGAAGAAAGCATAACAATAAGTCAAGAACAGAACAAGAACACCATAAGGTCCAAACATTTTTAGATGAATGCAAAAAATTTAAATAAAAAATTAAAGAATGCAAGCACTCCCAGACATACCCCACGCGAAGGTAAGGAAAAACTCACTAAAACCTAACAATAGGGAAAAAAGCTCCACAGGCAGTGTGGAGGAGAGAAACCTTAGAAGGGCCATTCAAGGGGGGATCTCCCTTCTTAGATGTTGGTGATAGTAGTGTTGCAGACGGACAGTTGGTAAGCATGCACTCATGTGTGTAGTGAAACACAGATGAGTGCATGCAATAGCAACTGAACATTTTGAAAAATTAAAGATAAAGCAAATAGCGATAGCAACTGAACATTTTGAAAGATTAAAGATAGAGCTGACAGCGGATCTATTTGAGGCACAGGGGCGGCGCAAAGAGGGTCACGTCCTCCCCGTCTTAGTTACGGGACATTCAACACTCCGGTCATTGCTCAGGGACAGCCGGAGACAGGGAGATAGGGGGCGGCGCAGAGAGGGTCGCGAACTCCCCGACATCATCGCGGGACGTCCGGCACTCCGGTCACCACTACGAGACCTCCGGAGACAGGGGGGCACGCAGAGGGGGTCGCAACCTCCCGGCCTTCATCACGGGATGTCCGACACTCCGGTCAGCACTCCAGGACAGCAAGTCATAGGGGGACAGGGAGACGGGACAGGCGTTAGACAGCTCATGTGATTGTAGTGGGCGGACATAGCAATAGATACAAGTGGTAAGCATATATGTGAATGGAGTAGATATATGAAGTAAGCATATTATGTGAATAGAATAGAAGTACTTAACCCAGCAATGAAACCGTGTTGACTGTTAATCTGTTAACAGTCTGTTAATGCTGTTAATCAGTTGACAGGACCACGGACAGACGACGGTAAATAACTGATCCAAGGCCTCGGAGGTGCATGTAGAGCAGTCACTACAATCTTGGCCAAGACCCCGAGGCATCCATCACCTTAGTCAGCGCCAGGAGACGGGCACTCAGAGAGATGGGGGAGGGAGGGGGGGAGGGAAAGGGGGAGGGAGGGGGGAGAGGGGGGGAGGGGGGAAGAGTTAGAGAGTTCCCATGTTTGTGGTGCTGCAAAAGAGCAGACATGTAGTACCCTGTAGTGCCATGTAGTACCCCGTAGTGCCATGTAATACCCTGTAGTGCCCTGTAGTACCCTGTAGTGCCATGTAGTACCCCGTAGTGCCCTGTAGTACCATGTAGTACCCCATAGTGCCATGTAGTGCCATGTAGTGCCACGCAGTACCATGTAGAGCCATGTAGTACCCCGCAGTGCCATGCAGTACCATGCAGTACCCCACAGTACCATGCAGCACCCTGTACCCTAACTAAACTACCCTGTAGTAAACTACCCAGTAGTACCATGTAGTACCCTGTACCATAACTAAACTAGACAGATTAATCTAAAGGTCAGTCCCCGACCAGGTGAGATCAGGGTAGGTTGAAGGAGAGAGAGAAAAGATGAGTCTTAAGCAGGGATTTAAAAGCTTCGACAGAGCAGGCGCACCTGATGACGGCAGGTAATTTGTTCATTAGATGGGTGAAATCCTCTTTCAGTGCCTCTGTGCCTGTTTTCATAGGCAGTTAGCCTCTGGTATGCGTGCCATTAGCGTTAGCCACGCTTCTAGGCCTATTTTCTTTTGGAAAGAATGATTAAAAAAAAAGAAAAAAAAAAAAAGTTAATACTTTTTTTTTTTATATATTCGACTAAGAGGTTGGCCAGTCGACTACGGCCCCTTTCGACCGATTAGTCGACTAATCGATTAATAGGGGTCAGCCCTAGAAATAACACTCTTACTTTCATAACCTGTTTACATTCTAAATGACATTCAAATCCTTTTATCTAATAAGTCAGATAGATTAATATGATATTGTTTGAATTAGTTTCCATGTCTAACATCCTGTAAATACATTCTGCTCTTAACAAGTCTGGGCTGGTCTGCCCTCTGCACCCAGTGGGGTGTGATCACCACATTAACATAGAATTTACAGTCAACAGAAGATCTAATCATTCTAGTCATATATGTACTTAAGGCATTCTTTGAATTAACCATTTATAACAGATATTTGCAGTTTCAGTGATAACCCAACAGTGTGCTTGTCTCCAATCTATAATTGTATGGATTTAAACAGTTCTCCAGTGGGGGATTTGCTCCTACAGTTACCCAACGGTCTTCAAGACTCCCCTTGAAGGTGTCACAAACAGTTTAGCATAATGGGGCTTTTATGACTTGTCCCTGTCTCTCCAACTGTCTTCCAGTATGGTTTCCTATCTAGCACTGAAAACTGAGACTCAGTTTGTTCCAAAAGGCACACAAGGCTTTTGCATATATTTCCTATATACAGACATATTGATTATGAAATTCCAGTCAATGGTACCACAGCGGCATAAGAGAATACTTCATAATGTTTCATGCAATTAAAAAGTAAATATATATTTAGTACACATGATTTATTTATTTTAAATAACAGTGACTTTTCCTTTTTGATAAGAAAGTCTAGTGCTGGTTGAGCATATGCATACTTTATGTTGATGGCCTTTGTCTATAATGTGGCCACACAAAAAGAAAGGTTTCATTATTTTGTTTGTTTGCACTAAGTTAATACTTTGACAAATGTTGCCTATATTTTTCAGTCATTATTAACACATTGGACGCCAGACCCGACATGTTTCGGGTTAAGTCGTCGAACGTTGGGTGCCAAACCAAAGAAAAGTCGGGTTTTCATCGTTATTTCTTTTATTTGATATTTCCCTTCATAATTCATCCATCCAGCCTGATGTTATCATTGGGAATGGATCTGAGATCGCAAACGTCCAATACCGCCGCCTAATGCCTTGCGCTATTGCACTCCATTTGAAACGATGTGGCTTGTTGTCTGGGCCAAACTGTGGTGTGCGGGCGGTGTCTAAATACTCCAGCAAGACAAGTGCTTATAACACATGCACCAACGAGGGTCGGGCCCCCCCGGTTCGTGTTCTTTGGTGGATTACGTTGGAAACATGATCGCGATCAATATTTGGAATGGTGATCAGATAATTGGATTATTCTTTTTCCAGTACATCATAGACAAGGTAAGGACTATATGTTATCAATCTTGCGTTGATCCGATAATGCTTTCCCTGCGATCGGAGCGTGTGTCTGTAATATACTGTGTAGCGTATTCCGTTGGTGGCGATCAAAGCATAGAAAAACTACCCCCCCCCCCCACCCATGATGCTAACTATATAAATGGCCCTCTTGACGCCGGGCCGAGTTTTTCGGTACATTTTCCCAGAGCGTCCAGTCAAAGAATACATTTCTCCGGGGAATCGGCGCGTGCTTGTGCATTTCGAAATGACCGTGTAAGTACTGTTTATACTAATTTGTTGGACTTATTATAGCATTCGTTAACGTTTATGGCCGTCTATATGGTTTGTGAGATGTTTTTCCAGAGATTCTGGTCATATTTTCCACTCAAAAAGCTTGTTTTCAAAAGTAGCGCTGTGTACTACTATCTTCACCCAGGCTGCGGTGTGTTAGCTGCTGAGCTAACGTGTGACTAACGTGAACACAATTGACGTATTTATTACGCAAATGCAGTGTTTTCAAATAGCCACATTGCTGTATTTAGTTTAGTGTATTCATTAGTGGGTCATATTCGTATATATAACATATTTCATTTGATCAACCTAGAATTGACGACAAGGCCTGCTGCTGGACGCTAGCTCCCATTTTAGCGTTGGCTAACAACATACAGCTGAGAGCCAGGAAGGGCCAGTGTTACGACCCCTGTGTGTCTAAGGGTAAAGGGCTGTAACATAACAGTTGGTTGACAGAAAAGATGGACCAGGTTTGTAAACAACAATGATATTTATTGAATAGAGGCAAAGGAAGCACATGTAGCTCAGGGGTGAAAACAACAAACAAACACCACTATACTCCAAATAAACACAATCTAATCTATGGTAAAAGAGATTACATTACCTAAACTACTCTTACCTAACCAAAACAGGAGAAAACAATGTCCAAAGGAAATGGCAGCTCACCCCATCTGTGCTTCCTGAGAAAGAGAGAAAAACACATTAATTATACAGAAACAAAAGCAGAATATATACAAAAACAAACTATGGCTGACAATGCTCTCTCTGTGGCCATACACACACAAGGAAATTACTACTAAGCACCAAAGGCAATAAACGAAATGCAATACTGTCAAAGTTTACAGGTTTACCAAAAACACAACATGCCTAGCCTCATGCCAGAGAGAGAGAAAGACTGAAGGGAGAAGCCATGTTTTAACAGGTGTGGGGTGATCCATGATTGGGGGGTGTGGATTGAGTGTTGGAGTCTGGAAAGCCATTCACCAATCGGTGCTGTGTTGCAATAATGGAAGAATTAGCCTGGCAGGGACCACTGGTGAAGGGAACAATGGCTGGAGGGAGGAAACAAAATGGAGAACACACACATGGAGACACACACTGGGGAATATATACATTGGGATGTAACAGCCAGGAAGACCCACGCTACTTATCTACACAGGAAAGATGATTCTAGAGCGGCATAGAGTATGGAGGAAGACAAGGCTCTATGAAGAGAATGGGGTAAGTTTGAAGAAATTTTTTAACACAGACATGAACGTTTTATAATTACCATCACAATCTTTTTTTTTATCTAATCTAGTTTCATTAATTAATTCATAACTTTTGAACAATAGATGCTATTTCTAATCTCTCAGCTGTTCTATATTGCCAACAAGATTGTCTAAATTCCATTCATTACACATACGCTAAAATAAGCAAGGAAAGTGATTGCAAATAATTTTTTATCTTCCAAGTTTAATTTCAACAAGTTCAAGTGCAATATGAACCATAATAATAAAAATGATGATGATAATCATACACTTATTTTATATCATTGGAAAGCCCTAGTTGTTAGCTTCAAAATGGTACCAAAGATGAGGTACTTTGAAATACCCAGTAACTAATAATCTATCACAAACCAATGCAATATCATGTTCAGGGATTTCCTAAATGGGCCAGATAACCCTGAAGAGTTGTTATATATCGTATGGCTATCGCGTCCCGCTCTAGCCTATTGAGATACCCCTTATCTCCTATGGTACCTAATGTACCCCACGAACAACTAAATGCACCCCACCTGAGGGCCCCGCCCCTATGGAGGCGTAGCCTATATAACCATGACTCTGGTCACCAAACACTCTTCCTCTATTTTCGTTCCATCGTATCGGCTGCATGCACCATACGTAACTAGCAGGATGAAAAAGATCAGAGTCATAATGTTGAAAGCTTACCGGAGTTTGACAACAGGGTAGGCCGTGGCTAGGTAGCCTAGCCAGGTATGTTACCTTGTGTTCCGGCGGGGTCTATGGAACGGTGTCCCCATCTGGGGCCGATGCGTGAGCTCGGCGGTGTAGCAGTAGAGCTATATTACTGCAGGATGGGACTTAACGGCGGGTTATGGCTCAGCTGGCTAGTTCCTATCCACATTGGTGTCGGGTAGTGGGGCTATGGGTCCAGCCGACATGGTAAACATGTTGCGTGTCTGTGCGCAGGCGGTTGTTGATCTGGGTTCCACATCGCCTCACGCTAGGCTGTAGTACTAGTATAGGGGCAGGGCCGCCTGGGAGAAATGTGAGGCCCTGTGCGAATTTAAACGCGAGGCCCCCCACCCCCTGAGGCGGCCCTGTGTAGTGGGCTATTGTTTCGTTCTGTCACTCTGCTATGAGAAGGTCTGTCTTGCTACAGCTTTCTCTCCTCTCAACCATTCATACTGACGGTCAATCGGTATACTGGGGGAGTAGTGCGGGGGGGGCTTTGTTTACCTTTTTTGGTAAATGGGCTAAGCTAGGGCTGGTGTGCTGTTGTGAATATTTTGAATGAAGGCGGGACTAGTTCGCTCTGGTCCGCCTCCCCTTAACGTTGTGTATATGGGTTTGCTCATTCTACAGTATTTTGTGGTTTAGTTCTTTTATTCATTTAACCCTTTCATGGTGCACACCACAGTGGAGGTTGCTCTTTGCAACCACCACTGGTGCTCCGTGTTAACATCAGTCCTTTGTTTTTGACATATTGAAACAGTGCCCCGCCCGGCCGACGCCATGGGCGTCTCTTATTCTCGAACTCTGGTGGGGTGGATTCTCCGTCACTGCTTCTCCATTCTCTCTGCGTGTCTCTCTGCGTGTCTCTCTGCGTCTCGGTGTCTCTGTGTCCCCTCCATCATTCAACCTGCAGGTTTTATAGAGAAGAGAGAATCCCCCCCCTTTCGCCATCCAGTGCCGTCACCCCAGAGAGCCTGCTTTTCTATTGGCTAGAAGGTCTCCCCTCTAAGTGACAGTCATATGGGTCTTGCGAAACAGCGTTACAAGGTGACTTTACAGAGGGGATATGAACTAGTTTCCTTTTAGAATGATTTACCCAAGTGTCCCTGAATGCGACCCTCATACAGATGGAAATATAGTACCCACTCAACCTAACAGTGGGTATCCCAGAATGGCCTGTTTGGTCTGCTTAGCTAAAGTAAACAGAACTCGGGTGCTGGCCTTCAGGCCTGACTTAAAGTTAAGTATTGGGCCCTCCATCCCACTTTGTTGTGTGGGGAAAGAGGTTTCATCCTGTGGTCTCAGTACATCTGTATAAAACGATCACCCTTCTTTTGAACTGTGGGACTGTGTAGTCATAAAATCTCTTCTAAACCTTACACAAACACGTTTTTCTGCTGGTCTCAGCTTATTTGAAGGCTATCCACATTTGTCCTTCCCTGACCTGTATTCAGTGTTTCCCCTCCTTACATCTCAAGGTAGCTTTTGGCCATCTGTCACCATTTAGACTGAGGCCAGTTAACAGCCTTCTTGTTGACTCAAATGTATGGTTAACCTAACAGGCGATTTGGCATGGCTGTGAGTCTCTATTTTTCTAAGAGAAAATAACCTAGTTCTTTGCTATTTCATATATGTGCCTAATTTCTATTGTTTAATTTACAGGTTTTATTTAGATAAATATACGACACTGGTCTATTCATTGTGACTGGTCCAATGTAGCTGTGGTGTCCATTTTAAATAAAGGTTTTCATTCATTAAGGTGCCCCAGTTTGAGGGCCAAACGATAAGGATAGTCATGACGGCTGTGATGAATTTACCACGGAGTGTGATGAAGTCAATGTGGGGAATATGCAGATGTAGCAGATGTACTAGTGTGATGTTGTGCAAAGCATGAGAAATGTGTCAAAGTGCTAACGACCTATTGTTATATCTGCACACACATTGTTTCCTCAGAATTGTGAAGTTCAGGAATTAAAGAAAGCATCAGGAAGATATATATTAGTTTTATATTATAGTTTTTTCATTATTCCTGTTTCTGCTATTCAGTGTTTCAAAGCATTGTAGAAAGTGATATATTTACTACAAAGAGTGAATCATCTACAATGCTAAAGTAACTCCTATTATCATCAAGAAGCCAAGATCATTTGGGAGCCCTGTATTACTGAGTGAATAAACGTAATTATGCTGTGAAATGTATTATGATTTATTAACTATACATCCAGTGGGCTCAGTGCCACGAGTAAGCAGTTGCATAGTCACAAAACACTAGCAACTGAGGGGGGTGTGTCCTAAGGGACAAAGAGGTGTACTCTACCAAAGGGAGGATCTAAGGGACAAAGAGGTGTACTCTACCAAAGGGAGGATCTAAGGGACAAAGAGGGGTACCCTACACACAGGGCCGCCTCAGGGGGTGTGCGAGCAGTGCGGTCGCACAGGGCCTCGCGGGAAGGGGGGCCTCGCAAAAAAAAATGTATTACCTTTTTTTTATTATTTTTTTTTATTTTTTTTTATTTTTTTGCGAGGCCCTTTTTCATCAAAGACCTAAAATCTAGTTTTGCTTATATGCTTATATATTTCACATTAGACACGTTTGTAGAATGTGTCTGACTTGTTCCTGGGTCTGCAGTCCTGCAGACATACTCACTATTGGAGCTCAGCCTCTGGGGTTCTGCAGCAGACATACTATTGGTTTCAACGAAGGGAGTGGTTTTACTTACATCATGTGTAGTACGCCGGCGTGAGTCAGCTGCGTTTGACTATTTCGCGCGTGCAGCTTTTGACTATGCTTAGTTATGCCAGCCAAGACGAAGAAAGAGGTCGGTCATTATCAGTCGGTCGGTCACCAAGGAACGTTGACGAAAGGCCTCTCGCTAGCGGGACAAATGGCCGGAGCCTTGTCATGGTATAGCCATGATGATGTCGGCTAGTAGCTAGCTTAGCTAAAGGCTAACTAGCGTTAGCTAACCTATTCAGAGGAGCGAGGCGAGGCGAGTGGATGTCTTTTCAAAAGAAGGAGAAGAGAACTTGTGAGCAGATAAATCTGTTAGGCAGCAATACGCCGAAAGGTGTCCAGTCTGCCGGAAAGTACTCGAAGAAGAAGAAGAAGAAGAAATTACACCGTGGGCCAAGAAAGTCTCCTTCCAACTTTACCATTGGCGCCGCATTCATTGATACTGCGTTATGGTGAGTCAACCTATGATTATATACCCGCCGTGGACCTGACCTATCTATCTTTCTCTCTCTCTGGAGCCAAACTGGTCGACTAGCTAATATATTACTACTAGTAGCTAACGGTGTGTGCCTGGTGAGAGCACCTGGCTGTATGTAGCCGCATAGCTTGTTAGCTGTTAGCTAACGCAGAAGCAAGCTATGCGGCTACTACATACAGCCAGGTGCCTGATTGAGCTAACTGTTAGCCAGTTAGCTGTTTAGCGTCAGCTGGGAACGTTCGTTTGATGCTATCAGTTAGCCTTGAGAATAGCAGGCCCTGGAACTCTGACTACGACATCATCTTTGACAGAAGATGTAGTCGGGCCTGCACCATGACAAGGCTCTGGCCAGCTTATTTGTCCCGACAGCGAGAGGCCTTTCGTCAACGTGGAGACCTGTGTTGCGGCCTTTCGCCCTGCGTTCCTCGTGCAGGTAAGATTAATGAAAATGTCATGACATTACCCCACTCTTCCTTCCTTCCCCTCCGAATGTTTTGTTAATAACGATGTTTTTTTCCAGGCAAAACATATGCTACTTCACAACATTTGGAGATACGACATGTGCTGTGTGTGAATGGTCGTTTGTGTAGCTTGGGTAGCGTTGGGCCGTTGGCCAAAGCTGTGTGTGGCCTGGTGTCACAGTACCTGGCTAGCCTATTTAGCTGATGTCGGCCATTGGCTCCTTGCTGCTTTGGTTTCTCTGGTATAGACCCTCTTCTTGTTGGATTTAAGTGTTGATCTTTGTCCTTTTGAATCTCTCATACATGCTCTAGTCGCTCTCTAACACACACACACATGACAAACACACATGTTCTCTCTCTCTCTCTCTCTTTCTAACACACACAGTCTGCCTATGGCGGCCTTTCTCGATGGCTAGGCTGTGCTCAAGGATCTTCAGTCACAGTGCTCAGGTATTCTGCCACTGTGTACTCTCTGTTTAGGGCCAAATAGCATTTCAATTTCTTTCCAATGTGTCTCTCTCTCTCTCTCTGTACACTGTATATTGACTGTAGAACGGGAGCTCTCTCTCGCTCTCTCTTTTGCTATATGTTGACTGTATCATGCCCCGCCTCGGGCAGCGCTATTATTTAAGAATATGTTGACTGTATAAAAAAATATATATAATTTTTTTTTTTTACCTTTTGGGGGGGGGGGGGGGGGGGGGGGGCTCGCGTTAAATCTCGCACAGGGCCTCGCATTTCTCCCAGGCGGCCCTGCCTACACAAGCAGGTTCTAAAGGTCAAATAACCTGTGGTGGTCAAAGTGGTGGTCAAAGTGAACCAAACAAATTGAAGAGTCTTATTCATCATTTCTTTCAATGTATTATAGAATTGGATATTTCCAGTAAGCGGTTGTATGTCACTAGGACAGTTACTGCACAAGTCTGGTTTAGCAACTAATTGTGTCAAATGAATTTGAAACTGACGTGTGGTAAATGAAAATTGGTTGTGCATTCAATGTTTACTTTTAGGAGGTTAACTATTATAGTTTTGTAAGATGACTATGAAAATGTTGGCACGAGACTATACAATGGAGCTTGGCTAGATCAAATTTAGAAGGGGAATAGTGGGGTAAACAAGCAGTTATCTATGGTAATTTCTAATTGTAATTTTCCTGTTGGACATGTTGCATTGGCCTGGCGAGATGGTGTTGGACGGATGATGGGACAGACTGTGGGTCTACGAGCAGCCCAGAGGTGGAGAAGGAGGACTTCGCTGCAGACTTTCCTCGCTTACAGAGGATTGGTTTGTGGCCATTCCAACCTGAACACGGTTGATCTGATCTTAGAAGCTAAGCAGGTTCGAGCCTGAGTCCCTGGTGTGGTAACATCAGGAAAGCGCATGGCAAGATGGAAAAGTGAAAAGACTGAGGCATGGACTATGGACGGGACAGAGACATTGAGTGGACAGTGATAAAGAGTGGTTGTTATAATCATGCCATTTTAGGTATTCACGGTTGTTGTTTTTGCATTCAGGTAAAATAATCATGTTTATATGATCCTTTTTTCCTTTAATGTTTAGACTGAATATTGAAGGGGAAGTTACTGGCGTAAGTAAGTCACGATAGGTTGAGTTTTTACCTCTCTTACAACTTTTGACATCAGGGAGTTAATATTTCTCCTGTAAGGGCGGAAGTTTGCTTGACATATTGTGGGCCTTATGACAGGAATACCTCGAATTGACTTACGGATTGGTAGGTCTCTGAATTAGATAGGCCCGAGCGGTGATCTTCACTGCTTGGTCGACGTATTTCTGTCTCTGAGCACAGTAACTGGGGGGAGTTGCTATAGGGGAGGGGTCAGAAAGTGTTTTGAAGTATGGAAAGAATCAACACACATAACGCTAGTATAAACATCATTAGTATGTATACTCGCTTTGCATTGTCATGGCATTCTGCCATGAAAGGGAGGATATGTAGTGGAAAATACACTTTACATGCTTATATATATATGTAATATATTTGTTGTAGCTGTATTGGGATGGTACTGTATCCTCATAAATGTTGCTCTCACTAGCGATGAGAGCAAGGCAGGAAGTGCAGAAGGAAATGACAGGACACGCGACAGGCAGCTCCGATCATAATGACCCTCACATTCCTCATGATTAGTGTGTTTCCATTACAAGCGCAGTCCAGATGAGAACTAGATATGGAGTGTAAACATTTCCCTCACAGAGACACACCCATAGCACCCAAGGGATGAACACAAGGGTTTCAGAAGACCACATACACACACACACACACATACACGCACACACACACACACAGACACACACACACACATAGACACGCACACACACACGTACACTTTACGCACACACCTACACTTTATACACACTTGTACACACACAGACTTAGAGCGGTTACGTAAGGGGGCCTTTAAATATCAGAGAGACATTAGACGCCAGTAAGACACACACACACACAGACAGACAGATAGTTAGACACATAACAGATACACACACACACACACACACACACACACACACACACACACACAGACAGATAGTTAGACACACATAGACACACATACACATACACACACATACACACACACACACACACACAGACAGACAGATAGTTAGACACATAACAGATACACACACACAGACAGACAGATAGTTAGACACATACAAACACACATCACATACACACACACACACACAGTGACATCGTTACACACTTTCACACATTGCCATATATACACAGACACACACACATAGTGTAAGTCTCACTGACCCACAGTGTAAAATGAATCTGTTTGTTAGTGTGTGAATTAAGGAACTCAGGGATCGTCCTTTCCCACAGTCCCTCTTCTCACGTCAGGAAGTAAAAGCTAAATAAGGCAGCCTTGGGGAATATTTTGGATAAACATTGATGGGAAACAGAAGATTTCCAGTCACGAGCTTGGCAATCAAAATGCACGTGCACACCAGTGCATGTGAGCGGATCGGAGCGTGAGCGGCGCGGGGAGCGGAGCGGGCGGTTTTGACGTGAGCGAGGAGTGGGTTTTAAAATGGGTCGGCGCGACGTCCGGAGCGAGAGTTCTCCTCCGCTCCAATCTACTCCGGGCCGCTCACACAGTGGTTTAACACTGATGTAATAATATACATGTAGTACAATGCCAAAGCAACAGATGGCGATGTACAAACATGAAGGCCATTTTCAACCAATGAGAATTGAGAAGGGTGAACCTGTGATATCCTGTTCAGGCTTTGTCACTCACAGGATGTTAGAAAAAGTTTTGACGCCATTGTTGTTGTCGTTAGCTTACATGCTAACGTTAATGGCAGCGACCATAGCATTGTGGCTAGGCTAGCTATCATCGCTTAATAGAGCTAGTGAATGGATAAACAACGTTATTTAACATTGCAGAATGGGTACAATTACAATGCGGCTCAATACAAACAATTGTTAAGGGGCCCAGGGGGTGTAGACTGTTGTAGTTTGAGCTAATTTACACCATGCTCCAAAAAAAAAAAAAAATCTGCCGAGCGATGTGCCGCGGGGAGCGGGGAGCGCTCGATTCAACGTGAGCGGTGAGCGAGCGGAGAGCGACTTGGGGGCGGGGTCAACATGAGCGATTAGCAGAGCGGACCAAGCTTTAAAGAGCGAAGAGCGGATTTCTCCCCCGCGCCGATCCGCTCACGTGGCCTGGTGCACACACACACAATGTCTTGTGCATGCATACAAATTTCCATGACGCAGGTTATGTGTCATAATGCAGTATAAAAGAAAGGATGATAGTTTTGGACTTCAGGATTTTCTGGGTTGTGCTGCTTGATGATCGTCGATGCAATAAACCTTTTGTCCTCCATGGTGTTTCCGATTGAATCCTGTGTTCTGACGTCTTCTTTAATATGAGCTATAAACGGACAGCTCTTATCTACTATAGTTGGAGGGCGCTCAGTTTTTTGAGTACCTCATCTGTTGTTACCATTTCCAGTTTGAAGTCGTCTTTGTGGACCCCTAGGTTCTTGTAGTATGCTACTATGTGTTCTACCCCATAATGCCCTGAGTGGGGGGGTAGTTTGTTTACCAGTGTTGTGGCTATGTTTGTGAAGAAAATGTTTAAGTAATTGGCTACATCCAGCTTGTCTGTGATGAGCGTGTTGTCCGTCTTTATATTTATGTTTGAGAATCTGGTTTTAAGTTTTTTACTGCAGCCTAGTTGATTATTGAGTCATTTCCAAAGTTCACATGGTTTGTTTTTGTTTTCCTCAGTTTTGTCATTGATGAAATTTTTTTGTTGCTGTTTTGATCATGGAGTTTACGTCATTTCTTAGTCTGTTTCTTTCCAGATAAGATGTGCAGGTAGGAGCAGCAGGTGGTACTTTGCCATAAATGTACTGGCAGTGTGTTCTGGGAAGCTCTCACTATAAATAGCTAATTGCCTGAATTATGAAGCTGCTCCCATGGCTCCAGCACACCTGAACTCCATGCCTGGTAACGAGAAATAGAGAGAGACAGACAGAGAGAGCGAGGGTAGCCAGGCAGTGACGGCATGTGACAAATACAGCAGCCAAAAGAAGATTGGAGATGCAGCCTTTGCCAATTATGTGCCAAAACTATGGAACACCCTACCTATAGATATTAGGGAGGCTAAACACGATACATAAAAAGCAAGCTAAAAATGTATCTCTTCACTTTAGATTTTTAATACACCAAACAGACAAACCGATTTTATATCCAGATTCTGAGAAATCAATACAGGAAGAACATCTACTTGATGCTAATTGTATGTATTTTTATTACTGTCTATTTTACTGCTGTGCTGAGTAGTAAATATATAGTTTTTAAACTTTTATTGCATTACACTATTGCACTATTTTACTCTGTCTATTCTATTTTCCAATTTATTTTATGTGTGTCAGTGACAATCAAACCTATTAAGCTGTTAGATCCTAATATGAAAAAGTCTGCCTAATTTTATGTCTGCACTTTATGTCTTTTTCACTGCTGTCAAGCACTTTGAGCTGCAATTCTTATATGAAAGGTGCTATACAAATAAAGTGTATTATTTATTATAATAATACATTTAAAATCATATAACCTATAATTAATCAAAAAGAAAAGATCCCGGGTCTATTCAGTGGCGGCCGGTGCGATCCAGTTTTGGGAGGGCTCACGGGGTAGATTTTTTTGTCAAATAGTTTTTGCAATGGTCACTTTTGGTGAGTTGTTCTACATTTAGGTTAAACATTAATGAACAAAGGGACAGCTACAGTATGTAAATTGTAAAGCAATTTTTTTTATTCCAGTCGATCATAATGTAATGATCATGAATCAACGCGTACTGCATGCGTGAGAGAGAGAGAGAGAGAGAGAAATAGAGAGAGAAAGAAAGAGAGAGAGAGATATATATTGCGGCCACTCACTCATATATCAGACCTCACTGCACGTCCTTGTGTATATGTGACAAATAAACCTCTTGAATCTTGACTTGCCATATTCAATCAGTTTCAGTAACTACAGAACAGTACATATTGTTAGACTCACTTGTTGTTTGGAACGAGCCTCGAGCCATCGCGTTAACCCTTCGAGAAGCTTTTGTGGTCCGTCCGGGCTTGATAAAGTGTGTGTCCAGACTCCATATTGAGAGAAAATGGTGGTTTTTTCAATGTATATTTGGTTTATAAACTGCTTTAAGAGGGTAATATCATTATCATCACAGGATGATATTGACGGTGGAGAAGAAGCGGTGTCACAGCACACTGCCAGCGAGGGGGTTTGTTTTTAATTCCTCAGAGACATAACACTGATAGCGAGTGTACTGTAGGCCCAGAGCAGGAGGGAGAGAGGTTCATCTCAATGAAAGTTTAATGGTGTTAAAGGTTATGCAGTTGTCATGACAACACGTCGCATGACAACCAGAAGGCGGGGCCGTCGTTGCGACGACGAACATCTATAAGTCAAACGGTGTTTCCGGGTGTAGGGCAGACTAGAATCTGACCAAGAGCGAGTAGGACTGAGCACACAGAAGACATCTCTCCTCTCATTGAGAGGGGGGGGGGGGGAGGGAGAATGCCACATCATCAGTAGCTTCGGCTACCACGAGGATGGTCTTGGCTAACGAACAGGCCTGACCACTGTTGGACTGAGAGACAGAGGGACAATAGACTGGACTGAAAGATCATTAGATAGACGAACACACCTAAAGATCATTAGAATAGACTCTTCAAGGACGATACAATTTGATAACATCTGATAACATCTGATTATGAGGTTCTGTTTATAGCAATAAAACAACGCTTTTCCGCATAAGGTATTTCACGGTGTCGGAGTGTTGAATTCTTACGGAGGTGGAGAATTATTATGGTTTATGGATTGCACTAACGGGGGAGATAGGATCTCATCGGCCAGTGTCGTAGACGTCAGGACCATTAAAATGACACAACGCAGAGGAATTGGATGGAGGGCCAAACAGACGAAGACGTGATACTGGCCAGTTTGATCAGGATCTTACAGTTGATGCCGTTTGGACCCGGATTATTGCTTGCTTTGAAGTTGCTTGAAAGGAAGAGACTGTGTGCAGTGCCGAGGCGTGAAGGGGTAGCCGTGGACGCGAGCCAAGCCAGCGAGCGAGCAAGGCCAGCGCCATGGACCCAGCGAGCGAGCCGAGCAAGGCCGGAGAGATAAACAGCGCCATGGACCAGAACAACTGACGGTGAAAAGATAAAGTGAGTCTCAACAACTTCACAAGCCAATAAGAAAACGAACAATAGTGTATCCGTAAACGTAATTAGTTTGACACAGAGAATGCCAGCTGTAATAGTGTGTTTGAATAACAGCAGAGCGGCACCGGTTTTTGTTTTGAAAATCGAGAGTCTTATCTACAGAGCACAGAAGCCACTGTATAGGAGATGGGAAGGGAGGCAAAGGGGAGATGTTCATTCAGTTAAAGGGGCAACATCGTATTTAGTTTGATTACTGTTCAAAACGCAGAAAGCGGGAAGCGGGACTGTGACGTAAAGGGAGCAGTGAACAAACGTTACGGGTGTGGTCGGTAGCGAGAGAATGTATGAGACATTAAAGGGACGGTGGGAAAAAAATAAGGAAAAAATTGAGCAGACAAAATGGCCGCATAGCCACGAGGGGTTTAGAATCAGGAAGTGACACGTCACCTACAATCCTCTAGACTGAGTTTTGGCCGAGGGGGGGGGGGGGGGGGTAGTGCTAGGGAGTTTCCATTACCCATAGGGGAATATTTAGAGTTTAAGTTAATTAAGGAGTTTAATTTTTTCAAAATTACCAACTGCTTGTGTGTATACACGGTGGTGTATGTGAGAACTTTGTAAAGGAACTCAAAGTGTGGTATAGAGCGACGGTGACAGCTCCAGGGCGATGGTAGACAGCCCCGTAGGGTATAGAGCGACGGTGACAGCTCCAGGGCGACGGTAGACAGCCCCATAGGGTATAGAGCGACGGTGACAGCTCCAGGGCGACGGTAGACAGCCCCGTAGGGTATAGAGCGACGGTGACAGCTCCAGGGCGACAGTAGACAGCCCCGTAGGGTATAGAGCGACGGTGACAGCTCCAGGGCGACGGTAGACAGCCCCGTAGGGTATAGAGCAGGGAGGGGCAACTGGCGGCCCGCGGGCCGCATGCGGCCCTCACCGACGTTCCATGCGGCCCCAGGCCAATATAAAAAAAAAAAAAAAAAAAAATTATAATATATCTTTTTTTTTTTTTTTTTTTTGTATTGTATTCGACTAAGAAGAGTTGGCAGTCAACTATGGCTCCTTTCGATCGTTTAGTCGACTATTTGACTAATAGGGGTCAGCCCTAGTGTGCACATATTCAACGCTGTTGAAAGTGCCGTGCAGCAATATGGGGGTTTTGATAAACTGTCGGCTGTTGTTACCGATGGATTCGCCGGGCTTCTAAGGCAGAGTGGCGTTGAGTGTCCAATGCTGCACTGCATTATACATCAGGTAAGTTCGCTAACATAATTTCCATCTATTGTGCGTCACTATAATGACCAATGCGAGTCGAGTGTAGTCAAATTATATGCGAGAGTCGTTAAATCGTTTTTCTTTTTTTTATCTGATATAGGAGGCTCTCTGTGCCAAGAAGCTTGAATACAGCCATGTTATGGATTTGGTTACCAAGGTTACCAATCTAATTCGTGGAGGCAACAGGTCACTAAACCATAGAAAGTTTGTCTCCTTTTTGGAAGAGATGGACACTGATTATGGCGACTTGCAGCTACACACAGAAATCCGATGGCTGAGCCGTCGGAAAGTACAGGAGCGACATTGAAACACTGCAAATGCAATTCAATGATCGGTTTGAAGATTTCAACGGCATGCAGTCACGGATAGCGCTGTTTGCCGGCCCCCTCACCGCTACGGTGTCAGAGCAGCCCCCACCGTTGCAGCTTGAACTGTGCGAGCTACAGTCAGATCCTTTTTTTCAAGCAAAGAGAAATGAGAGGGGAATTTCTTTTTGGAAACTGCTACCTGAGCCCCGCTTCCCACTCCTCAGGGACTTTGCCCTCTCTATGGCCAGTATGTTTGGGAGCACATACATACGTGAGAGCAATTTCTCAAACATGAAGCACATCAAGTCAAAGGAGATAAACAGGCTGTCGGATGAAACATTATTTCATCTGATACAGATTGCATGCACAAACATTGAAGTTGACATTCCTGCTATTGTGCGCCAAATGGAGAGACCACAAGTGTCTCATTAAAGACAGGGGGGGGAGGAGATGATGAAGAGGTGTAGAGGGGGGGAAGGAGATGATGAAGAGGTGTAGAGAGGGGGGGGAGAGATGATGAAGAGGTGTAGAGAGGGGGGGGGATGATGGAGAGGTGTAGAGAGGGGACCATTATTATTATTATTATTATTATTATTATTATTATTATTATAACCATTATTGACCCACTGTGGGGCGAGGGTGAATGTCATGCCAGTTTGATAAAGGGTCAATGGGAGGCATGTAGTATTGCACTTTACTTTACTTGCACTTTACTTGTTTACTTTTGTAGTGTTCAGATAACACTAATAACACAAACACAAAGCAGCATTCCAGCTGCATTTCACTACAACAGTAAATCAAAAGTGCAATAATAAATGATTTTGTTAAATGTATAAACTTGTATCCTGCTACTAAACAAAACATTCTTGAGTGCTTCATATCCATAACATGCATTTCAGTGTTATAATGTTTTGTTTAGTAGCAGGATAAAAGTTTATACATTTAACAAAATCATTTATTATTGCACTTTTGATTTACTGTTGTAGTGAAATGCAGCAGGAATGCTGCTTTGTGTTTGTTGAGCAGTGGGCTTTAAGTTCATACATTTATTTTATTAGAAGCCTTAATTATAATTGATCATTTTTGTATATATTTGGGGTTACAGCAATACTTTTAAATTCAGCTGTTTATAAATTCATAAAGTTGAAATTGCATTACTAAATGCATTTGAAATGGAATAAAAACAAAGTTACAACAAATTATAATTGTTTATATACCTTATTTATCACATCTGTGACTATTATGGGCTATTTGAGTGATGGGGTACTACTGGCGGGACTGCCGATAAACAATGCGGCCCCCCAGATTGATTGTGGACATTTTGTGGCCCTCACCATATACAAAGTTGCCCACCCCTGGTATAGAGCAACGGACAGCTCTGTTGTATGTTAGATGATAGTACGAGTATGTATGTGAGTTAGGGGCAGGGAACCAACCTGCTCTGTTGTATGTTAGAGCGATGCTCTGTTGTATGTTATTATCATAATAATAATATCGATATACAGGTTAATTAAATAGTTTGATTATTGAATGGGTTAAATAAGAATTGCAGAGAGAGATGAGATGCGGTTAATTAAATAAGTTTAATTATGAAATAAGAGGGAGTTCGATCTCCAGTGGGGCCTTCTCACACCTAATAAATAGGCAGAGTCTTGAGGGGACACGTCACCAGAAAGAACTGGCGCGCGCTGGGGGTCATCCGTGGGACGAACATAGAGCGCCGAGTGGGTATCGTTTAGCTGCTGGTGTCACGCCGGAAGACAACAAAACAGGGAACAGCCCTGTAGGATTAGATATGGGTGTTGAGAAGGTGGGGGACTAATAGAGAACAAATAGCGCCATGGGCTGTAGGACACTCACACCGTCCAACAGTCTGAAAGGGCGTGGCCATGGCAGGGGCTTGCAGAGGAAAAAAATATATAGAGAACGAGCTGCAGGCCCAAAGTCACGGTAGATTAATAGAAAACACAGGGTCGAGTGTACAGAAAAACTGCCGGCGTGGTGTTTCTGCTTTCAGAGTCTGGAGAGGGCCGACGGCGGTGGAGATGAGCCTCAACCAAGATGACCGACAGGGCGGAGATGACCGACGGGGCGGAGACGGCCAACGGGGCGGAGACGGCCGACGAGGCGGAGTCCAGCGGTCGCAGGCGGTGTTTGCCCAGGGGAGAACGAGGCGGACATCGGAGGGGGTTTCCCTGCGGAGACGCTGTTTAGAGAGCGTTTTGAAACAACAGAGCATGGGCGGTGAATCATGGACAAAAACAGGGACTTCCTTTCAGAGTCAATCAGGAGATCGAGAGACGAGACAACAGCGAGAAGTCCTGTGTTCATTGATTAGGAGTATGAGATATAAATGGAGGATTCATATATATAGAAGGTAGATAAGAGGGAGAACAGTAAAACAACAGGATATAATTATTGGGAGCAGACAGGGGGGCTCCAATGGTTATGAGTCATTGGATGTTGTTGGTTTTGGTGGTCGGTTTCGGTTCCCTTTGTGCACGAAGGGGGGCGCAAACAGACATCAGGCAGCAAGATCACTGGGTTGACCGTGGGCCGTCTTCATTTCTTGTGCACGGGAGATGAGGTTGGTTTGCTTCAACCACAGTCTATTTTTGGCATAATTAATTAAAAAACCAAATAATGATTTATGATTCTGAAGGGGTGATAAGAATCAAGGGGGGATTGAGAGAAAATGGTGTTTTTTTCAATGTATATTTGGTTTATAAACTGCTTTAAGAGGGTAATATCATTATCATCACAGGATGATATTGACGGTGGAGAAGAAGCGGTGTCACAGCACACTGCCAGCGAGGGGGTTTGTTTTTAATTCCTCGGAGACATAACACTGATAGCGAGTGTACTGTAGGCCCAGAGCAGGAGGGAGAGAGGTTCATCTCAATGAAAGTTTAATGGTGTTAAAGGTTATGCAGTTGTCATGACAACACGTCGCATGACAACCAGAAGGCGGGGCCGTCGTTGCGACAACGAACATCTATAAGTCGAACGGTGTTTCCGGGTGTAGGGCAGACTAGAATCTGACCAAGAGCGAGTAGGACTGAGCACACAGAAGACACTCTCTCCTCTCATTGAGAGGGGGGGGGGGGGGGAAGAATGCCACATCATCAGTAGCTTCGGCTACCACGAGGATGGTCTTGGCTAACGAACAGGCCTGACCACTGTTGGACTGAGAGACAGAGGGACAATAGACTGAACTGAAAGATCATTAGATAGACGAACACACCGAAAGATCATTAGAATAGACTCTTCAAGGACGATACAATTTGATAACATCTGATAACATCTGATTATGAGGTTCTGTTTATAGCAATAAAACAACGCTTTTCCGCATAAGGTATTTCACGGTGTCGGAGTGTCGAATTCTTACGGAGGTGGAGAATTATTATGGTTTATGGATTGCACTAACGGGGGAGATGGGATCTCATCGGCCAGTGTCGTAGACGTCAGGACCATTAATGCAGAGGAATTGGATGGAGGGCCAAACAGACGAAGACGTGATACTGGCCAGTTTGATCAGGATCTTACAATATAAATCCAAATCCAACACTGTCAGTAATGTACAGTATCTCGTGCTGATCTCTCCAACACCTGAGAATACACTTCTTATATCTTATTACCGAACCACGAGCCTAGCTAAGCTAACGCACTGAATCGAAACTAAAATACTATTAACTGGACTGACTGGCTCCTCCTCGCATTATTTTCTGTCTGACGACGTGACGAGTACAGTGGCGCAGAGCTTGCTTCGAGCGCTAGAAAAACGCGCCCGAGACATCATATTTGAATGCACTGATAGGCGAAATGTATTTGCTTGACCTATTTACATTGGCTGCGACGATACAGTGACGCGCACAGTGTGCGCGCTACGTCTATGCGCCCAGCTTTAGAGGTACTCTCTATCAAGAGAGATAGTGACGTCATGTGAATCACGCACAAAACAATGATTTATATTTGATATATTAACGTTATTGTGCATTTTAAACACAAACATACTTAAAATGAGTAAATATTATTAATTTTAAACTTCTCTCTTCACCAGGGGGGGCGGCGCCCCAGCGCCCTCTATCGGCCGGCCGCCACTGGGTCTATTATGTCCACCATAATCAGAGAGGGCTGAGGCTCCATCTTCTTTTAACCAATTATGAAGACTAAAGCAATTTGGTTTGTGCAACTTCCAATGCATCATGATAATATGCTGACCTGACATAAAAGCTAATGTAATGATAAGGCGTGTGAGTGTTGACTGCATCTTTTCTACCTTTGTGCCTAAAAGGCAGACTAATGGGGGCACAGTGGCTCACGACCTGCCGTCTGGTAATCGGAAGGTTCCAAGTTCGATTCCCGCTCCACCCGGGCAGCGTGTCAAAGTGTCCTTGAGTAAGACACTTAACCCCTAACTGCTCCTGATGAGCAGGTTGGCACCTTGCATGGCCGCCTCCACCATTGGTGTGTGAATGTGTGAGTGAATGGGTAAAATGTGAGAAAAAAATTGTAAAGGGCTTTGGATAAAAGCTCTATATAAATGCACCATTTAATGGACATTGGGGTATTTTCACGTCCAAAACAGAAGACAATCTTAGAATTGGCTATTTCCAAAAGCTCCTTGCTGGAGGGCAATGCCACATTATGCGTACGTGTTCCTACAGCCATGCCAGCACACTTTTGAAAGGGAACAGTCCCTTTTCTTTCATCTACATTTAGTCATTTAGCTGAACGCTTTTATCCAAAGAGACTTACCGATTGATTCAAGTGTCAAGTTGTCTTTTATTTGTCACATAAGGTACATGTACATTACAGTGAAATGCTTGGTTCTGTATGAGCCTCCTGATAGTGTGCTTCATACAGTAAACAAAGGTACAAATAATAAAGACCAAACACTATACAAAATATGCAATATACAAAACTAAAGTACAAAATGCAAACAACATGCTAAAATGAGGTAGAGATGTAGTGCAAATATGTCTGTAATAAATAGATCAAATATAGTGTAGTGTTAAAAAGTGTTTAAAGTGTCTAAGTGAATGCTAAAGGTGAGTGTTTAAAGTGAGTGTGTGCATGTGGATGTGTGTGCAATGAATGTAGAATGGATGGGTTAGTGTTGCATACTGGTGGCCTGGGGATAGAAGCTCCTTTTGAGTCTCTCTGTAGGCCTACTGACGATTAGTGCAAAGAGGCAGTTGTTTGGGTGGCTAGAGTCTTTGACTATTGTCTTAGCCTTGGCCCTGCAACGCCCGGTGTAAATGTCCTGGAGAGTGGGAAGCCTAAGGAAATAGACGCGCTGCCGTGCCTTCTTAACTACACTGTCTATGTGTGTAACTGTCTCCAGATTGTGAACAACAAGTCAGCAGGAAGGGTACATCTCTGGCAGCTAAGGGTCAGGTGCATTGTTAGTTAAACTGTGTGGAACTTGAGTGTTACACTCTGAGTGCATAATAGTATAGACATATTAAGCATGATAGGTAGTAGTATAAGTATAGTAGCATAGTAGTAAAGTACATAATAGTAAAAGACAGTAATGAGGTTTGTTTATTATTATAATTCTTTTTACATTTACATACAGATATTGTTTGAAGAGGTGTGTTTTTAGTCGATGGTGGGAAATTGGCCGGGTTTCAGCTTGTCACACTCTATCACTGCCTGTCTATTCTCTCTCTCCCTACGCTAATTACAGGCACACAGTCAGGCGTGGGAGAGCCAGAGGAGCAGCTGATCGATAACTGCTTGCTGATTACGCCTCCTACATAGACCTGGCACAGATGTCATCATGCTGCCAGATCGTAACTTCATGTTTACTAGTCAGTCATAGTTATAGTGCTCGTCCGTGTATTATTCCCTTATCCGTTTAACCATGTTTAACCTTGTCTTGTCCTCCTTACCCACAGTCCTCTACCTGGCTCCTCTCCCTGTCCTCGTGTCCTGGATTCCGTGTATGACCTCCGCCCCCTACCCTTCTACTCGCCTACTCCCTGGACTGTCTGAGAACCTGGTTCCCTCTACAACCCTCGCTTATCTGACTACCCTGCGCCACATAAGCCCCTGGGCCCTCATTCATCAACGTGACTTACGCACAGATATGTGCTTAACCTGTGCGTACGACCATTTCTAAGCAAAGTGTGGGATTCATCAATTTCAACTTGAACTTGACTTCGTGCTTATATTTACGCACAGCTCGGAGCATGCGTAGCTGACGCCCAGTGGTAGAACATCGTTACTACGGCATAAGCGCTCCTCAGTTCTGCATTAGTTTCAACGCAGAAATAAGCTTCCAACACTGGCGTGTTCAACTTCTGTATGACCCGTAATTCATTATAGTTCATTGTAAAATAGCGACAGTAGTGTAATTATAACGGGCTCATGCGGGAACAAGAGGTTGGCTTGCTTGTTTGGCACGGGGGGCAGCAGCAGAACACCCACCTCCAAACGCCATTAAATATTGTTTCAAATAAAAAGCGACATACTATTATTTTGTGTCATGTTTCCAAATAAGATTGGCCACAACGGAATGCTTTCTACTTCAATTTGTTGATTAGAATAGATTACCTCGCTCCGTTGAAACTTCACTGAGCTCAGCACACAGACATGATAATAATAACAACAACAATAATAACAATAGCTTCATTTTACATAGCGCCTTTCAAGAGAGACCCATGCAAGGTCGCTTTACATAGATGGGGGGGGGGGGGATAACAAAGTAATAAAGATAGTGGACAGACTATGTAAATATGATGATGGGATTCAAGTTCGCGTTTTTGTTGATCATAGGCATGCTGTCAGAGTATGATATCTTAATCAAACATTCTAGAACATTTGTCGTCAGAGATCATGTCATAATAGAACTTAGGCTACATGGCATGGTCCATCGTGATATTGTGTAGACTGTTATTACTGTACCAGTACCACCCATTGTGACAACAGCCCCCAGCAGACCCCAGGTGGTAAGAGCAGGCAACTGCACCTCCTCATCCATCACACTCAACATAGGGGCCCCCCAGGGCTGTGTTCTGAGCCCCCTCCTCTACTCCCTGTACACACATGACTGCGTAGCACAGCGGAACAACAACACCATCATCAAATTTGCTGATGACACAGTAGTGGTGGGCCTGATCTCTGCCAACGACGAAAGGGCCTACCTGGAAGAGGTAGAGAACCTGTCACAGTGGTGTCAGGAGAACTGCCTCTCCCTGAACGTCAGCAAAACAAAAGAGATGATTGTGGACTTCAGGAGGTCGGGGGTCAAGGACTACAGCCCCCTCAGCATCGACGGGGCACCGGTTGAGAGAGTGAACAGTTTCAAGTACCTCGGAGCCCACATATCCGAGGATTTGACATGGACCACACACATTGACAGTGTTGTGAAGAAGGCACGACAACGCCTCTACTTCCTCAGGCGCCTAAGGAAGTTCCAAGTCAGTCAGAAGATCCTTAGGAACTTCTACTCATGTACAATAGAGAGCATCCTGACTGGCAACATCACCTCCTGGTTTGGGAATAGCACTGCACAAGACCGTAGCAGACTACAAAGAGTGACACGTTCAGCCGAATGCACAATTGGAGGGGGGCTTCCCACCCTCCAGAACATTTACAAAAAGCGGTGCAAGGGGAAGGCTAAGAGAATTATTAAGGACTCGAGCCACCCGAACAACTGCCTCTTTGAACTGCTGCGGTCAGGCAAGCGATACCGGAGTCTTAAGGCGAGCACAGAAAGACTCAGAAGAAGCTTCTATCCCCAGGCCATCAGGCTGCTAAACGAACAATAAACACTATGCAACAACCATCAAATGCACACAGCACACACACCCACACGCACACACTCACTTAAACAAACAACACACTGCAGCACCCACTCTCCACACTTTAGATCACACAAACACACTTTATATTTATTGATAAAGGATTTGCACTACAACTCGTACACCTACTGTAAATTGTACCTAAATTGCACCTCATCCTATTTCTGCCTTGCACTATATAGTATTGTATATTAGTACACTACACAGTATTGTATATTATATGGTAACTCAGTTACGTCTATTCTGCATCGAACATTGTACATATGTCTATACTGAACACTGTGACCTAATTTTTTTACTTCTAATTTACATGCTATACTATGTTATTTTATTTCATACTTATCTTGTCTTGCACAGTCTCTGGAGCGTAACAGTAAGAAGCATTTTGTATAAAAGTATTCTGTACTTCTGTATGACAACTATTAAAGAAACTTGAAACTTGAGTCCCGCACACAAACATGATGGAATTCAAGTTCATGTATTGAAAGGCAGGCTACATCATACATGGCAGTGAGATTCATTGTTCTTGTATATGCTCTCGTATTATTGTTTATATAGGCTACCCAATGCTGACATCAAAATATATTGTATGCCTCTAGAAATCATATGCAGCAGGTAGAAAATTGACGGAAAATCCGTTGCGATTTGGAATAAAATTGAGGAGAACTTTAATCCCTGGGTATTAATCAAACAAAACGGGAAAAGGCAGTCATATTCCAGCACGGTCTTTATTAGTGTCATATCCGACATCACCGTACGTGTACACGTCTGTCAGCCTGTCACATAACACGCTTCCCTCGGCTTAGTCCATTTTTCCACATTTCATGGGGGTATTCCATTACCGTATATGGTTAATCGGGGCGATTCTGGTATGCAAATACTTAAAACAGTGCACGAGCTCAAACGTAGGATCAAAGTCATATTTATCAAGACAGGTGTGCGTAGGACCTGTGTACGCACGTGTGATAAATCCCGTTCTTTTTGTGCGTGCACATATTCTAAATTCTGTGCTTAAGTATGGAAATAGAACATTTTCTACGTCACGTTGATGAATGAGGGCCCTGGACTTTATGAGAACCCCCTTCGTCGACGACCTACACCTGCCTGTATACCTGACCTTTCTTATAATAAACTCACCCGTTATTTGGGTTTTATCAAGACCTGTCTGCATTGTCTGTGTTCTGCATTTTGGGTTCAGTACGTCTAGCCGTGACAGTCCTGACTGTGGTGGGAAATTCATTCCACCATTGAGGAGTGAGGACTGATAATAGCCTGCTTCTCTTTGATGACCGCCCAGGAGATTGGATAGGAGTGGGTCTGAGGCAGTCAGAAGATGCAGAGCGTAGGGTTCCTGAGAATGTGTAGTTAGACGACGCAGAGCATAGGGGTCTTGAGCGTGTGTAGTTAGAAGATGCAAAGCGTAGGGGTCTTGAGGGTGTGTAGTTAGAAGATGCAGAGTGGAGTGGTCTTGAGGGTGTGTAGTTAGAAGATGCAGAGCGTAGGGGTCTTGAGGGTGTGTAGCTAGAAGATACAGAGCATAGGGGTCTTGAGGGTGTGTAGTTAGAAGATGCAGAGCGGAGGGGTCTTGAGGGTGTGTAGTTAGAAGATGCAGAGCAGAGTGGTCTTGAGGGTGTGTAGTTAGAAGATGCAGAGCGTAGGGGTCTTGAGGGTGTGTAACTAGAAGATACAGAGCATAGGGGTCTTGAGGGTGTGTAGTTAGAAGATGCAGAGCGTAGGGGTCTTGAGGGTGTGTAGCTAGAATATGCAGAGCGTAGGGTTCCTGAGAATGTGTAGTTAGAAGATGCAGAGCGTAGGGGTCTTGAGGGTGTGTAGTTAGAAGATGCAAAGCGTAGGAGTCTTGAGGGTGTGTAGTTAGAAGAGGCAGAGCATAGGGGTCTTGCGAGTGTGTAGCTAGAATATGCAGATTGTAGGGGTCTTGAGGATGTGTAGTTAGAGACCTATGCCAGGTTGATCTACATGGTGTGATATAAGCACTGTGCACTGCTAATATTTGTAGGGTTTTGTATTTTAGACATTTGGATAAAACTTCTAGAAAAGTGAGTCTCCCACTGTGTGTCGTCACTGTTCTGTTGTCAGGGAGACACCCAATCCCTCCTCCCATTCATATAGATAGGCTGTCAGGAGAGGCAAGGAACATCTCCCCGCTGGATCAAATCAAGTTTATTTGTAAGGCCCGACAACACACGTTAATGTCCCCATGGGCCGGACACGTCTTCTTTAAACAAGTCAAGAAGAAACATCACAGGGCGGCTGGGTGGCGCAGCGGACATTGCGCTTGTCACCAACGCAAGAGACACCGGTTTCGAGTCCGGCTGTCGGCGTTGCCTCCGGCTTGGGCCGGCCGTCATACTAACAATTGGCAGAGTTAGCGGGTGGAAGTCGATGGGTGGTAATCTGGACGTTGTGGACAGCGACTCCTAGAGGTCGGTTGGGGGACGCCTGCACAGCAGAGACAGGAAATGGCGGGGGTAGTGTGAGCCTCCCACACGTTACACCTCGCCAATGAGAGTCCGCGCTGGCAGGTGAAAAGATGTGACAGGCTGCCTCCTCATGTATTGGAGGGGACACGTGATGCAAGGCTTCTATCCTCCATACAACCGGCCAGTGGGGGGCATATGCGAGCAACGTTCAAGACAGGGGAGGGGAGAATTGGCACAGCGAAATTGGGATGGGAGAAAAAAAGAAAAAGAGGAGAAAAAGTGGATAAAAAAAAGAAGAAACATCACAACAAAACAAGAACAAAACAAAAACACCATGAAATCCAAAATAAAATGTAAAATAAATAAATGCAACAGTCCTCTCAGCACGTGCCCGCACAACTCCATCTTTCTCTTTTTCAAGATCTCCAGCAGCTGTCTTCCTTGCATACCCGCTCTCCTCAGTACCTCCTCATTCTTGAACTTATGTACCAATGAATTATTTATTATTTATTAAATCCAGACTGGGAAACTTAAAGAGTTAGCTGAAATACAGACTTTATTATTATTTTGTTTAGAGCAAAATGCAGAGTATTACCAGCAAATATAGAGAGGAAATTCAGTTTTAAGCACCAATTTGCACGAACCACCACAAAGATGCACCTCAATAAGCATGGCCCCTACTGCTCGGCTGTTGGCAAAGCCTCTACTGCTTTGTTTATTGTTTATTGTTATTTGCACTTACAAACATACATTCTGGAATAATTTTTTTTTGTTAAGTTAAAGAAGAACAGTTAAAATGTGCAGGAAAGGTCAAAAAGCCCAAGGGCTTATAAGCTCCCCTCTTAAACCTATATAGGATAACTACACAGAACCCCCCCCCCCCCCCCACCCACATTATGCACAAACACACATGCTTGTATCCCTCTCTCATACACACAGATACATACAATACAGCATTATACAACAATTATAATGTTGGGGAAAAAAGACTGCTCACAAATATACATGGATACAACGGACTACAAGATCTGTAGTTATTTTTTAAGCTTGCTTTTTTTTGTATCTACTTTTTCTCCCCATTTTTCTATTTTTCTCCCATCCCAATTTCGTATTATCCAATTCTACCCTCCCCTGTCTCGAACGTTGTTAGACCATGCCTCCCACTGGTCGGCTGCAATGTGGACGAAGCCTTGCATCACGTGTCCCCTCCGGTACACGAGGAGGCAGCCGTCGCATCTTTTTCACCTGCACAGCGCGATCTCTCAGCGGCGAGGAGTAATGCGTGGGAGGCTCACGCTGCCCCCGTTGCTTCCTGATTCTGCTGTACAGGCGCACCAACCGACCTGTAGGAGTCGCTGTCCACAACGTCCAATCCCAACCCACGGCTTTCCCACCCCCTAATACTGCCAATTGTATTAGTATGAACGACCAGCCAAGCCGGAAGCAACGCCGAGAGCTGGGCTCGAACCCAGCATCTCCTGCGTTAGTGGCGCGCGATTTGCCCACTGTGCCACGTTTTTAAGCTAGCTTTTAAATGTATTTAGTGGAACATGTTTCTGTTAGATTTTGTATATCGTTCCACATCACTGCACCTTGATAAACAAATGAGAGGTCCTACAGAAAGGAATGCGTAAGTCTTTATTTCTTCTTGTGAGATGTGCATGATAATGAGAATTTAACTTAAAATAACAAGATACGATTTTTTTTCGGTCTGAGCAAACACTCAAACCTCCTGAGCAGACATCAGCAACTACTGAGCAACATACGTCACCTGCCAATTAACCGGTTAGTTGATAAGCGGCGGTTTGTAAAAAATCTGAGAATCTTAATTTCCTTCAATGTCTAACATAAAAATCTATAAATTTAGCTGATACACAGAAATAATACAAAAAGGCATTATATTCCTTAATCAAATATTTATTTGACCATTGATTGACGATACAGAGCAAAGTCCTCCCTCTCTCTCTCACTCTTCTCTCTCTCTCCCCCTCTCTCTCTCTCTCACTCTCTCTCTTCCTATCTCCCTCCCTTTCTCCCTCTCTCTCTAAACCTCTCACCTTCCCCTCTTCTTCATTCCTCCTTTCTCTGTTAGTCAGATACACATCAGAAAAAGTCACTTGTTTCCAGACTCCTCTGGTCTGGTCTTAGCTCTTACTTAGTCCTTTATTTTAGTCTGTGTGCACACTGCACATCAGAACACCTGCACATCAGAACACTGCACATCAGAACACTGCACATCAGAACACCTGCACATCAGAACACTGCACATCAGAACACTGCACATCAGAAAATAGTCACTTGTTTACTCCTCTGTTCCTCAAAAAATAAATAAAATAATAAAATAATAAATAAAATAATCCAAAGGCAGCTTTTCTCCTCTGGTCTGGTCTTAGGCTCTTAGCTCTTAGTCCTTTCTGTTAGTCTGTGTGCACACTGCACACCAGAAAAGAGTAACTTGTTTACTCTCTGCTCCTCAAAAAAGAAAAGGAAAAAAAAGTAATCCAAAGTCAGCAGAAGCCACTTTTCCTCTGGTCTGGTCCACTTCTTCTGGGAAATAGAATAGAGTAATTAGTCATTAATCTTCTAACATCAGATTTTTGCCAAATTCAAAACACACATGTTTGTGTTACTGTTAACTCATTCACTGCCAACAACGATTAAACTCGCTATTGGCCGCCAATCGTTGAACGCCAACAACGAGTATACACGTTATTTGCTCGTTATTTATTTTATTTGATATTTCCATTCATTACCCATCCAGGGAGCCTGGTGTTATCATGGGGCTGAGTCTGAGATCGCTAAAGTGCAATACCGGCCGCACCCTACCAGGCGGCAGTATCGAGCACAATTTGAAACCTTGTGTAATGGGCTGTGCCACACGCTAAACGCTCCGGGCGCTCTTTTCTAGTAACCTGAACCTAGAACCTTCGGGACCCCCGATTCATTATGCTGTGGTGGGTTATGTCGTGGGCCAAATGGACATAAGATCTACCAGATGGCAATCAAATAATTGGAATATTCTTTTTGGAATCCCACCGGCCACAGGTAAGAGCAATGTTGTTGTCCTAATGAATGCTGTCATTGACAATCAATTCATCAGAAACGACCCCCCCCCCCCTTTCATGCATTCATGATGGAACATAATACCAATCATATGCATTTGAATTTTTTATTGTAGCGTGTGTAGGGACGAAATGCCAATGGATTTAGTATAATACACGTCACAGGCTATTACTAGCCTCCCAGGAATTACCCTAAACCGCTCTAAAACCATACTTATATTCACCACGGTATAAACGGGAATGTATGGATGAAAAAATTCTTTCTTTTTCACATATTGAACGATAGATACTCTATGTCAAATGGGCCATAGTATTGCATCCATAGCTATAATATAGAATATAGTAGGGTTGGTTGGGTAGGTGGGGGGGTAACTGTACATTGGAGGGGGTTGGGTTAGGACATTTACAGGGGCCAGTTTCGAATTGCAGTCTCTCCCGTAGGTGCTCTTTGAGAGTGGTTTTGAAAGTGGGTAGTGATTCACATTCCTTTATAGCTGTGGGTAGGGCGTTCCACATTGATGTGGCATGATTGCGAAATTATGCATGATTGCGAAATTATGCATGATTGCGAAAGAAGGTATTTTAAGCATCAGTATATTGTAGCAGAGTGGCCTATTGGCACTGCATATTTAAGACAGGCAGTCTAATTGCCATATAGGACTCAGCTGAGTTGATTACAGGGTGTGAAGCAGAGCAAGTGAAGCAGAGCAGGAGAGCAAGTGAGTGAAGTGAAGTGAGAGCAAGGGAAATACAGAGGCGAAAACGTGAGTTAGGAGGAAATAAATCAATTTAATATTTTTTTTGTGTCTGTAGTAACACAATACAAATTGTATGTTTTATTGTTTTGGTTATTTACATTGTCGTTATTGTTGTTGTTGTTGTTGTTACTATGTCCTGTGAAGTCCTGTCTATTGTTGTTATTACTGTCTTGGTGTCATCTTGTTTTATGTAAAAGAAAATACATTTAAAAAAAAATGTATCACAAAAAAACCCACTGTTTGCCTGCCTCTTATTTAAACCTTATCACAAGCAATTTTTTTGTAGTGGAGGTTACTAGATCTAACCGGTATTGGACAGTAAGCTTTATTTAGCTTATTTGATTTGTTGACAGGTTTATCCTGTCTGGCGCCCAAAGCACAATTATAACATTTAAATATTTGATTATATTGGGCTGACCACCGCTACAATATGTAGGACTACTATAAAGCATCAGTATGTAGGATTACTTTAAAGCAGATGTGTTGTCATAAGACTGTGGAATTCTCTACAGAATGATTTAAAGAGTTTTACTTTGAGTTCAAGGAAAGAACAATCGATGTTCTATACCTCTGTTGACAGAATCAGGCTATAGGGCGACAATAATGTGGTCAAGAGGCATGGTTTCTATCTTCAGCCTTTAACTGGCGTGGTTTATTTATTCACATGGTATGAGCAGTAACACATGAGTCCTTCTCTGTGAGAGGTAGGTGGGGGAGAGAGGTCGAGTAGGAGGAGACATCCCTATTTATACACGCCACCTGGTGGTGTCCCGAGTGGCTCCGCCTAGAGCGCCCTCTAGTGGAAACAGTTATATATGCAGTTAGACAGATAATAACAATCCTACCTAGAACCTCTGACTTCAACACTCCCACTTAGGCTTGTATTAGCATACTGGGTAACTTCATCGAAAAACATTTTACAAAGGAAATAATATAATCCAAAAACATCAAAAGAATATGGCAGTCAATATCTACATACCAAACATGACCTCTGCAAATCTCTTCAATTTCAATTTGGAAGCAGGTTTCGTCATAGCGTCTGCTACCATGTTGTCCGTTGGACAATAAGTCAGTGTCATCCTTTCTTCTCTGATGACAGATCTGATGAAATGATATTTTATATCGATTTCATGTTTACATCTCTGTCGGCACACAGGGTTTCTAGCAATCGCAATGGTTCCCTGGTTGTCCTCGTAAACAACAGTCTTCTTATACACATAGGTATCCATCCCTTCATAGCAGTTGTTCCAGATAAATACACTCCTGTATGGTCATAGCTAGAGCCATATATTCGGCTTCACAAGTTGATAGTGCCACTGTGGGCTGCTTCTTTGTTTTCCACAAAACCAGTGAGCTGTCTGTGTTCAAACTCACACAATATCCTGTGGTACTCCTTCTATCTGTGGTGTCAGCTGTCCAGTCCGCATCACTGTAGGCTTTAAGTCCTAGACCCTCGCTGCTCTTTTTGAAACACAGTTGTTTGTCTGCTGTACTGAAAGACATGTTTTGCTGTAATCCAATGCTCCTCTGTGGGGTCAGCGAAATGCTGTTACAGTTTACTCACTACAAAACATAGGTCAGGGCGGGTACATGTTGTTAAATAAATTAGGCTACCCACAGCTTCTCTGTACATGTTTACATCTGTCAGTTTCTGGGCATCCTCCTGATAGTCTAGTTTTTTATCACATGGTGTTTCCCTTGATCTACACTCTTGCATGTCAAAACGTTTCAGGATCTTTTCCACATATCTCTTCTGGGATATTTTTACACAATTGGCAAGCTGTTCAAAGTCCATACCTAAATAATGCTTTAACCTCCCAAGGTCTTTCATTTTAAATCTGGTGGAGAGCATCTCTTTCACCTGTGCTAGGCTTCTAGTGTTGTCTGCTGCTATGATCAAATCATCCACCCAAATGACGATGATCACTTTTCCTGACTCCTTTGACTCCCTCGAGTAAACACAGGGGTCTACTGGGTTCTGTAGGAAGTGATCTTCGATAAGACATGTATGAAGCATCTCGTTCCAATTTCGCCCAGACTGTTTCAGGCCGTAAATGGATTTTTCCAGCTTACACACTAGCTTCTCTCCTTTCTTTTCGTAACCCTCAGGTTGTTCCATATATATCTCCCTATCTATGGGTGCGTGCAGATATGCTGTTTTCACATCCATCTGATGTCAAATTAAATTGTCCTCAGCTGCTTTCTGCACCACTACTCTTATACTGGTCAGATTGGCTGTGGGGGAGAATGTTTCACCATAGTCTATCCCCTCCCTCTGACTGTAACCCTTAGCTACAAACCTCACTTTGTACTTGTTGTGTCCTTCAATACCCTCCTTGATTGAATACACACCCATTTCCCTCCCACTGTCTGTCTGCCCTCTGGTAACTTGGTTAGAGTGAAGGTGTGGTTGTCCTCTAGGGACCTAATTTCCTCATCCATTGCTCTCTCCCATTTGCTTGATTCACGGGACACTATGGCCTCTTTAAAGGTATGAGGTGCCCCACTAACTACCCTGTAGCAGTAATCAACGGTAGTGGGTGTACTGTCCTCCTTGTCACTCCCTTTCCGGGCATAGTCTGTCAGATACTTTGGGGGTTTGTGTTCCCTTGAAGGATATCTCCCACTGCTTGGGGCACTTGACGTCACCCTCGGGTGCTCCTCGTCATCGCCCTCTGGGGTGGCTGACTGTCTGCCTGCACGACCGTGCTAAGTACACTGGGCTGACGTGTCTCTGTTTCTACACACCTTACTCTGGAGTCCAGCTCTGGCTCCTCTGTCTGTGTCTTGCCCTCACATGTTGTCTTTGTGACAAACTTGACTAGCCTGTGTTTCTGCACTCCCCCTTTACCGGGATAATAAACCAGGAAAGCGGGGCTTCCCTTGTCATGCCCTACAAAGAGTCCTTTTTCACATCTGGACTCGAGCTTTCCTCTGTCCTGCAGGTACGCATAACACACTGATCCAAATCGGTGCATTCTGGCTAGATTACACTTATTTCCTGTCAGTGCTGTATACGGGGTGGTGCCCGTGTGCTTATTAAAGCACCTGTTTCTGGTGTAAGCGGCTTCTTGCACCGCATAGTGCCATAGGCTCTTAGGTAAGTTACTATCTACTAGCTTACACCTAGCCATCTCCAAAGCTTCATTTAAACTTGTGTAATTCAGCAGTTCAACAAGTTGAAAGTACTAAACTCCTTGGAGTGATGCTGGATTGCACTCTGTGTTGGTCTCAGCATATTAATTATATTGTTTTAAAAATGGGAAGAGCAATTGGTATTTCCAGGAAATGTGCTTCTTTTGTTGCCGTCCCCTTTTATGTCAGATAGTGCAAAGTTTAGTTTTATGTCATCTTGACTATTGCTCTGCGATGTGGTCATCTGCTGCCAGTGGTGACCTCAGGAAGCTCCAGGTGGTCCAGAACAGGGCAGCACGGTTGGTACTGGGCTGCTCACTAAGGTCTAATGTGAGCCGTATGCATGCCCGCCTCTCTTGGCTTAACGTTGAAAATAGATTGTCTTTTAATATACTTGTGCTGTTCAAGTTGGTCATGAGCAGTAAGACTCCTGTTTTTATACATAATCAGATTGTTTTTAGTAATACTGTGCTGCGAGCATTACACTAGAGGTTCCAGTAGTGGGCAGCTTGAATTGCCAGGTCCTAGAACCAGCGCTCTGGTGAGATCTTTTATTTTTAGAGCATTAACTCTGTGGAATGGCCTGCCTCGGAACCTCTGCTGCATTTACAGTAGATTCACTTTTAAAAAGAATCTTAAATTGTTTTTAAATTGTTTTTAACACTGTAAAGTAATTTTTTGTTTTTGTTTTACACTAATGTAATTTTAGCTATATTAATTGTTACAGTAGGTTCATTATGCATTGTGTGTACTGACTTTTAATAATTTTGTTTTTTGCAATAGTGATTGTTTTTGTGTGTTTTTTTGTGTGTGGACCCCAGGAAGACTAGCTGGTTGCTATCGCACCAGCTAATGGGGATCCCTAATAAAATCAAATCAAATCAAATCTCGAAAAGAGTGCGCCATTCCCTCTCTGCCACTCCGTTCTGGTGTGGGGAATATGGACATGAGGTCTCGTGTCTTATCTTGTTCCTCCTCAACAGTGATTGGAACTCTCTGTTTGTGAATTCGGTTCCGTTGTCGGACCTCAAACATCTTACGTTACCATAAGGGGCTATGTCTGCCAGGAATTTTTCCGTGGCCTGGAGTGTGTCACTCTTTGCTTTAAGAAAGTAAACAAACACTTCCCCTGTGCACACATCTGTAAAAGACTGTCTGTACATATCTAAAGCCTCCTATGGACTCGTTTCTTACTGGCCCGGCAAGATCTGTGTTAACCAACGCAAGTGGTACCTTTACTTTTTCTGTGGGATTTCTGTTTCTCGATTGAGCAAACTTCCCCTTTATGCACACTACACATTCTTTATCAGGTCTACGTTTTTCACCTTCAATGTGCATGCCCTCTGTCACTGCTTGCAGTTTCAGTAAATCCTCGTAATTACAATGACCCATAATCTCATGCCATGTCTGAATATCGTGGCTGACAGTTACTTTACACATATCATTGTCACCATTACACTTGTCGTTGTCATTACACTCTGTTTCCAGGTAATACATTCTCTGATACACCTCTATGTCAAATCGCGTACCGTTGGGCTCTACAAGAACATTTTTACCTTCAATGAAGAACACTCTGGCACCGTTCGCAGTAGCCAATATTACAGAGAATAGTCCTTGTGGGAACGATGGTACGTAGAGAGGGTTCTTTAACGTCACTGTACGCCGGCGCCCCCCGCTGTCCGTTAGGTATACCTGTGCGTCTCCTCTCTCTTTCGCCAACCCGTAGGTGCGCTTTCCGTCTGCCAGCTCCATGCTGTGTCTCTCCGGGCGGAAAGTTCTGTCAAAGTTCTTGAACCGACTCCTGCCGTTGATGACGTGGGACGACGCACCTGTGTCCACGATCAGTCCCTTCCTTTGGGCCTGTTGCAGTTGCGTTGGCCTGGTGACGTACGCCGTCTGCGCCCTGGGGATGAAGCCCTCTCGTTCCACTACTCTCCAGGCGTCGCCTCGATCCATCTCACGCCGACCATCGCCGCCATCTTGTCCATGCGCATGTCGCGCGCCCTGGTCGCGTTTCTTCATGCACGCTCTGCCTGCGTGCCGCGTGGATCTGCAAAAGCCACACCAGACAGTCCTCGTGCAGTTACCTCTCCGATGGCCTTTCTCTCCGCATCTCCAACACGCCAGCTCCGTCGTGGGCCTGGTCTTTTCCGTTGGCGTCGCTCGGGCCTTCAACACCCTCTCTCCGGCCTCCGCGGCGGCTGGGTGGGTATCTTCTGAGGCCTCGAAGTTTCTTAACTTGGCCTTAAACTGTCTCAGCGTCATGTCCGCTGAACGGTTTGTACAGCTCCGGTAGTCCTCTCATCATCATCGCCATCATTAGCCCATCGCTTGGTGCTTCTCCTGCACTCCTCAGTGGCGTCGTGATCTGCTCCGCTCTGTTGACGTATTCGGTCACAGTCTCGGTGTGCCCCTTCCTCAGGGTTGTCAGTGCTATGTAGAGGCTTTCTCTGCCTTTGTCTTTAGTGTCAGAGAATATCAGCCCCAAGCTGGTGTCATCGAGCAGTGGCGCTAACTCACAGTACGCGTCTGCGTTACGCTGGTCGTCCAGGGCTTGCTCTTCCGCCGGCAGGTCTCCCGTGGGGGCTGCCAGGATCGTCTCCTTCAGTCCCGCACCGTGCATGCAGCATAGCATGCGCTCTTCCTAGAGCTCGTAGTCCTCTGCTTTTCCATTGAATGAGGGCCATTTGCTCCTCCCTTTGGTCGCCACGCGTTCTAAGACGGGGTTCTCCCCCTCGCCTCCGTTGTGCTCAGCAGGCACCACGCGTTCTAAGACGGGGTTCTCCCCCTCGCCTCCGTTGTGTTCAGCATGCTCCGTCTCCCCAGGTGCTGCCTCCTCGGGGCTCTTGGCTGCTAACTTCCTGGGACTCCCGGCTGCTACCTTCTTGACCCTCCTGGGAGACTTCTTGGCTTTCATGTTGCTCTTTGATGGTGGGCGTAGTTTTAGCTCCTGTTGGCCTAGCGTCTAGCCACGTGGTACTCCCGGTGCTAACCTAGCCTATACTTTAGCTAAACTTGCTACCCTTATTATTTCGCCCCCGACGTGATCTGGGCCCATAACCTGTTGACAGAATTAGGCTATAGGGCGACAATAATGTGGTCAAGAGGCATGGTTTCTATCTTCAGCCTTTAACTGACGTGGTTTATTTATTCACATGGTATGAGCAGTAACACATGAGTCCTTCTCTGTTAGAGGTAGGTGGGGGAGAGAGGTCGAGTAGGAGGAGACATCCCTATTTATACTCGCCACCTGGTGGTGTCCCGAGTGGCTCCGCCTAGAGCGCCCTCTAGTGGAAACAGTTATATATGCAGTTAGACAGATAATAACAATCCTACCTAGAACCTCTGACTTCAACAACCTCAATTAATGTCTTGTGTTACTGTAAGTATTGATTGTTAAATATGTGTAATTGACAGACTATATATTTCTATTGTTTATTTGTTGTTTTGAGTAAGGGGCAGGCTAAATATTCTTCTCCCTGAGGAGACTCCTGCTCCCGCTCCTGCCCCCGAGGAGACACCTGCTCCCGCTCCTGCCCCCGAGGAGACTCCTGCTCCCGCTCCTGCCCCCGAGGAGACTCCTGCTCCCGCTCCTGCCCCCGAGGAGACTCCTGCTCCTGCTCCTGTCCCAGAGGAGACTCCTGCTCCCGCTCCTGCCCCCGAGGAGACTCCTGCTCCCGCTCCTGCCCCCGAGGAGACTCCTGCTCCCGCTCCTGCCCCCGAGGAGACTCCTGCTCCCGCTCCTGCCCCTGAGGAGACTCCTGCTCCCGCTCCTGTCCCCGAGGGGACTCCTGCTCCCACTCCTGCCCCAGAGGAGACTCCTGCTCCCACTCCTGCCGCCGAGGAGACTCCTGCTCCTGCTCCTGTCCCCGAGGAGACTCCTGCTCCCACTCCTGCCCTGAGGAGACTCCTGCTCCCGCTCCTGTCCCAGAGGAGACTCCTGCTCCTGCCCCCGAGGAGACTCCTGCTCCCGCTCCTGCCCCTGAGGAGACTCCTGCTCCCGCTCCTGTCCCCGAGGAGACTCCTGCTCCCACTCCTGCCCCCGAGGAGACTCCCGCTCCCACTCCTGCCCCCGAGGAGACTCCTGCTCCTGCTCCTGTCCCAGAGGAGACTCCTGCTCCTGTCCCCGAGGAGACTCCTGCTCCCACTCCTGCCCTGAGGAGACTCCTGCTCCCGCTCCTGTCCCCGAGGAGACTCCTGCTCCCACTCCTGCCCCCGAGGAGACTCCTGCTCCCACTCCTGCCCCAGAGGAGACTCCTGCTCCTGCTCCTGTCCCAGAGGAGACTCCTGCTCCTGTCCCCGAGGAGACTCCTGCTCCCACTCCTGCCCTGAGGAGACTCCTGCTCCTGCTCCTGTCCCAGAGGAGACTCCTGCTCCTGCTCCTGTCCCAGAGGAGACTCCTGCTCCCGCTCCTGCCCCCGAGGAGACTCCTGCTCCTGCTCCTGTCCCAGAGGAGACTCCTGCTCCCGCTCCTGTCCCAGAGGAGACTCCTGCTCCTGTCCCCAGAGGAGACTCCTGCTCCTGCTCCTGTCCCAGAGGAGACTCCTGCTCCTGCTCCTGTCCCAGAGGAGACTCCTGCTCCTGCTCCTGTCCCAGAGGAGACTCCTGCTCCTGCTCCTGTCCCCGAGGAGACTCCTGCTCCTGCTCCTGTCCCAGAGGAGACTCCTGCTCCTGCTCCTGTCCCAGAGGAGACTCCTGCTCCTGCTCCTGCCCCAGAGGAGACTCCTGCTCCCGCTCCTGCCCCCGAGGAGACTCCTGCTCCTGCCCCTGAGGAGACTCCTGCTCCCGCTCCTGCCCCTGAGGAGACTCCTGCTCCCGCTCCTGTCCCCGAGGAGACTCCTGCTCCCACTCCTGCCCCCGAGGAGACTCCTGCTCCTGCTCCTGTCCCAGAGGAGACTCCTGCTCCCGCTCCTGCCCCCGAGGAGACACCTGCTCCCACTCCTGCCCCCGAGGAGACTCCTGCTCCCGCTCCTGCCCCTGAGGAGACTCCTGCTCCCGCTCCTGCCCCTGAGGAGACTCCTGCTCCCGCTCCTGCCCCTGAGGAGACTCCTGCTCCCGCTCCTGTCCCCGAGGAGACTCCTGCTCCCACTCCTGCCCCCGAGGAGACTCCTGCTCCTGTCCCAGAGGAGACTCCTGCTCCCGCTCCTGCCCCCGAGGAGACACCTGCTCCCACTCCTGCCCCCGAGGAGACTCCTGCTCCCGCTCCTGCCCCTGAGGAGACTCCTGCTCCCGCTCCTGCCCCTGAGGAGACTCCTGCTCCCGCTCCTGCCCCTGAGGAGACTCCTGCTCCTGCCCCCGAGGAGACTCCTGCTCCCACTCCTGCCCCCGAGGAGACTCCTGCTCCTGCTCCTGTCCCAGAGGAGACTCCTGCTCCTGCCCCCGAGGAGACACCTGCTCCCGCTCCGGCCCCCAGGAGACTCCTGCTCCCGCTCCTGTCCCCGAGGAGACTCCTGCTCCTGCTCCTGCCCCCGAGGAGACTCCTGCTCCTGCTCCTGTCCCCGAGGAGACTCCTGCTCCTGCTCCTGCCCCCGAGGAGACTCCTGCTCCTGCTCCTGCCCCCGAGGAGACTCCTGCTCCCGCTCCTGCCCCCGAGGAAACTCCTGCTCCCACTCCTGTCCCAGAGGAGACTCCTGCTCCCACTCCTGTCCCCGAGGAGACTCCTGCTCCCACTCCTGCCCTGAGGAGACTCCTGCTCCCGCTCCTGTCCCAGAGGAGACTCCTGCTCCTGTCCCCGAGGAGACTCCTGCTCCCACTCCTGCCCTGAGGAGACTCCTGCTCCCGCTCCTGTCCCAGAGGAGACTCCTGCTCCCACTCCTGCCCAGAGGAGATTTCTGCTCCCGCTCCTGTCCCCAGAGGAGATTTCTGCTCCCGCTCCTGTCCCAGAGGAGACTCCTGCTCCCGCTCCTGTCCCAGAGGAGACTCCTGCTCCTGCTCCTGTCCCCGAGGAGACTCCTGCTCCTGCTCCTGTCCCAGAGGAGACTCCTGATCCCGCTCCTGCCCCCGAGGAGACTCCTGCTCCCGCTCCTGTCCCAGAGGAGACTCCTGCTCCCGCTCCTGCCCCCGAGGAGACTCCTGCTCCCGCTCCTGCCCCTGAGGAGACTCCTGCTCCCGCTCCTGCCCCTGAGGAGACTCCTGCTCCCGCTCCTGTCCCCGAGGAGACTCCTGCTCCCACTCCTGCCCCCGAGGAGACTCCTGCTCCCACTCCTGCCCCCGAGGAGACTCCTGCTCCTGCTCCTGTCCCAGAGGAGACTCCTGCTCCTGTCCCCGAGGAGACTCCTGCTCCCGATCCTGCCCCTGAGGAGACTCCTGCTCCCGCTCCTGTCCCAGAGGAGACTCCTGCTCCCACTCCTGCCCCCGAGGAGACTCCTGCTCCCACTCCTGCCCCCGAGGAGACTCCTGCTCCTGCTCCTGTCCCAGAGGAGACTCCTGCTCCTGCTCATGTCCCCAAGGAGACTCCTGCTCCTGTCCCAGAGGAGACTCCTGCTCCTGCTCCTGCCCCAGAGAAGACTCCTGCTCCTGCTCCTGTCCCAGAGGAGACTCCTGATCCTGCTCCTGTCCCAGAGGAGACTCCTGCTCCTGCTCCTGCCCCAGAGGAGACTCCTGCTCCTGCTCCTGCCCCTAGGAGATTTCTGCTCCGGCTCCTGTCCCCGAGGAGGTCCCTGCTCCTGCCCCTAGGAGATTTCTGCTCCGGCCCTTGTCCCCGAGGAGATTCCTGCTCCTGCTCCTCTTCCCGAGGAGATCCCTGCTCTTGCCCCCAACGAGATTCCTACTCCTGCTCCTCTTCCCGAGGAGGTTCCCGCTCCTCTCCCTGTGGAGCCCCCTGAAGCTCCGGGTCGCCCTGCCCCCAACAGGACCCTTCTTCCCCCTGTTTCCGTCTCTAGTCCCCTTCCTGGTCCCTATTCCGAGCCTCCCTTTCCCCAGCACCCTGTTTTAGGTCCCTTTCCCCCTGGTCGTCTTCCACAGCATTCTGTCTCTTGTCCCCTGCTCCCTGGCCCCTTTCCCCGGCCACCTCAGTTCCCAGCCACCCACCCTGGAGTCCACCCAGCCACCCACTCTGGAGTCCACCCAGTCACCCACTCTGGAGTCCATCCATCCACCCTGCTTGTCCCCGGGCGGTCGTATTTTTTAACACATTCTTGTGTGCGCGTGCACATCCGTGCATGTGCGTGCGCGTGCTTCTGCTCAGAAAGGAGGTGGAACGGCGTGCTACCGCATCTCATGAGCACTGCACCACTGGGAATGAGAAAGCAGCTAACCCTGCAAGATTCAAACTTAAATAGGCTCAGCTACAATTAGGCACAGCTGCACTGAATCAGGTGCAATCGAGCCCACACACCTGCCCTACTAAGGGGCAATTAACCACAGAGTCCAGTGATTGACAGCTGTCCATCACAGTACCACCAAACCAAGTAAAAACCATGACAGAGAGAAAGTAACCTAGTCTAAGTATCATTACACAGGACAACCTACAAATATGCAATTGATTTCTGAAGCAGGTAGTTAAGTTTTGCATCGTTTAGTGATTAGTCATCCCCTTTCTTTATAGGCAGTAGGGGTGTAACGGTACACAAAAAACACGGTTCGGTACGTACCTCGGTTTTGAAGTCACAGTTCGGTACGGGTTTTCGGTACAGTAGGGGGAAAGTTTGGCTTTCCATGTTCCACTCAGGGGTGATGTAGTGTGCAGTAACTAATTGTACTTGTAGGGCTGTCAACGAATATTCTATATTGAAATGATTAATCGACTTGTAAAAAAAACTTTTATAATAATAATAAATATAATATATTATATTAGATTGTGAAAAAAAACAGCCCCCAGTGGGCGGTTGTTAGTGGTTAACATACCGTTGTATTCGTTTGGTACACAGCCGTACTGACCCTAAGGTCCAGTACTGAAATGGTTCGGTACGGATACGTGTACCTTTACACCCCTTATTAGGCAGCTTTCTAAGAAGGTGATTGTAGCTGAGGGGCTACACAACCCGGACTGTATTAAAAGATTGTTTAGATTAAACCACTACTAAAGATTATTACTTGCCAGACAGTACAGTTAGATAAATATGGCGGACACTCAATTGACGGCACAGGGACAAGGATACCAGGTTTACAGTATTTTAATCGTCATATCAATATACAACTGAATTATCACGTTGCTCTTTTAATAGTAGAATGTCAGAGTATCAAAGTCAGTGGTAATGAATATTTCCTAGGTTAAGAATACTCGACCGGAGCTCTGCAGGGAGTGAGAGGAGGTGATACGGGGCAAAGCAAGGGGGGTAGCTGGAGACGATGATTTCCCTCTGGAGTTGTAAGCTCCGGAGGAATTGAAGAATGGTCGGATAATCCTGTCGCCACTGGAAGAAAAGGGGTCTCGTACGGAACCGGTCCTTGTAATCCAAGTGCCCGATGGCAGGGTTAATAGCTCTTAATCCAAAGCCCGATGGCATAGATGTTAGCTAGCTAGCTTCGTTTGTACTGGAAGCTAGCCCGAGGATGGTCTTCAGGGAGTAGTTAGATCCAAACGCAGATGGTTTTAACTATACGTTTATCCACGTTACTTCGCTTACATAAGTCACTATACTGCGCCAATAATGGCTCTACAATATTATGGTCGTATCTAAGTAGCTACTAGCTATCCGTAACGATACACTGCTGGTAAGTCTGTGTACAACTGTACCGAACGTATTACGATCTCGCTCTGCTGCTTCTCCTGTTCTGATACTGCCGACTCGTTACTTCCACTGTTCACTCACTCTCACACCTGCTTGCGCCATCTACAATATATATACTCAGACTGATTTCTAGGGCGCAGCCGAATTACCTGTCCAGAATTAATGCGCCTGCTACGGGCATGTCTGAACTTGCCCGGACGTGTCTTTGAACTCTGTCTGGGGGGCTTGTCTCCTGGCGCCTCCAATGTCAAGGGCGGAGCCCAATGAGGCGAGCAAAGAATACGATGATGCAAACGGAAGGCGTTGGATATATATCTTATATATATAAACAATATACAAGTTACACAAAATAATAAACGCAGATTATCAGTGTTAATCTGGACCTTCAGAACAGCCGCCTCCTAATTAGTCCGCACCTAATTAGTAAATAAATGGGGCACAGATTAATATTAAGGTCAAGTCAACTTCTCCATACTGTGCTATGGGGAGTTAGAAATAATCTACAAAGTCAGTGGGGTATCGTCGTCGTCAGGGGGGTCAGGGATGGTCGGCAGCTCTATCAACTTGGCTACTGATCTGGTGTAGGTCCGCCCTTGGACGATGACTTCTGCCGCTCTGACCTTCCCATCGGAACCAGTAATCACTCTGCTTACACGGCCGGCCGGCCACGTAGCTCGGGGTAGTGACTGGTCTATTATCATCACGATGGTATTCACTGTCAGGTTGTCCCTGTCTTTAACCCACTTCTGACGGGCTTGAAGGGATGGTAGATAGTGTAGGAGGAAGCGGGCCCAAGACTGGTTGGTCAGTACTTGGCTGTGTCTCCACATCCTCCGTCCGTTTGTCCCGTCCTGTCCGTACACCGTCTGAGGAAGGGCCGGGTCCAGCCGCCCCATCAAGAGGTGGTTGGAGATGATGGGTTCTATGTCGGCTACATCGCTTGGAGCGTAGCTGAGGGGCTTGGAGTTCAGAACTCCCTCTTCTTGAGCCCTCGGGTAGGCCACTGTTCCGTACGCCACTTCTGAGGCGTCGCTGAAGACGTGCAGGTCTGTCTGACACTTCTCCAGTCGCACGGTAGGGGGGAAGTGACTCCGCGGGATGGCCACCTCGCGGAGTGAGACAAGTTCATCCTCCCACTCTCTCCATGGGGTAGCTAGGTACTCGGGTATGGGGTCTTCCCAGCCCTGCTCCTTGGCCCACGGTTCTCTCACCGGCATCTTCGCCCGCTTCAAGAGTGGGGTTGCGTATCTGAACACTCCGTCGACCTCGACTCTCGTAGTCTTCTGATCTAGTAGAGCGATGGCATACTTGTCCTCTCTGGGCCGAACCATCTTGCGTTCGGTCTTGAATGGCAGCGCGTCTAGTGTCCATAGCCTCTCAACGGGCTGTAAGAGAGTGTTGTCTGTGTCGCTCACCTTGGTGTAAAGGCAGCGTGTGGACGTTGGTTGGCTGGCAGGTCCGTAGAGGGGGCCCTGGAGCGTCCACCCCAGTCGGGTCTTAACCACGGCTGGGCATCCTTTGGGTCCGATGTGGGCCGCCTTGCTTGGGACAATGAGGTCCGCGTGGTCGGAGCCAATGAGTAGGGTCGGTGTAGCTTCGTCGATGAGCGGTATGGGCAGTCGGCGTAGGTGTTCGTACTTCTCCCTCAGCTGTGGGATGGGGTAATCGTAGCGTGACAAGCCTATGTCGTAGCTTGTGAACGCCTTGTTGATGCTGTACCGCTTCTCGGGCTGATCGATCGCTGCTATGGTGAACGAGACGTTTTCACCTTTGATTGTCTTTAAGTCTCGACTAATGGTACGGAGGGTCATCGTCTCCTCTGGGCCCCGCAGGTCCAACTGGGTCGCGGCGGAGGCGAGGAGGAGTGTCTTCTCCGACCCGTCGTCGAGGACGGCGTAGGTGTCGAGTACCTTGTCCCCGTGGCTGAGGAGTACTCGTACTACCTTGAGGAGCACTCTGGAGCTCCCACTATTCGCGGGGTCGATGTGGAGCACTTCTGTTCCCGAGTCGCTTTGTAGAGCTAGTCTTCTCTTGTGGGCCTCGCGCAGTGATTTGCAGTGAGCGTAGTGGGCCTGCTTGTGAGCCTCACCCCACTGTTCCCTTTCGGCGGAGGTCAGTTTCTTGTTTACGTCGCACTGTGACAGCCAGTGTCCACTGTCGCAGTATGCACATGTGATCTTGAATTCTGGAACCTCCATCATCCATTCCTCTTTGGCGGGGGGGTTGTGACTCTTCCGTTGTGACACCGACTCGGCCTGGTACATCACTGTGATGGGCCTACTTTGGTCTTCTGGTGGGCGCTTATTGCTCTCGTGCAGTGCTTCGAGGTGGGCGCCGTCACACTTGCCACACTTCTTCTTAAGGCGGCATTCTGCTGCCATGTGGCCGTGCGCGCAGCGGAAGCAGCGGCGGTTATCTTTAATCCACTGACTTACTTCGGCTGTAGTCAGTTTCTTGAATGCGTCGCACTGTGACAGCCAGTGTTCACTGTCGCAGTATTGACAGGCAATCTTCCATTTCTCCTTGGCGTGGGGGTTGTGACTCGTCTGCCGTGACCCCGCCTCGGCTTGGTGCATCACGGTGATGGGCCTGCTTTGGTCTTTAAACCTTCTCGGTCCCTCTTTAATGTTCGAGCCACCCCATGCGAAGGTGTCTATTCTTAGGCTGCTAACCTCCCTGGCTAGGAAGTCAGCAAGGTCCAGGAGTGACTGCTCTGGGCCATTCGGGTCACGGTAGTTTCTTTGCCGCCGAAAACGTTCTTGGCGGAATGGGGGGAGCTTCTCCAATATGCGCTCCACGTTGGAGTTGGCGTACAACTCGTACATCCCCTTCTCTCGTTGGGACCCGAGCATCCCTACTAGGGACTGTACTTTGACGGATAGGTCGTCCAGGGCTCGGTTGTCTCTAGCCGGGGGGAGACGTTCAATCTCACGTATCTCCTGAATGACATAGTCCCATGTACGTCCGTAACGTGCGTCGAGGGCCACCAGGGCATCAGAATAGGGAGTCTGTGAATTGGAGTATGCCAGCGCTATGTTGTGCGCTCTAGTTACCTTGAGGTGTTTAAGGAGGATGGCATACTTGTAGGACTCGTCCTGTACTCCGGACATAATTGTCTCTAGGCACATACGCAGCTCGGTATACTGCGCTCGGTCTTCTCTTGTGAAGTCTGGGAATGTGGGTGTCCCAATGTAGGATGCCATGGATGGCTGTGACACGGACGCACGTGGGGGGAGAGGCCTCCTTGGCGAGTCTCCCCTTACGTGGGGTCGTTGGTTCGTGCTGGGCGGGAACCAGAGGCTGGGCCCCCAGGCACTATTCCTTGGTGCTGTCTGTTGCTCGAACTCCCCACTGGGACGGGTTGGGGGTTCATAACGCCTCGCGTCGGGACTGAGACCGGGGATGCACTGTTCCAACTGGTCTGAGATGGGTGCATGCGGGTGGGCTTTCTGTCCTCCCTCGTCCTCCGCTAGGCTTTGTAGTCGCTTGGTTAGCTGCTCTGCAATGTAAGCAGGTTCTTCCTGTAGGCTGGGTCCCGTGTAGCTTTGTCGGGGAGGGGAAGGTGCCCTCGACCCGTGTCGTGATGATCTCCGGGAGCTCCGGGTGGAAGAGTGGGGTGTCACCCTCTGGAGCGCTTGCTCCATCATTTGTGCTTGTAGGCGGTCTCGCTCCGCCTCGCGCTGCGCATTGGCTGCGTCGCGCTGCATCTCGCGCTGCGCATTGGCGCGGTCTCGCTCCATGGTTTCTTGAGCCTGGAGGCGCCTCTCTTCCAGTCGGAGATGTATCGCGGCGTCAGCCTGGAGGCGACTCTCTTCCAGTCTGAGGTGTTCGCGCTCACTCTCTCGTTGCGCTTGGAGACGTCTCTTTTCCACTCTGTAATGTTCACGTTCACTTTCTTGTTGCGCCTGGAGGCGGTCACGCTCACCCTGGAGGCAGTCTCTTTCGGCTGAAGCTGTCAGCGTGGCGATCAGTACTTGCGCTAGCCTCTGGTCGGCCTCGCTTGGGGATGACGCTGATGATGGTGATCTGGAGTTGGCAGGGCTTGGCGGTGACCTGGTCTCCTTACGCGCTCCGAGGTCCATCTCGGGGGCGCTGTACTTTGTCTTCTCCCACGCTCCGAGGTCCATCTCGGGGGTGCGGTGCTCTTTACTCTGGTGCGCTCCGAGGTCCATCTCGGGGGCGCATTCTTTATCCTCTTGCGCTCCGAGGTCCATCTCGGAGGCGCGTTCTTTACCTTCTTGCGCTCCGAGGTCCATCTCGGGGGCGCGGTCTTTATCTTCTATGGGTTCATGCGCCCCGAGGTCCACCTCGGGGGCGCGGTGTTCTATGGGCATAGTCAAGTCATGTCCCGCTTGTCCCCCCCCCGTGAGCTAAGTCAGTTTCACTTAAACTAGCTTGGGTCTCTACCGGTGGGGTTGACAGGTCGATAAGGTTGGGCATACTTAAGCTACTAATTTTATCCTTGCTTAACGTCCCTTTAGATAAGCTAGGAGGTAGATCTACAGCGTAGTTCTCCAAGTGGGGAGGGGGCTGACGCTGGCGCCTAGGGCGCTCTAATGGGGGAGAGCCGTTTGGAGAGTGTCCGCCTCTGGCCATATTATTATTAATATGATTATTATTACTGATACCCTCCGGCTCGAAGGACCAATTGTAGCTGAGGGGCTACACAACCCGGACTGTATTAAAAGATTGTTTAGATTAAACCACTACTAAAGATTATTACTTGCCAGACAGTACAGTTAGATAAATATGGCGGACACTCAATTGACGGCACGGGGACAAGGATACCAGGTTTACAGTATTTTAATCGTCATATCAATATACAACTGAATTATCTTTTAATAGTAGAATGTCAGAGTATCAAAGTCAGTGGTAATGAATATTTCCTAGGTTAAGAATACTCGACCGGAGCTCTGCAGGGAGTGAGAGGAGGTGATACGGGGCAAAGCAAGGGGGGTAGCTGGAGACGATGATTTCCCTCTGGAGTTGTAAGCTCCGGAGGAATTGAAGAATGGTCGGATAATCCTGTCGCCACTGGAAGAAAAGGGGTCTCGTACGGAACCGGTCCTTGTAATCCAAGTGCCCGATGGCAGGGTTAATATCTCTTAATCCAAAGCCCGATGGCATAGATGGTAGCTAGCTAGCTTCGTTTGTACTGGAAGCTAGCCCGAGGATGGTCTTCAGGGAGTAGTTAGATCCAAACGCCGATGGTTTTAACTATACGTTTCTCCACGTTACTTCGCTTACATAAGTCACTATACTGCGCCAATAATGGCTCTACAATATTATGGTCGTATCTAAGTAGCTACTAGCTATCCGTAACGATACACCGCTGGTAAGTCTGTGTACAACTGTACCGAACGTATTACGATCTCGCTCTGCTGCTTCTCCTGTTCTGATACTGCAGACTCGTTACTTCCACTGTTCACTCACTCTCACACCTGCTTGCGCCATCTACAATATATATACTCAGACTGATTTCTAGGGCGCAGCCGAATTACCTGTCCAGAATTAATGCGCCTGCTACGGGCATGTCTGAACTTGCCCGGACGTGTCTTTGAACTCTGTCTGGGGGGCTTGTCTCGTGGCGCCTCCAATGTCAAGGGCGGAGCCCAATGAGGCGAGCGAAGAATACTATGATGCAAACGGAAGGCGTTGGATATATATCTTATATATATAAACAATATACAAGTTACACAAAATAATAAACGCAGATTCTCAGTGTTAATCTGGACCTTCAGAACAGTGATGTTTAAATGGTAAAATAATATATAAATTTGGTGAATTTATATAACAGCTTTTATCCAAAGCGCTTTACGATTATGTTCCTCATATTCACCCATTCACTCACACATTCATACACCGACAGTGGAGTCGACCATGCAACGTGCCAACCTGCTCATCAAGAGCAATTAGGGGTTAAATACCCCACTCAAGGATACTTCAACACGCTGCCTGGGAGGAGCGGGAATAAATCCGGGAACCTTCTGATTACCAGACGAGTCGACTGCTCTACCTCCCGAGCCACTGTCGCCCCCCAATTATGTATTATGAACATAGTGTGTGATGATGGATGACAGCTGTGTGGAAACATCAGGGGGTAATAGTGTGCATCAGTGGGGTGAGTGCCCCCTTTTTTAATTATTATTTGAGCCTGTGGCCCCAAAAATATCCATGCTGTTCACCTTGTTTGAACTACCTGTGAGAGGGTTTGATTAATAATTCCTTCGAACAGTGTTTGAAGTGCACTTGTTTCATCTGCTTTGAAACTTGGAACAGCCTTTGAAGTTAGAGGAAGCTTCACCAGAAAAGAGGAGATGAAGCATGGGTTGTTTTCCAGAGTGCAACATTTATTTGATAGCTGTTTTTCCTCAGGTCTGCTGATATCAAAGTCAGTGTCCTGTGACCCTGATACATCAAGTCATTTTACTGTTTGAGCAACCTGGAAGCCGGCCCAGAGCAGACAGCTCCTCTCTGTGTCTGTGTGTGTAGTTATGTCTGTGTGTGTGTCTGTGTACCCAGGTTTTCCTATATCCTTAGGGCGACCAAAGACTTGTCAAAGTCAGTTTATTTGTTACATACACATTACACAAGTACAATGGCAGTGAAATGCTTCCCCTGCAAGTCTGTGTGTGTGTGTGTGTGTGTGTGTGTGTGTGTGTGTGTGTGTGTGTGTGTGTGTGTGTGTGTGTGTGTGTGTGTGTGTGTGTGTGTGTGTGTGTGTGTGTGTGTGTGTGTGTGTGTGTGTGTGTGTGTGTGTGTGTGTGTGTGTGTGCGCGTGCCTGCCTGCCTGCCTGTGTGTGTGTGTGTGTGTGTGTGCAAGTGAGTGAGACAGAAACAGACATGGAGCGAGAGACGGAGAGTCAGTAAGTCTATTTCCAGCGACGCTATCCTAGCGAGAGAAAGAGATGGACAGCTGGAATCCAGAAGTTCATGTGAATTAACATCGGGATTCAGAACCAGACGATTCAGATTCACTCTCCAAGTCCCAAAAACTAAAGTGCACAGATAGAAAGAGCAGATTTAGAACAGCAGAGGCCCAATCAGTGTTCAATCGATGACAAAATTGATCAATCTCTTGTGCCGTCTTTCACTCCGAAGGTTGGTGTTTCTCGTGAGCTGTTCATATCTTCTTTCTCTGCTCCATCTCTGTAGTCTAGCCACAAACAAAAATGTATAAATAGCAATAGAGATTTGTTTTCATTCTCTAGGTAAATGGTGCATTTATATAGCAGCTTTTATACAAAGCGCTTTACAATTATTCATGTGAAGTTGAGTTTTCAATTGTATAAGGATAGAATCGAAAGACAAAAGAAAAAACTTACAATGTTTTGGTCATTTTACATAACTGTCTGGCTGGCTACTTATTGTTGAGTGTATTGAACTGTATTGATTGAGAGTAATCAGAGGGGCGGGAGGGGGGTGGGGGTTGGGGGGGCAAGCAGTGGGATTAAGGCTGACGACAACAATGGTGTCCATTTTAATACAGCTTGCGTTCACTGTAGCAGAAAAGCCAAACTCAATATTAATTTGACTTGTACTGCAAATGTATGTCACCTTAATCCTGACAACTTGGAGAAAAGACAGTTAGAGTACAACCCCAGGCAACTACATACACAAAACACACACAACTCACTCTCTCACTATTCTATTGTCTCTGTCACACAGGTTGCATTATTCATTTGACTGGTGCGCCGCTTAATCCTCCAAATGTGTGTCACCTTTACCTGTGCGGGCCAACCTTTGTTTGTCCCCTTAACCCTGATAATCTGGGGAAAAGAGGCCAGTTGGTAAATGGTGCATTTATATATCTCTTTTATCCAAAGCGCTTTTCAATTTGTTCCTCACATTTTACCCATTCACTCACACATTCACACACCGATGGCGGAGGCGACCATGCAAGGTGCCAATCTGCCCATTAGGGGTTAAGTGTCTCAAGGACACTTCAACATGCTGCCCGGGAGGAGGAGGGGATGACATGCAACAAATGTCCTGGGCTGGATTTTGAACGCAGGACGTTGCGATTGAACGGTACGCGTCCTATCAAGGTGAGCCACCAGGATGCCCCGGGTCCCAGCATGACAAGAATACTAGTATGTTTGAGGGTCCCTGCATTACTAGAATACTAGTATGTTTGAGGGTCAAGTCAAGTCAAGAGTCAAGAGTTTTATTTGTCACGGCATACAAGTATACAATGAAATGCGGGTGGTCTTGCCCGCAACGATGTGCAATACAGTGGTACAACATATAATAGAATCCAATAAAAAACAACATTGTGCAATAAACAGGTAACAGGTAACAGGTAACATGGTGGGACATCTCGGTATCTGTACATAGTTATTTACAGGGCATATAGGACATGCTAGGTAGCTTTGGTAGTGCAATACACTGTTAGTGTTGTTATACTAATTTAAAGTGACTTTTCCTTTTTGGCCATAAGTGTGGGCGTGTGTGTGTCTGCTCATGTTAAAGTGTTAAAGTGGCTGCTAGTGTGTGAGCGTGCACAGCGTGCGTGTCGTGTGTGTGCTCATGTGTGCTTGTGTGTGGATAGATCAGTGTTCTGTGGCACTCAGTGTTCATTGTTCAAGGCTCTGATGGCCTGGGGGAAGAAGCTGAGCCTAAGCCTCTCTGTCCTAGTAGCTGGGGTTTGCAGGCGTCTGCCTGCAATCAGCAGCTGGAACAGGCTGTTATTGGGGTGGTGGGGGTCTTTCATTATTCTGCAGGCTCTGGATTTGCACCTCTTGTTGTATAAAACCTGCAGGGGAGGTAGTGCAATACCCGTGGTACGCTCGGCTGAGCGCACCACTCTCTGTAGGGCCTTCTTGTCCTGTGCCGTGCTGTTTCCATACCAGGCAGTGATGTTTCCAGTCAAGATGCTCTCTACAGCTCCGGAGTAGAAGGACTGGAGTATCTTCCCCGATACTCTGAACTTCCTTAACTGTCTCAGGTGGTAGAGGCGCTGCTTCGCCTTTTTTACGACTGTGTCTATGTGTGTTGACCATGTCAGATCCTCTGAGATGTGGACCCCCAGGTAAAGCTGCTCACCCTGTCCACGGTAGCCCCGTTTATCATCAGTGGTGTGTGTGTCTCCTGCTGTCCTCTCCTATAATCCACGATCAGCTCCTTGGTTTTACCAATGTTCAGGAGCAGGCTGTTGTCCTGGCACCAGCGTTCCAGTACCTCAACCTCCTCCCGGTAGACCTTCTCGTCGTTGTCCGAGATCAGCCCCACCACCACTGTGTCGTCTGCAAACTTCACTATGGAGTTGGAGCTGAACTTGGCCACACAATCGTGTGTGTAGAGTGAGTACAGCAGGGGGCTCAGAACACAGCCCTGGGGGGACCCGATGCTCAGGGTGATGGTGTTGGAGGTCTGACCCCCCACCCTGACCGCCTGGGGTCTTTCACTCAGAAAGTCCAGTACCCAGGCGCTCAGGGCGGAGCTCAGGGCGGAGCTCAGACCCAGCTCGATCAGCTTGTCCACCAGTCTGGTGGGGACTATGGTGTTGAACGCTGAGCTGTAGTCAATGAACAACAGTCTCACATAGCCCCCCTTCTGACGGTCAAGGTGAGAGAGGGTGCTGTGCAGTACCTGGGAGACCGCGTCGTCAGTGGACCTGTTTGTCCTGTATGCAAATTGCATAGGGTCCATATCACTGGGGACTGGGAGGGAGGCACAAATGTGGTCCTTGACCAGCCTCTCGATTTCATGACCACAGGTGAGTGCCACCGGTCTGTAGTCATTGAGACATGTTGGGGAGGGTTTCTTCGGTACCGGGATGATGGTAGACATCTTGAAGCAGGCAGGGACCACTGACTCCGCCAGGGATTGATTAAATATGGCGGTGAACACCGGGGCTAGCTGGTTGGCACAGGACTTAAGTATGCGTCCTGTTATACCATCTGGGCCTGCCGCTTTCCTGGTGTTCACCTGCATAAATGCTCTTCTCACACTGTGTTCCGACAACGAGAGAGCGTCCCCGCCCCCCCGCGGTTGCCCCCCCCCCCTCCACAACAGCCGGCGCGCCAGTGACGTCACTAGCCGGAGAGCTAGCAGCGCCACTGTCTACACCAAACCGAGCGTAGAAAGAGTTGAGTTTGTCCGCGAGAGAGGCGTCGTCGCTCCCCATTGAGGGGGCGCTGACTTTGTAGTCAGTTATTGTCTTCAGTCCCCGCCATAAGCCTCTTGTGTCGTTTTGTGCCATTTGTGTCTCCAGTTTATCAGCATATGTCCTCTTAGCAAGTTTAACAGCCTTGCGCAGAGTATAGACTGAAGCCTTATACTCCTCCATGTTTCCTGACTCTCTGCCCAGGTTGTAAGCAGTGGTGCGAGAGTTCAGAGCTGCTCTAATAGTACTGTCCACCCACGGTTTCTGGTTTGGGAAAACCCGCACCTTTTTCGTGGGGACAATACTATCAGCTATTGTTGTTATATAGCTCACCACGGTGTCTGCGAGCTCGCTGACGTCACTGGCGCTTCCTTGGAACATATTCCAATCCGTGTCTGCGAGCACGTCCTGGAGCGTGGCCTCTGATTCGTCAGTCCATTTTTTTGTCTCACGTGACACAACGGCGTCACGTGATCTTTGTTTGTAGGCAGGGAATAACAAGATGGAGTCGTGAACGCTCGAGCTTGTAGACCCTGTCAATGGCGGAGCCGCTACCGCCTTGTAGCCGGCTCTGAATGGGGTATAACACTGGTCGAGTTTGTTCGTCCCTCTCGTGGAGCAGGCGATGTGCTGAAAAAAGGACGGCATCACTTTCTTCAGATTCGCCTGGTTGAAATCACCAGCCACGATCGCTGCCGCGTCTGGGTGTTTGATCTGGTGTTTATTGAGGTGGTCATGTAGTTCCACCAGCGCTTTGCCAGTATTCGCCTGTGGAGGGATATATACGGCGGTCATGATGACCGCGGTAAACTCACGGGGGAGGTGGAACGGGCGGCACAGGATTGAAAGATGTTCCATGTCTGGGGAGCATGAGCTCGAGAGAACATGTACCTCTTTGGGATTAACCCAGACATTGTTCGTGAGGAGGCAGACCCCACCGCCGACGCTCTTTCCAGAGGCTGCCGTGCGGTCCGCACGTAGGAATACTAGAATACTAGTATGTTTGAGGGTCCAACAGTAAAGACTAAATGCTCTCTCTCTCTCTCTCTCTCTCTCTCTCTCTCTCTCTCTCTCTCTCTCTCTCTCTCTCTCTCTCAACACTTTCAATTCCAGGGATTAGCCTTATCCTCGTAACTGTGCGTCACTATGTTTGCATAGCTATATCTATATTATATATTATGGATACAATATCTTCTGTCCAAGATGCAAAAAAGAATACATTTTTTCATGAATACGTTTGTGCGTTATCTCGAGGTGAATATTGTATAGTTTCAGAATGATCCTGGCTAATTCCAGAAAGCTGCGTAATGGGGCGCTATGTGAATTCTACTAAAGTCGTTGCCGTTTTTTTATTCTTTGATCGCCAGTAACAGCTTTTGTTTTGAACACCACACACGCTGATCGGCCTGATAGGTATAAAATCATTGCAGGATCAAGCTGGAATTGACGTCAAATGTTCCTTACCTTAGATCAGGCTTATTCCAAAGAGAATATTCCAACTGTCTGAACGCGATTTCCAGTATTGATGTCCATCTGGTCCCGGACATCCAGGGGTCAGCAACCTTTTTGACATGGAGTGCCTGTTTGAAATATAGTTGTAACTAGTGTGCCTCAACAATATTCCATGCATCGTAATTTTTTTTTCTCATAATCAGGTCTTTTTAATGATAATTTTTACATTATTACATCATTATTGTTATTGTTATTATTAACAATATTATTATGATGGTTGTATCAACCCTAAATCTGAGTTGGGGGGGGGATGCAATGCAGACAAACAGCTGCATACAGTGCGACCATTTCACTCACATTTGCCCATTCATTTTTGGACACATCACACACCATCGGTGTGTGTACTGTATGTGTGCTGTCATAGCTCCACCTACAGGCCTAATGGAGAACACCAGGAGAACACCAGGATGTGAATGGAGGGTGAATGTGAGGTATATCATGTAAATAAGTTTTGATTGATCGCAAGACTACACTGTAAAAAAATTAATAATAATAAGTTACCAGAACTTAAAAATATTGAGTTCAGTTACTGTGCATTAAGGTTTTTAATTTTCAATCCATAATAAGTTAACAGAAAAATAAGTACACAACCACATTATTTCAACCTAATAAAACTATGTTTATTGTCATTGTTTTAAGAACACAAGTTGACTTGGTAATACTCACATTTTGAGTAAAAAAATGGCTTTTAACATGTGCAATGTTCAATGAAATAGAAAAAATAAATAATAAAATTTGTTGATTAATCCCACTGGTCACAATGGTGACCGTAATAATGTTTTTGTTATAAGGCTCTGCAAATGTTACTGAATGATGTAGCAATGTATTTCCAGCTAAATTGAAATAATAAACAAATAAAGGGTCACAATTAAATATGTGGTAGTAAAAAGAACCTGTGGGAGGATTTCAACAAGATAAATGCGACAACAGTGCAAAATATTTCACTATAATATTTCAAAGCAAAAAAAAAAAAAAAAAAAAATTATAATTTCATTTTTTTTTATGCTGCCCCCTGTGCCTATGAAAATGCCCCCGCCTATGCAGGCACGCGTTCCTAGGGTTGCCTACCCAAGGGGTTCCCAAACGTTTCAGGCCACGACCCAAAAATAACGGGGTCAGAGAGCCGCAACCCTCACTATTATAGGAGGTAAAAAAAAATTATGGAAATGTATGGTTGAAACATGCACACGTTCAAACGCACACACACTAATAAGCATTGGAGGCTTTTAACCAGGGCCGGACTGGGGAAATCATTCAGGCCAGGAAATATAGTGCAAAATATAGCCCCAGTCAGGCCACTTTTTAAGCAGGGGGTCTGGGGGTCCCCCACCAGGACATTTCTTGTTACAAAGACTTAATTTCCTGCATTCTGGTGCAGGCATTTTTTTATTTGTACTCTTTAAATGCCAGTGTTTGTGATGGCATCACAAATTATTGTAAAAAAAACTGGCTAGCATATGTATGATTAGCAACAACACTGATTTTGATGGATTTTCAGTTTTTTTGTAATTGATAAATATAAATATATTTTATTCAACTTCAGCCCTGATCATAACACCACATATTCATTTTACAATTGAGATGAGAGCAAGAGAGAGAGAGAGAGAGATAGTTCTCCAACTTGTGTGAGTTGCAGTGATCTCCTGGTTGTTCCCCACCTAGGTTATCTAACTATTGCGCTGCTGCAACTAGAAACACTGTCTTGGCCTGCTTCTAAGTTCAGTGGCCTGACTGCAAAAAAATAAAAAATAATAATAATAATTTGGATTTTTTATTTTAGTTTTTTTTTGGAAATCATCTGGCGAAAATTCACTTTTAGTGCTAATGAAATAGAGTAACATAGGTCTGAACTTGAGTTGTAGAAAAACTTGTTAGTAGTCCAGAGGTAGTATTTCCCCAGGCTTACAAATCCATACGGACCCATAGCCTGAAGCCTTATGTAGTAGTAGTAGTACTACATGTCCAAATCCATTCAGAAATGAGTGATTAGAACTAGGAGTGATTTTGGTAAACCGTGTACAATGAAAAACTCTCATAGACTTTTTGCTTGTTAGTTTTTCACCTAGATCCTAGATCATACAACCCCAGATGGGTATCATTGGAAAGCCACACATATTGGCTACAACCCTCCACAATCATTTTCGAGATCGCCAAATGATTGACGGAACTAGAGCCCCAAGAGTCGGGAGTGGTATTTTGCGCAATACAGTGTACTTTGCACAAGCCTCAAATACCGGCATGTAACTCGAGAACCGCTGAACGGATTTTGGATTTTGTCGCTTTTCAGGCCGGTACTGCAGCGTGCCCCCTGTGCCAGACAGGCAGAGCCATCGACCCTTCAGCAGGCAAATTGCACACTCCACGGTGACTCTTGTGCGCGAGTGTGCCCGGTTGTAGATGCGCTCCTGTTGGGATTGATCAGAGGAGTCTCACCACATAATCACCACACACAGACTCCTTCAAATTTCTCGGCACCCACATAAGCAATAACCTCAAATGGAAAACCAACACAGACCACATCCACAAAAAAGCCAATCAAAGACTCTTCTTCCTCCGCCAGCTCAAAAAATACAGTCAGAAAACATCTCCTGCTCCGTTTCTACCAGGCCATCGTTCAAAGCATCCCTTCTCCATAACAGTTTGGTACAGCAGACACTCACTCCAAAAACAAACTCCAAAGAATAATCAATAAATCCTCCAAAATAATCCGCACCCCCCTCCCATCTCTCGAATCACTCCACCGCCAAAGCACAATAAGAAGAGCTAGAAAAATTATCTCTGACCCCACTCACCCAGCACACCACATCTTCCAGCTGCTGCCCTCCGGGAGGCGCTACAGATCCCTGACCACCAAAACATCCCCCTTTAGAAACAGCTTCTTCCCCACTGCAATACGACACTGAACTCCCTGTAGCATGTACGTATTGTGATGTTATATGTTCTATGTTCTATGTTGGAACAATGCTGTAACATGCTGCACTGAAATCAAATTCCACCAGCCTGGCTGGGTGGTCATTAAAGATAATTGAATTGAATTGAGTCATCAGCCATGGCTTCGGTAGATAGCCCAGATCCCCTGCATTTAAGTGATATTTTAATTACAACGAGATAATAAAATAAAATTAGGCCTGGGTCATGCGTTCCTCCCGGCCACCGGCAATGACTTATCAGCCAAATGCAACGATAAACCATGATGCATTCATTCGAAAATACCTATTCCACATGCTATTGATAGGGTTTGACAATAATTACACTAATGTCGCTATTTTACAATTAACTCTTTCACGGCCAACAACGTTTCTATATGTTTTTGGATTGTTTTTCCTGTTTTTTCTCGATTTTAATATTCTATTCAATGTCACGGACCTGTATGTTGCCGTTAAAAGGCATACTGGGACCCTGAGGGTGCAGTACCAGCCAGATCCTGCTAGTAGGCAGTATCGAGAGTGCAGTAAACCCTGTTCCAGACCGGGTGTTACGTTTAAACCGCTCCAGGCACAGTTTTTTAGTACAGGGAAGCCTAGGGCTTCACTCGATCGCATTTAATTGTTTTCGGGACAATCGATGCATGTGTTGTGCCGTATTATGTCGTGGACCAGATGGACATCAGATGGACCAGATGGCGATCAAACAATTGTAATATTCTTTTTGGAATACCCCCGACCACAGGTAACGACTATCTGACGTCAATTTCAGCTTGATCCAACAATGTTTTCATACCGATCCAGCTGATCGGCGTGTGTTGTGGTAATAACTAATGCAGTCCCGGCGCCATGGGCGGGCATTAGGGGGCCGGGCCCGCCCACTGAGTCAGCTGTGCCCACCCTGGTAAAAAAAAAATCAATCAAAGTCAACTATCCAAATCCTTAGTCGGGGACAGCCCTAGTGGGCACTGATGTCAACAACAACACTACTGAAGCTAGCACGACACTCTGTGAGAATTCGTTTTCTACCCTCAAGAACGTCTTTACAGAACATCGCCTTAGTATGCTTCATCGACGCAACTAAGGCCAATTTAATTCAGTTGGCATTTGAGAAGGACTTAACAAAAAGGTTCAGGAATGAGTGGAGGGGCAGTGTTTTAAGAAGATTTCACTCTGTCCCCAAACACCGCTTGCCTCTCTACTTATGATGGTGAGTAGCCTGTGGAGGAATTTTGTTTGCTTTTTTATGCACCTTATTTTTGTCAGTTCAGTTCAGTTTGTCAGTGAATTCAGAAGTGTTGAATAAATGGAGACTTTTCAAAGATATAGAATAGAATAGAATAGAAATGTATTATCCTGAGGGAAATTTGACACTGCAAATCACTCAACATTAAACATTTAGACAGAACAAGTCACAAATAAGAATAACAAAACAAATGGCCTAAGAATAGAATAAAATGAAATAGAATAAAAATAGAATAAAAGATACAGTAAATAAATACAGTAAAAATATACTGAAGTCTACAGTAGGTGTAATAATGCACAGTGCTGTTTAAAAAGTAAGAGTCCAGGAAGATGGTAATTGTCACTCTGTGCTCAGTGATGCAGTGAGGCACAGTGATGCATTGTATAGTCTGATGGCTGTCGGAATGAAGGACTTCCTGTGCCATTCAGTGCTGCATTTAGGTAGTGTGAGCCTATAACATGCTCCTCCTGTCAGCCAAGTCTGTGTATAGTGGGTGGGAGGGGTTTTCCCTGATGGCCTGGAGCTTAGCAAGGTTCCTCCTCTCCGCCACCCTTGCTAGAGTCCAGCTCCACCCCAACCACGCTACTGGCCTTCTTGACCATCTTATCCAGCCTGTTTGTGTCCCCTGCTCTCAGTCCGCTGCCCCAGCAGGTCTGTTATATATATCCGTTCAGTCTGTTTTTGTATAAGTGAAAGTTCTTAAGATAGAGAGAAATTAGATTTTTCAATTGCCTCTCTGCTGTTTAGTTCAGCACCGTGGGCAGCGCCAAGCAAGCCACAGCGCCGCTGTCCCAGCTGAAACGTATAAAAGGGAACCTGTGTTGAAAAGCCATTGTGCCCCCCCGAGAACATTTTATGCCTTCACTAATTTTTTTCTGCAGCCTGGTCTGAACTAATGCCGTTACTGGCAATCAAAGCATCAGAAACGAACCCTCCCCTTTCATGCATTCATGATGAAACATAATACCTAGGGATGTCCCGATCCGATCACGTGATCGGAATCGGCGTCGATCACGTGCTTTTCAGAGTATCGGGGATCGGGAAAAAATAATAATAAAAATCGGCAGTCAAAAAAAGAAAATTTTTATTCAACAAACATGACCATGTCCACGTCTTAAACTCATACGGAGGCCTTAGTTTTGGTTTTAAATTACATATAATATATCATCATTAATGTATTTATTGTCACACAGAGCAGAATAATTATCCACAACAAACACATTCCCCTTTAATTTTCACCGTTGCAACAAACATTCCCTTTAATTTAGACGCTACACGCTACACGCGAGTCGCGACCACATCACAACAACAACACGTCGCTCCCGAAACACGGTTAATATCCACTGACTTGAGCAGCTAGACTTAATGTCAGAGGTTTGGAACTAAGCATTTAAAAATAGAAAGTCAAGCCAGTTGCAATGTTTGCAAGGAGGAGATTCCGCGTGGAGGAAAAACTCATGAAGCAGCAGGCTGGAGGCGAAGTTTTCAGACTAACTTTTCAACTGGAGGATAACGTTACGTGACTGAGGATTATCGTCGGCGTTTCAGACCAGAATGGACCATTACGTAAGTCGAACACTGAATGTATACTAATGTGCAAACATATATTGAAACTTTTAATATTTCTCATATGAAGCAGAAGCACATTTCTCAGGGTGAATGTAATAACAAAAGCCTCCGCTCTCGCGCCCTATTATAGGCAACAGATGGGCTTGTCTCACTCTGCCAGTTTCTGACAAAAATGCGTCAAAATTGATTACTAATGTGAAAGATCGGATCGGAAACGATCGGATCGATAGATATTTAAAATCATATGATCGGGATCGGATCGGAAGCAAAAAAAGGCGATCGGGACATCCCTAATAATACCTATTATATACATTTGATTTGGAAATAGTAGCGTGTCCAGGTGTGACGGATCATATTGGTCTGCGTTGTGTTGATGTTAAATGTTAATGTCCCGAGGGGGAGTGGAACAGGGGGCTCCCGCGCCGCGGGCGACGACACAGGCCGCTGCACTAAGAAGTGAATTCACTCCTAACTACCGTACCTATGCGTCTGTTAACCCTGTTATGAGGAAGTGAGTTTAACTTACCAGCCCGTAATGCCACAGTCACTTGTCAACACCCCTGTTTCTGTGACTGTGGATAGACTCACAGGCTTCCCCGTTACACAGGGACGAAATGCCAATGCTTTTAGTAGAATTCACGTAGCACCCTATAACCAGCCTCCCAGAAATTAGCCCGGATCATTCCGAAATTATACTTATATTCACCACAGCATAACGCGTGAACGCATTCATGAAGAAATTTATTCTTTTTTGCATCTTGGACAGAAGATAGTTACTGTCAAATGACCATAGTATTGTATCCACAGCTATAATATAGAATATAGATTATAGCTCTACAAACAATGTGATGCACTCCTATCTTTAACTCTTTCTCTGCCACGCTGGGAACGGGATATGGCTATGTGCTGCCACGCATTAAACCAATGGGGTCGGTCACCTTGTTTGCAGGGCTATAATATTTTCTATATTATAGCTATGCGCAATACTATGGCCCATTTGGCATCGAGTATCTATCGTTCAAGATGTGAAAATAAATAATTTTTCCATCCATATATTCCCGTTTTATACCGTGGTGAATATAAGTATGGTTTTAGAGCGGTTTATGGTAATTCCTGGGAGGCTAGTAATAGCCCGATACGTGTATTATATTAAATCCATTGGCATTTCGTCCCTACACACGCTACACTTAAAAATTCAAATGCATATGATCGGTATTATGTTCCATCATGAATGCATGAAAGGGGGGGGGGGGGGTCGTTTCTGATTAATTGATTGTCAATAACGGCATTCGTTAGTACAACCCCATACGCTGATCAGGTTGATGGCTATGAAAACAAGGCACAATCAAGCTGAAATTTACGGTAAATTGCTCTTACCTGTGGCCGGTGGGATTCCAGAAAGAATATTCCAATTATTTGATTGCCATCTGGTAGATCGTATGTCCATTTGGGCGACGACATAACCCACCACAGCATAATGAATCGGGGGTCCCGAAAACTATTCAATGCGATCGGGTGAAGCCCTCGGTCCAGGTTACTAGAAAGGTCTGCCCGTAGGAATTTCATCGACGCACAGCCCCATACACAGAGTCTCAAAGGGAGTGCAACAGCGGCAGCATACCACCAGGCGGCGTTATTGGACTTTTGCTATCTCAGACTCATTCCCTATGGTAACACAGCCTTCCTGGATGGATTATGAATGGAAATAGCGAATAAAAGAAATAACAATCAAATAATGAGTATACTCGTTGTTGGCGTCCAACGATTGGCTAGAACAGGATGAGGAATATCCTCTGCCCTGAATGAGTTAACTATAATGAATTACGGGTCATACCGAACACGTCAGTGTTGAAACTAATGCAAAAAAGCTTATTTCCGTGTTGCAGTTTTCTTATTCTACTGCTTGGCGCCATGTACACACAATCTCAAGCACACGTTCATATTGATAAGTCCCACACTTTGCTTAGAAATGATCGTACGCACGGTTTACGCACATATCTGTGCGTACGCACCATTGATAAATGAGGGCCCAGGCATGGTTTGGTACACAGAGCAGGTTCTCATAATGACCAGGATATATACATGGCATGGAAGTCAGACAGGCGGGGTTATAGCAGGAGCAGTTGTTGTCAGCCAGGCGTAGGTCAGAGCAGTACTTTGTGAACCAGGTCAGTGTCTCCCGGTCTTAACCAGCACGCTACGAGAGAGGATGAGAATAGAGATTAGTATAAGGTTGTGAACACGGTCAGTGTCTTCAGGTCCTCACCAGCAGGTCAATGTCTCCAGGTCTTAACCAGCAGGCTATGAGAGAGGATGAGAATAGAGATTAACAACTTAGCAACAGAGCATAGAACATGAACATAGTAACGTGACTAACATGGTATGAGAGTTTTACGATCTGACAGCTTCTCTACGTTTGGGACGGGTTTATATACCCAGATGCACTCTGCCTCCAGACCGTAGATCAGCTGTCTCGTGACACCACCTGCTGTGACTAGTTAAGTTAACGATAATGAGAGCAGTAGAGTGGTAGAGTGAACAGAGAGAGGAGCACTGATATGGTAGAACCATGACAGGTAGAACCATGACATTAGGCTTGTTCGAGATGGATTTCGGTTTGCCTCGACTAGTAGACGAGAGTAGCCGAGTGAAGCCGGGGGAGGAGTTAAAAAGGCGGACACTGCCGATTTCACGAGAGCCTCTCGCCTAGTCTTGCATGGCAGCCAGGGAGTTATGAGACGTTTGATTGATTGATTGATTGATTGATTGAAAACTTTATTATGTTATGCGTTATCATCATATCATCATGATAAACTTCAAGCTGTCAGACACACACACATGCGTCGTCTGTTTTGCCTCAATACTGTATATTTAATTATGTTTTGCCTCAATATACATAGTATAAATATATATATTGATGCAAAACAGAATTATTCAGCAGTGTGTTGTGTGTGCGTGCGGCCAGGAGCGTGCAACAAGATGGTATACATTATGGTATATGAATAGTATATTCCACTATAGCAGTATATGGTGTGCTGTACATTTGAATCTGATCTAATTTTGCACACGGCCATCGCATTATAATGAGCTGGACAGGTGTGTAATGTGTGTGTGGTGACTGACAACTTTTCTGAGCCAATAGGTGCTTTGCGCGACCGTAGCAAGTCGCTTCCCAGCCGGGAGCAGCCGAGTGAGAGGTACTGTGGAGCCTCGCTCTGAAGGCTGTGCGTGGCTCGCTCCCGCGAGAGTTCCGCGCCTCGCCTCGTCAGATTTTCAGAGCAAGTCGGACAACATTCTAACCGTCATGCAACGCGCTTGGCGAGGCCGTAGTAAAACCTGCGCAGATCTGCGTCCGCCTATCCCATCTCGAACACGCCTATTATTACACTATTTTACTCTGTCTACTCTATTTTTCTCTTTTATTACTGTCTAAATATTGTCTGATGATCAAGCCGCAAACAACAAGGCTTATTGGGATGTTAGATCCTGGTGTGAAAGGCTGTGATTTGATGTTCTATGTGTAGCAGGGTGGATTATCCCTGCTTCGTGGGAACGGTTGCTGGCAGTCAGGAGGTAGCTGGACACAGTAGAACTCTGTCTGACTGCACCCTCGTCTTTGGGCCTGGGGCGTCGACTGGAGGCTGGTAGTGTGAGTGGATGGGGCCCGGGATTTACCAACCTGGTCTGGTACTCTGATCTTCCTTCCCTGCCGCAGGGCGGTCAGCAGTACTCCCCAACACGCTCCCACTCCTCCCAGTTGCTCCTTAGACCCTCCCACACCTCGTGACTGAATTGTAATCAAACACTCTGAGTTCCCCCCGCAAGCAGTCCCCTCCCTCAATGACCCTAGAAACCTTACAATGAAAAGGGGAGAGTTGGGTAGGAAGGGGTTAATCGTATATACGTTACCCACACCAAAAGAGTTAATGCTGGGCACAGGAATGGACACACCTAGGCACCAAGTGCTCTCGTTATACCCAGACTAAATGCTGCCCACGTCTGGGCCAGTCACAGTACCACTACCTTCCCTAAGGGTTTATATATATACTGCTCTCATACTCCATAATATGGGGAAGGAAGGGAGAACATAGGGGAGGAATAAAAGGGTTCACCGAATGGGAAAATATTATTACACACACATGTTATCACGCTCAAAGAAAAGGAAAGAAACCAAAAGTGTGGGCCCACTAATACCTTGCAAAAGTCCTATGCTAATACCGGCATATATTGTCTGGGGTTCCCCTTATGAACTGGTTGTTAGTGTTCACTTCGCCCGCAGGCCGCACCACACTGTGTAACGTGCAATAGATGTTGGGCACCTATCCCTAATGTTACTCTACCAAAATGGCCGCCGCGCCGCTCCACCACTGTCCCGGTGGCAAGATGGCGTCGAACGTTCTCGTCGCAGGTGCTAGCAGGCGGAGCTGGAGCAGGGCGGCAGTGTTGGCCGATGACGACCTCTGCTGGTGGGAAAGAACTCCCGTGTCCTGCAGGCAGCCAGGTGCAGGTCTGATCATAGGCTGGCGTAGCAGACTGGTGGCAACTTGCAGGCAGCCGGAGCAGACTGGTCGTAGAGCTGGTGCTGGGTCGACACGCGGGTCTAGCGTTCCCTCACTCACACTGCAGCTAAACTATGGGTCCCAAACAGCCCTTCTGCTAGACGAGATATATCCTAACGCAGGGTGCTCCTAAGCACCGTTCCTCTTCGCGCCACACTGGCAGGGGCGCCTCGCTAGAGGAAATAACTTTAACCTTAAGCCCAACTCGGCTATAACGTTCTTATTCTAAGATAACCCGTGGTATATCACTAGGGAATTCAGGGAAAGACATGCAACACGCTACTACGTTTGCTGATAGAGGATAACCCGTAGTCTACTCAAGTTCAATACGGGGCTCCCCGAGACACGTCTGTTCACAACAAAGGTCCCGACTCGAAGAGGCTCTCTTCCCGGTTTCCCCTTCCATATATGTCCTCGCATCTCTCTCTGTCGGCTGCTGCCCCCTGCTGGTCCCGCCTGCCAGTCACACAAGAGAAGGATGATGAATATACTCCAGAGTTATAATCCATATTGCAGCCGCAGAAGGAAAGAGGCGCTTGTGTCATTGTTCATGCGAATCTCCATGAAACTAATTAAAATGTCTTGGTGTAGAAAGGGGAGACAAAAAGGCAAGTCAGCAGCTCTGAATAATAAGCAATACTTCAGGCTGCTACATTTCCCCCTACTTTAAACTTGCTAAGTCCTCTGCAAGTTAACAACAAAACACCAACCAACGCATGCATGAAAACGGTCCTGAGACCAACAGTTTCCCGCATAGATCGACAATCACACATTATGCTAACAGTTTTACACACTCCTTCATGAGTTGGACACACTGTTCAACAAACACACTCTTGAGCACGTAGTCCTGGCGATACCGAGCGGGTAGCCGACCTCTGATGCTCCTCTGGGGCCGAGCGTGCTCCACTCTGGGGGGTTCCACCTCTCCCACCTCCGACTCCGCGTCGGATCCTTCAGTGTCCGTCGGCGGGTCATGGACCACAGCCGCGCCCTCCGGGGCCATCGGTGGACCGCCCACGACCTCCTCTTCGACTCCGTCTCCGCCGCCTTCCCCCTCCTCTCCTGAGGGGGTCGACTCCACCTCTGACTCGGCACTCGCAACCTCCTCAGGGGCGTCCCGCAGGGGCCCGGGGTGGTTACACGCCCTAGGATGCGGTTCCCGCCGGTGCCCGAAAGCACCTCCAATGTCTGATTCGGACGAGCTCCGCGGTGCCACCGGGATCTGTCGAGGGGCCCTCCCCCGCACTTCCGGGTCAGAAGCCGGGAAGGGACAGGTCTTGAGCTGGTCTCGATGCACGGTCCTTTCTGGACCCCCTGTTTCGGGCCTGACCGTGAACACGGGCATCCCTTCGTGGCTTTGCTTAACCACCACATACGACGTAGGCTCCCACTTGTCCTGTATCTTATTACGGCCCCGGATTCGGTGGTCGCGTATCAGGACTCGGTCTCCGGCCCGCAGGAGTGCACCTCTGCTCTTCCTGTCGTAAATTGTCTTGCGTCGATGGGACGCCTGCTTCGCCGTGGCCTCAGCGGCCTCCGCGGTGGCCTTTAGTCGCTCGTGGTGACTCTGCACCAACTCATCTAGGTCCGCCGCCCCCTCCTCAATGACGTCTCTGCCCCCCACGACATCTCGGGGCATCCTAGCGTCCCTCCCGAAGAGCAGGTAGAAGGGAGAGTATCCCGTGGAGGAGTGCACGTGGCAGTTGTACGTAAGTACCAACTCGGGTAGGTGCTCCTTCCAGTCCCGCTTCTTCTCTGCGGGCAGACTACGCAGCATGTCGTGCATTGTCCGATTGAACCTCTCGCACTGCCCATTCCCCTGGGGATGGTAAGGCGTGGTGCGGCTCTTTGAAATCCCGTACAGTCGGCAGAGCTCCTTGATGACGCTCGACTCGAAATTTCGCCCTTGATCGGCATGGAGTCGGGCAGGGCAACCGTAGTACACGAACCAGTACTTGATGATGGCAGCGGCGGTGGTCTTCGCAGTCTGGTCTTTGGTCGGTACGGCAATAGTGAATCTGGTGAACATATCGGTCAGCACCAGTACGTTCTCGTAGCCACCCACCGACCTCTCCAACACGGTGAAGTCCATGGCCAGGACCTCCATGGGTGCCGTCACGTTAGTGCAGGTCATCTGGGCCTGGGCTTTAGGGAACACATCGCGGGCTAATGCACATCGTTTGCATTGCTGCACCCAGTTCTTCACCTCTTCTGCCATTCCGATCCAGTAATAACCTCGCCTCATCAGGTCCACCGTCCCCCGTCCCCCGTAGTGTCCCGCATCCTCGTGCTGGGTCTCGTAGATCCGTCGTCGCAGGGCGGTGGGCACCACTAGCTGGAGAACCTCCTCCCCGTCGCGGGGATCGCTGACGCGCCGAAACAGTACTTGTTGGTGCAGACAGAACTGCTCCCACTGCCCGTATAACTTGCAGAGTTTCGGGTCTCCTTCCTTCAGCTGTACCTTAGTGGGGGGGACCCCCTGTGTCACCGCCCGCCACGCCGGACCCAACTCGGGGTCGTCTGCCTGGAGCTGCCGCATTTCCGCCCAGTCATATCCGCTGTTCCCCTTCTGTGCCGCTATCCGTCGTGCGCCGACACTCGAGACCTCCCGCGTCTCTGTCGGTCTCCCGGGACACAGCTGGGCCCGTACTTCCTCCGCTGGGACCACGACGTAGCCCTCGCGGGCGACTGGGGCGGGGACGGACAATGGAGCGGCCCGTTCCTGTAGACCCTGACGGGTGTGGGTGCCGGCCGCGGGTATCATTAGGAAGTCCTTCTCAGTATCTTCCACTTCAGGTTCTGATCGCATCGGCATGCGAGACAAAGCGCCTGCGTTCTGGTTGAGTCGACCAGGTTTGTAGTGCACCACAAAGTCGTACTCCGCCAGCTGAGCGTTCCACCGCTGCTCCACTGGTCCCAGGTTGGCCGTGCCGAGGTGCCTCAGCGGGTTGTGGTCGGTGATCACGGTGAACTGGGCGTACATCAAGAGGTCTCTGAACTTCTCAGTGACTGCCCACTTCAGGGCGAGGAGTTCCAGCTTGAATGCACTATAATTTTGGTCATTCCTTTCCGACCCACGCAGGCCTCGGCTCGCAAAGGCGATGACTCGCTCCACGCCCTCTTGTTTCTGACTTAGTACCGCCCCCAGTCCCAAGTAACTCCCGTCTGTGGTCACGATGAAGGGGAGCTGGAGGTCGGGGTAGGCCAGCACCAGGGGTGTCAAGAGGAACTGCCGCAGATGATCGAAGGCCGTCTGACACTGCGGAGTCCACTTGAAGGCCTCGGGCCGACCTTTGGCGAACCCCTTTTTTTCTTTCCCCATCAGGGCGTGCAGTGGCTGAGCCACCTGGGCGAAGCGGGGCACGAACCGCCGATAATAGGACAGGAATCCGATCACCTGCCTCACTTCCTTCGCTGAGCGTGGCGCCGGCCAGTCCTCCAACGCCTTCACTTTGTCGGTGTTGACCTGTATGCCGGCCGCGGAGACGACGTGTCCCAGGAACTTGACTTCGGTCTTCAGCAGGAAGCACTTCCGGGGCTTGAGCTTAAGCCCATGCTCCTGAAGTCGTCCAAACACCAGGTCCAACTTCTGACAGTGGCTCTCAAAGTCACTGGCGAATACCAAGACGTCATCTAGATAGACGAGTAGGACGTCGAAGGCCAGGTCCCCCAGCACGGCGGTCATCAACCACTGGAATGTCGCTGGTGCGTTACACAACCCAAAGGGCATACGGGTCCACTAGTTGAGGCCGAAGGGCGTCGTAACTGCCGTCTTCTCTTGGTCTTCTTCTTTCACCGCCACCTGGAAGTAGCCGGCGGTGAGATAGAGCGAGGAGAAGATCTTGGCCTGCCCCAAGGCGTCTAGGGACTCCTCGATACGAGGTAGGGGGTACGCATCCCGGTGTGTCACGTTATTTAGGCGGCGGTAGTCGCAGCAGAACCGCACGGAGCCGTCTTTCTTTATGACGATCACGGCTGGTGACGCCCACGGACTGCAGCTCTCTACCAGGACACCCAGGTCCACCAGGTCTTGTACGTGTCTCTTTACTTCTTGGAACACGTGGGGCGGTATTCGGCGGTGCCGTTGCTTGACCGGGTGTGCGTCACCAGTGGGAACGTAGTGTGTGACCGTGGTTGTGTAACCATAGTCCCCGTCGTCAACGGAGAACACTGCCTTGTGTTTCTCCAACACTTGATTCAGCCGGCTCACTTGGGCCGGTGTGAGATCCTGCAGGTTCCCGCGGGTCTTCCCGTCCGGCTCCGCCTCTGGCGGGCGGTCCCGAGTCTCAATCGCCGTCACTCGGACGCCTCCGTCTACTTCCTCCACGGTCACTCTCTCCTTAGGCCGTACCTGACGGGGACAGTGGATCTCTGCCAACCTGGCCCGGGGTCGGAGCACCATCTCGACGTTGGTCGGGTTCAACACCCGCACAGGCACTCTCCCCTGTCGGGCGTATGCCACCACGTTCGCCACCAATAGTCTGGGAGGCAGGTTGGCACTCGGCGTGTGCTCTATCATCACGGGACGCCGCATCCCCGCTGTCGTCTCACAACGGCCTGAGACGACCACTTCGCTGTGCGGGGGAATGACCACTGGCTCCCTGCCGGCCACTTTGACGTACCCCATCCTTCCCGGGGCGATACACTCTCGGGCTTCCTGGGCCATGGCGGCAACCACACGGCGGATGGTGACGCTCCCAGCGTCGACACGTCTTCGGCTCGCCGGCCGCATCCCCTTGATCCCCTTGAACAGGCCATCTACCCCGCTGAGCACGTTCATGCCCAGAAGTCCTGGGATGGCGTCTCCTGTGGCCACTCGGCCTGAATCGTCTTTTAGTATGAATATGCATTTCCCCGGAAATGTCATATCTAGGCACTTCACTTCGGCGTAGAGACACCCCACCACTGGGATCTCCAACCCGTTGGCGGCGAAGAGAGTGATCCAGTTGGAGGGGGTCAACCTCGACCGCGGGAAGTGTCTGTGGAAGTGGCTTTCGGTCATGGTGGTGACTTCGGCGCCGGTGTCGAAGAGGCAGCGGGTCTCGACCCCGTCAATCTGGACGTCTAAGGTGAGACATTCCCCTTGCATGTCTTGCGTCTCAGTGCCCCCTGCGGCCGAGTCGGCGACTCCGGTTACGACGCCGTTGACTGCCCTTCGGGGTCCGGGTCGGTACCCTGACGAGCCCGGAACTTCGGGGGTGGGGGCAGGGGCTGGGTGGGGCTCGCTGGCGTGGCGGGGGCAATCCCTGCTGATGTGGCCCGGCTGATTGCAGGCATAGCAAATCAACCTGCCCTCTTCGTCCCGGCGGGGCGGTTCCCGCCTAGCGGCGGGCGCGTCATCTCTGCGTCGCCGTCCGGGGCCGCCTCTCTGGGTCGCATCCCGCGTCTGTTGGACGGCCTGGAATAGTTGCTCCTGACATGCGCCCAGCCGCTCTTGCCCTGCGAAGAGCTGCTTAAAAGCTTCCTGTATTGCGTCTCCGCTCATCGGGGCCTCTCGTCCTTCTGCGGCTGCGGCGTGGACCAGGGCCTGGGCGCCACCCCTAGTGGGGGGCAGGACCATCTCCTCTTCCGACCAGTCTATCGCCGCCATCATCAATTCGAGAAACGGCCGCTCCCCGTTCTCTTTTATGGACTTCCTCATCTCCCGTCGCAGCATCCCATCCTTCAGGCCTACCACAAACTGCTCCTGCAGCCGGGCGGCAGGATCCGCGACTCGTTGGGGTTCTCGGCCCTGTATGCGACGCATCTGCTCTTGTAGATCGTAAGCAAACTCCCTCACGGTCTCGCCATCTCTTTGTCGGCGGTCGAGGAAATCTCTCAGGCGGGCACTGACTGAGGTCTTGTCTCCGTATGTCTCCTGCAGCACCCGGAACACGAACACGGCGTCCGGCTCCGGGGCGGTCCCTTCTAGCACGAAGCGCACTGTCCGTTTAGCCTCGCCTTTTAGATGCTGTTGTACGAACTCCGCCTGTTCGTCACCGGGCACTCTGCTGCTCCGAAAATGCACTTTCATGTCTCGGATCCAGTCTTCCACCAGCGGCTCTCCTCTCTCTTTCCCCCCTCCGAACTCGCTGCACTTGCGGTCCCGTTGGAGGGGCCGGTGCGGGGTTCGCGTCCGTCCCGGTCGAGAGCGGCTTGGGTCTTTTCCAGGACCAGCGCCTGTCGGTCCAGGAGGCCGGCGTGTGTGTGGGTTCTGTTCGTCAGGGCCTTCACCTGCGCGGTCAATTCCTCCATGGTTTCGGCCTCCTCCTCCTTTACCTCGGCGGCGGCGTCCTGGCCGTCTCGTTGCTCTTTTAGGGCCGCCTGGGTGTAACGCTTTTCTTGAAGGGCCAGTTCGGTCATCTCCTTCATCGCTTCGGCTTGCTGCGCCAGTAGTGTCGTCTTCGCCCGACACTCCTCCTGCAATTCCTCTAACTCTGCCGCCCTTTCCTGCGCGGCGTGAGTCTCCCTTTTCTGTATCTTGGTGGCGGCGTCCGGGCCCTCTCGTAGCTCCTGTAGGGCCGCCTGAGTGTGGAGGGCTTGGTCAGTCAACTCTTTCATGGCTGCGGCTTGCTGCTGTAGCAGTGCCGCCTGGGTCTGGCACTGCTTCTGCAGCGTCTCCAACACCGCCGCCATCTCCTCAGACATCGTGGGTCTCTCTACGGGTCCCGGTCAAGGGAGTAAGTTAGGATGTAGATCCTGTTCGTGACGCCAAATGTAGCAGGGTGGATTATCCCTGCTTCGTGGGAACGGTTGCTGGCAGTCAGGAGGTAGCTGGACACAGTAGAACTCTGTCTGACTGCACCCTCGTCTTTGGGCCTGGGGCGTCGACTGGAGGCTGGTAGTGTGAGTGGATGGGGCCCGGGATTTACCAACCTGGTCTGGTACTCTGATCTTCCTTCCCTGCCGCAGGGCGGTCAGCAGTACTCCCCAACACGCTCCCACTCCTCCCAGTTGCTCCTTAGACGCTCCCACACCTCGTGACTGAATTGTAATCAAACACTCTGAGTTCCCCCCGCAAGCAGTACCCTCCCTCAATGACCCTAGAAACCTTACAATGAAAAGGGGAGAGTTGGGTAGGAAGGGGTTAATCGTATATACGTTACCCACACCAAAAGAGTTAATGCTGGGCACAGGAATGGACACGCACACAGAACCCCATTCAAGTCTTTATATTAATTGTACTATTGGCCTAGTTACACAATAGCTACGTCTGGTGATTATTGCACCATGGTTATTGTTACACAATAATTACAGTCTGATAATTATGTAATCACACCTAGGCACCAAGTGCTCTCGTTATACCCAGACTAAATGCTGCCCACGTCTGGGCCAGTCACAGTACCACTACCTTCCCTAAGGGTTTATATATATACTGCTCTCATACTCCGTAATATGGGGAAGGAAGGGAGAACATAGGGGAGGAATAAAAGGGTTCACCGAATGGGAAAATATTATTACACACACATGTTATCACGCTCAAAGAAAAGGAAAGAAACCAAAAGTGTGGGCCCACTAATACCTTGCAAAAGTCCTATGCTAATACCGGCATATATTGTCTGGGGTTCCCCTTATGAACTGGTTGTTAGTGTTCACTTCGCCCGCAGGCCGCACCACACTGTGTAACGTGCAATAGATCTTGGGCACCGAAGTCCTAATGTTACTCTACCAAAATGGCGGCCGCGCCGCTCCACCACCGTCCCGATGGCAAGATGGCGTTGAACGCTCTTGTCGCAGGTGCTAGCAGGCGGAGCTGGAGCAGGGAGGCAGTGTTGGCCGATGACGACCTCTGCTGGTGGGAAAGAACTCCCGTGTCCTGCAGGCAGCCAGGTGCAGGTCTGATCATAGGCTGGCGTAGCAGACTGGTGGCAACTTGCAGGCAGCCGGAGCAGACTGGTCGTAGAGCTGGTGCTGGGTCGACACGCGGATCTAGCGTTCCCTCACTCACACTGCAGCTAAACTATGGGTCCCAAACAGCCCTTCTGCTAGACGAAATATATCCTAACGCAGGGTGCTCCTAAGCACCGTTCCTCTTCGCGCCACACTGGCGGGGGCGCCTCGCTAGAGGAAATAACTTTAACCTTAAGCCCAACTCGGCTATAACGTTCTTATTCTAAGATAACCTGTGGTATATCACTAGGGAATTCAAGGAAAGACATGCAACACGCTACTACGTTTGCTGATAGAGGATAACCCGTAGTCTACTCAAGTTCAATACGGGGCTCCCCGAGACACGTCTGTTCACAACAAAGGTCCCGACTCGAAGAGGCTCTCTTCCCGGTTTCCCCTTCCATATATGTCCTCGCATCTCTCTCTGTCGGCTGCTGCCCCCTGCTGGTCCCGCCTGCCAGTCACACAAGAGAAGGATGATGAATATACTCCAGAGTTATAATCCATATTGCAGCCGCAGAAGGAAAGAGGCGCTTGTGTCATTGTTCGTGTGAATCTCCATGAAACTAATTAAAATGTCTTGGTGTAGAAAGGGGAGACAAAAAGGCAAGTCAGCAGCTCTGAATAATAAGCAATACTTCAGGCTGCTACATATGCCTTGCCTTGACTTTGTCTATTTTGATGCTTGTTTTATACTTGTTTTATGTCTGCACCTTATGCATTGTTCTTGATCTTGTTCTTGATTTTTTTTGCTGCTGTGAAGCACTTTGAGCTGCAATTCTTGTATGAAAGGTGCTATACAAATAAAGTGTATTATTATTATTATTATTATTATTATTATTATTATTATTATTATTATTATTATTATTAGTAGTAGTAGTAGTAGTAGTAGTAGTAGTAGTAGTAGTAGTAGTAGTAGTAGTAGTAGTAGTAGTAGTAATAATAATAATAATAATAATAATAATAATAATAATAATAATAATAATAATAATAATAATAATAATAATAATAATAATAATAATAATAATAATAATAATAATAATAATAGCATGTAAACATTTCTAACTCCACTCTACAAACACCAGGTCCATGCAGGCTCAGTCATCAGTCCACTAGTGATGCAGCCCACAGCTGACATACTTGCTCTTTGTTCATCAGTCTGTCTGCCTGGGGGGGGGGGGGGGGGGGTTCAGATTTCTGGCCCCATTCGAAATCTGAAAATCTTTAAATGTGCTGTAAGTGGTATTTTTGTGTTGGTCAGTATTGTAACATGGGTCTCCCAGTCCCTCCACATTCTTTTTTTCTGGTATCACATTCTCACATTATCCAATCAGGAGAGAGAAATCCACACAGCAAAAATGGTCTGAAGAAATAAAAACTAGTTTTAAGCATGTGTCCTTGAAACAAGGATAATCTACCAGTGGAGTAAACACATTATGGCTTGACAAGATGTCTTGAAATAAGTAGAAATATATAGGGTTCTCTCTCCTGATTGGATAAAGTGGGAATGGATAGCAGAACATTTATTTTGTGTTTACTGCAGAGCGGAGGGACTGGGAGACCCATGTTACTGACCAGATACTCTATATCAGTGATGGCTGTCAGAATGTAGAGCACTTACAGCACCTTTACGTATTTCCCTATATATGTTTAAATGTCATACTTCATCAGTGCAAATTAATAAACCATCCACATACACTTACAATTTGTAAACCAACAAATGTAAGAAATGCAGTGCAAACAGTGGATTGTTAAGTCCTTATCCTGGATGTTTGACACTGGATAATAAAACACATAATACATCAAATGTCACAATATCCAAAACCAATATCAACATGAAGGAAAAAACAGACAGGAAATATAATTTCCGATGCAGTTATTATTACATTCCATCACAGCGGTGACCGCGGCTGAGGTATTATAAGAGGACAAGAGGACAGATGCTGAATCCGGTTGGTCTGCTGGTAAATGTCTCCACCTACTGGTCACTCTTGCACACTGCAGCCGAGGAAGAGTTGAGTATGCAGCATCACATCCCGTGGCGAGAATGTTCAAGTTCAAATTTACATAGAAGATTTGGGGCAAAATGCAACAGAACGCCATGTTTTTCACTCCTTGTGTGCCAGAGGGTAACACAAGATCCACTCCGGTCTCCGTGACAACAACTGCAAACTGTTTATCCCCACACAATCCTATGCTTGCACCTTTCTCTGGTCTGCATCCCCTTAACAATTGTGTGTATTGAGCCGTACTGTATTGTACCCATTCTACAATCTGTTAATAAAGTTTTCAATCAATCAATCAGATCATACAGTATGTACAGTATATCAAATAGGTTTTATTCAAACAAGTGAAATATACATCAGAACTAAAATAAACACGATATGAATTGAAAATGGGGGACCCTGATGTAAACAAGACAAACGTCTTTCTCTGGTCTGCATCCCCTTAACAATTGTGTGTATTGAGCCATACTGTATTGTACCCATTCTGCAATCTGTTAAATAAAGTTTTCATTCATTCATTCATTCATTCAACAATATATAATAATCAAATGTCAGTATTTTCTCTCACTTTTGTTGTGATAGGAAGAGTGTTCACAGATCGTTACTGTTCCTTTATGCAAACGACATGTCGTCAGCTTGTGACTGCAACTTGTTCCTGTTCGCGGACGACTCAGCTGGTCTGGGGGGTTTGGACATTTACGGGGGCCAGTTTCTAATTGCAGCCTCCCGTAGGTGCTCTTGGAGAGCGGTTTTGAAGGTGGGTAGGGATTCACATTTTTGACGGCTGTGGGTAAGGCGTTCCACATTGATGTGGCATAATTGCAAAACGTGTTTAGTCCCTTGTTTGAGCCGAATCTGGGTTGAACCAAAGCTGTAAAGGAATGTGGATCACTACCCACTTTCAAAACCTCTCTCAAGGGACACCTACGGGAGACTGCAATTCAACACTGGCCCCTGTAAATATCCTAACCCAACCCCCTCCAATGCACAGTAATTTACCTAGTATGGTTTTGTCAATAGTCCAATGTACAATTTTGTTTGTTTGTACAGTGTCTCCTCCCCCCCCCCCCTCAATGTACAGTTTTACTTGTTTATACAGTGTGCCCCCCCCAACCACCTCCAATGTAAATTACCCAGTATGGTTGTCAATATCCCAATGTACCCAACCCCCCCCCACCCAACCTCCTCCAATGTACAGTTTCTACGTCAAATGTATATACTCCCCTTTCTTGACTCCTTCTGTATCACAAACAGTACTGTATTTGCAAATCTGGTATGTCATAAATGTATAGATGTAGCAGTACTGACTATCTGTATGTCATGTATGTCATATATGTCCTGATGAATTGAAAATGGGGGACCCTGATGTAAACAAGACGAAAGTCTTTCTCTGGTCTGCATCCCCTTAACAATTGTGTGTATTGAGCTGTACTGTATTGTACCCATTCTGCAATCTGTTAATAAAGTTTTCAATCAATCAATCAATCAATCAATCAATCAATCAAGAACATGATTTGTGGAACTCCCTCTGGTGTTGTGGTCATGGTATTCACTGACCTTTGGGAAGTATTTCGACATGTACATGGGTACCTTAGTGGTGTATTGTATCTTGTAGACCAGGTTCATTGCATGTTGCTGTACTCTGTCGTCTACTCTAAGCAATCCTAGGTTGTCAAAATGGGCAGGGGTGAGGTGGGTTCTAGGAGTAAGGTCAAGCAGTAGTCTGACCAGTTTGTTTTGTGATGTTTGTAATCTTGTTTTTAGTGCCTTTGAGGTGCTTTGGTATGATGAGGTGCAAGCATAGTCGTAGTACCCTTGAATGAGTGCTCCTGTTAGAGTTTTCAGGGTATTCTTGTTTACCAGAGAGGAGATACGGTACAAGAATGGGAGTGGCTGGATCTGCGCTGACATGGCTGACATCATACCTCAATGACTGCTCCTACCAAGTGTCATGGAGAGGGACTCTGTCGGCCACCCGCCCCCTGCGGACGGGTGTCCCCCAGGGCTCGGTCCTAGGACCCCTTTTCTTCTCCCTCTACACTAAATCACTGGGTAACATTATCACGTCTCATGGCTTCTCATATCATTGTTATGCCGATGATACTCAACTCTTCCTCTCCTTCCCTCTGTCAGATATCCACGTCTCTGAGCGGATCTCAGCCTGTCTGTCCGACATCTCCGCCTGGATGACGACCAACCACCTCAAACTGAACCTAAGCAAAACAGAATTGCTCCACCTGCCGGCCAAATCCTCCCCCCTGACGACCTCTCCATCACAGTCGAGAATGCAGCTGTGACCGCGTCCCCGACCGCCAAGAACCTTGGTGTTGTCCTCGACGACCAGTTGAACTTCTCTGCTCACATCGCAGCGACAACCAGAACCTGCCGATTCCTCCTGAGCAACGTCAGAAGGATCCGCCCCTTCCTGACAAAAGAAGCCACCCAACTCCTTGTCCAATCAACAGTCATCTCCCGCCTCGACTACTGCAACGCACTGCTAGCTGTCCTCCCGGCCACTGCCACCAAGCCTCTTCAACTCATTCAGAACGCAGCGGCCCGCCTGATCTCAAACCTACCGAAGTCGGCCCATGTCACCCCACTTCTTAGGGACCTGCACTGGCTCCCCATTGCTGCACGTATCCGCTTCAAGGCCCTCGACCTAGCATACCGTGCGGCAAAGGGAACCGCTCCCGCCTACCTCCGGTCATTGGTCTCTAACTACACACCCTCAAGACCACTGCGCTCTGCATCTTCTGGCCGCCTTAGACCTACTCCTATCCAAGCTCCGGGAGGGTCATCAAAGAGAAGCCGCCTATTCTCAGTCCTTGCCCCACAATGGTGGAATGAACTACCCACCCCAGTTAGGACAGCCGAATCCTGTCCAATCTTTCGCTGTCGACTAAAGACGCACTTCTTCAACAATTATCTAAAAAAAAAAAAAAAAAAAAAAAACGAACCCTAACTAACCTTACTGTCATGCACTTGTCCTAATAAACTAACATACACTGTAACACGCAACACTTTGATGAATATTGTTACTCAGCTGATAGAGTTGTATCCTTCCTGATGACCTGTCGTACAGAACTTGTAAGTCGCTTTGGATAAAAGCGTCAGCTAAATGACTAAATGTAAATGTAAATGTAAGAATCTTGTTCGTTGGTTGACTTTTTTTATTACATTGTGACAATATTATCACCCACTATAACAGAGAAGCCGTTGGTTTTGCTGAGTTTGTTATTTGATCCGAAGAGACTCTGTTTTACCCAGGTGTAATGATAGTTTGTTATCAGCGAGCCAGGTGCAGATTCTGCCGAGTTCTGAGCTGAGGGTTTTTTCAACCTGTAACTTGTTCTTGTCAGAGACCAGCAGGGCTGAGTCGTCCACGAACAGGAACAAGTTGCAGTTACAAGCTGACGACATGTCATTTGCATAAATTAGGAACAGTAATGGTCCTAGTATGCTTCCTTGTGGAACACCACAGCTCACTGGGAGGGGGGGGGGATAGAGTACTGTTTACCTCTACCATCTGTTCTCTTCCCTCCAGGTAGGATTGCATCCAGCTCACTGATAAACTATCAAAACCAATTGCTTTTAGCTTGTCAATCAGAATGGGGTGATTGACAGTGTTGACAGCCTTTTGTAGGTCTAGCATGACCATGCCGCAGTATGTGCCCGCGTCCACCTCTTGTTTGATGTGGTCGTTCAAATAGAGAAGGCATGTGTCAGTGGAGTGGGATGTTCTGAAGCCGGATTGGAATTCGTAGATTCGATTTTCTTCTGCAAGGTACTTTTCGACCTGTTCATAGACTATTTTTTCCATGACTTTCGAGAAGGAGGTAAGAATAGAAACAGGGCGGTAGTTGCCAGGGTCTAATTTGCTGCCTTTTTTGTCCACACACACACACACACACACACACACACACACACACACACACACACACACACACACACACACACACACACACACACACACACACACACACACACACACACACACACACACACACACACACACACACACACACACACACACACACACACACACACACACACACACACACACACACACACACACACACACAGGTTTATGCTACATCGGGGGAACCAATGACTGTATACAGCCTGATGGGATCCAGCCTTTCTAAAGGGTCTATAGACATGATTTAAACTGCTAAAATCATTAAAAAATAATTGTTAACACAAAAATCACTTGACATTTTCCAAACTCTCAAAAAAAATATCTGAAATCTACGGGTTTATACTACCTCATGGGGACCAAATGACTGTATACAGCCTGATGGGACCCAGCCCTTCTAAAGGGTCTAGAGACATTTTAACTGCTAAAATCATTATAATCTTTATTTAACACAAAAACCACCTGACATTTTCCCAACTCTCAAAAAAAAAGAAAACTGAATACGCAGGCCCCTCGGGATGATGGCGTCCTGCCAATATTTGGTGAGGGTCATGCCATGGAGTAGGGTACGGGTCTCTCTCTGCTTCAGGCGAGAAAGAGACTGGGCTAATGCATCTTGGTGTATGCAAAGCCTCGCGACTCCATAATTGCACCTGCGAAAGCTGCTGTAATCCACTAGGCATCGCCTGAAGCAGAGAGAGACCCGTACCCTACTCCATGGCGTGACCCTCACCAAATATTGGCAGGACGCCATCATCCCGAGGGGCCTGCGTATCGCCAAGGCAAGACATCGAGTGGCATAAGAGAGCAAAGAGCCGAAGAGACGAGCAAGACTATGCTACACACATGGTGCATCCCGCACTCCCGCAGGCCTACTTGGCAGCCCAGAGACCGGCCTAGGCACCCCGATTCTTCTTCTTCAACGTCGAGCTCGGATGAGGCGCCCATGCAAGAGATGTCTCCGAAATACTCCCTCCGCAGCCAGTCGAATTTTCCGGACGGCCCTCTTCCACCACGGCCGGTAAGAGGGGCCATAGGAAGACAAGGAGGAGTATAAGCGAAAGAAATGTTCATCGGTCCCGGAGATATGCACATTGGTAACATTTCAAATGCATAATTGAGTGACTCGCACCACAATGTCCTTTCTAAAGGGTTGTCGTTTGTTCCGTAGCTCGCTATTTCTCCAAATGCAATCTTACTGTTTACTTTCTGTAATATATGGGACTCGAGCTAGTCAACAAGCCCTCTAGAGGGGGAGACAGGCTACTATATTCATTTGTTTAATGGTACAGAACCAAAGGGAATGAATGAAGAACGTGTTATCCTGTCTCCTATAATAAGTGACTTTTATTACTATGATTATTGTTATTATTATTATTTTTACGAATGGTGAAATGTTTTCCTCTTGTTTTTCCTTCTGTTTTTGTTGTTCTTTTCTTAGAGAATTTTGGTTTGCAAATATTGCAATTGGCTTATTTAGTTTCTGGTCTATATTTGTATTTAATTTTAGTTTATAACATATTACATTATAAAGTCCTTACTTTGGAGGTCAAAGTTGACTAGCAATCCCAGGCTCACCTCAATGATGTCACTTCCTGCCCACCTGGTACAGTATATAGCTCCCACCTTTACAAGCTATCATTGCTAACTGTCAATGCTAAAGATATCAGTGAGGAATATAAATATTTGGGAAACAGCATTTTAATATGGTCTGGGTTGAAAAAGAATGAACCTATTCTTTAAAAGCTATTTACAACATATATTTTACAGGATATAAAACAGTTTAACAGTTAAAGTTAATCCGAGTGCCGTTGAGCTTCTTCCTTTCTCTCTCCTAACTCTCCTTCTCTCCTCCCCTTCTCTCCTCATGTCCTCTCCTTCTCTCCTCCTGCCCTCTCCTTCTGTCCTCCTATACACCCCTTCTCTCCTCCTGTACTCCCCTTCTCTCCTCCTAGCTGTCCTCTCCTTCTCTCCTCCTGTACTCTCCTTCTCTCCTCCTGTCCTCTCCTTCTCTCCTCATGTCCTCTCCTCTCTCATCCTGTCCTCTCCTTCTCTCCTCTATCTCTCCCCCTCTCTCTCCCTCCCCCCTCTCTATCTTCCCCATTTTCTCCATTAAACTTAATATATTGTACCTGGATACTGGCTGGATCAGTGGTATATTTTAATGGCAACAGGAGAGCATTCAAGTTATTTGTTGTTGTGTCATTTGAATCATTTCTCTCCCTATCATCATTTTCATCCTCGCTTTCTTTAGCATCTACATGACCGTCTTCATCATAATTTCTCTCCATAGCATCAGCTGCATTCTCTCTTTCCTCAACTTCTTCATCATTTCTCTTCATAGAATCATCTGCATTTTCTCTTTCCTCAACTTCTTCATCATTTTCTCTCCATATAATCATCTGCATTTTCTCTTTCCTCCACTTCTTCACCATCTCTCTTCCTGATATCATCATTTCCCTCTTGAGTATCTCCATCTTCATTGTCTGTACTGTCTTTATCTAAGGTGGAGCAAATAATATTTGTTTTATAATAGTCATATAATTGTACTGTATATAATATTCGTACTGTAGCCTACAATGTTATAATTGTATTATAAAATAATATGTCATATAGCACTACCACTAGCCCTCTTGCCTTGATTGGAATAAAAAGGGGTTGGTCAATTTAAATGTTTAAGACACATGTTTCTGTCCAAAATAAGCATTATTGACCATGTTAGCACCAGATTCGCAGTTATAATCCAAACTATGGTTCTGTGAGACAAGCTTGTACACGTAGCTTTTAGTGAGGACTAACAAATACATACCTGTATCCTTATCTCCTCCCTTACTATTGTTGCTTTGGACCCAATTCTTCAAAGAGAAGCTGTTGTGAGGACTGTATCTGAGCAGGGACCGCAGCCTGTTGACTCCCCCCTGAGGACGCATGGGGCCTGTCAACATTGGCAGGAGAAAAAACGTGCACATTTTAGCCACGCCCCTTCTCCCGGCCCGCCCCCTCGTCCCGCCCCCTCCCAAAGGAGCTGCCTCGTCGCTGCCATCTGCTGGTCAAAACCTGTATTAAGGAAATTCACTGTATTATTTTACAGATTACTTTTGTTTTCCTACTTTAAGTGTAAATGCTATAAAAATACAGTAAATTACCTTTTATCAAAATATTAACCATTAAATAAAGGTTGTAATCTGTAAATGTATTTGATTTTACTGTAATTTGACAGTATTTGGAAACCATAGATGCCAGACATTTAGTTTTCTTGCAGCTTTTTTTCTTACAGTGTACAGTCAGTGAATCCTAAATCTCCACTAGGCAACCACTTATCAGTCCAACAAGGACTGGGTGAACTAGTTGCTACATTAAATTAATCAGATACCTGGTTGAAAGTGAAATGCTGTGAACATCCCTGCATTAAGTGTAAGACAAATTCAGTATAAATTCAGTTTATGTAGTAGTAGCATTAACATGTTCATATTTATTGAAATCTTACAATTCATACATAAATGTTATGATGAATCGAAATGGGGGAAGAAGTCCTTCTCTGGTCTGCATCCCCTTAACAATTGTGTATTGCGCCATACTGTATTGTACCCATTCTGCAATCTGTTAAAGTTAGCAATCAATCAATGTATTACCATAGTGTCTTTATACCTTCATCACTGTAGGCTACATATTAATACTACAACTCAAGAATAATCAAGAGGTTTATTTGTCACATACAGTGTACAGTCAGTGAATCCTAAATCTCCACTAGGCAACAACTTAGGCCTAAAAGAAATAATGGTTTGTTTCCGGTTGCCGACCGACCCTGCCGATTTAGGTGCGACCCAATATATTTTATGAGTAAAAAAACTAAATTATATTAAATTTTTTTTTTTTTTTTTTTTTTTTAACGTGCCAATTCCGTTAACCGTGAACAGGGGTTATGAGAGCGGTCGCTGTACAGTCCGAGCGAATCACGACAGTGGAGAATACGGTGACAGATATTACACGGGCAGTCAAAGTGAACGAGAACACCATCTGCATTGGCATGACAGAGGTGACAAAAGAGATAGAAAGGGTGGAAGAAGCATGCCGGAGGAAAATACAAGAGGTTAAAGATGAAGCGATGGAGAGGCTACTCGAAACCCAACGCTACCACAGGCGAAATAACATCCGCATTGTAGGACTTGATGAAGCAGTCAATTGCGCAGACGACAACTTTCCAACAGTGCTATCAGTGATTTTGGGTAACAACTTTCTAAACACAGTGCCGAAAGTGGACCAAGCTTACAGAATCGGTTCTCGGGAGCAAAGAAGCAACGGGCCAAGAGTCATCATTGTTACTCTGCGGAAGACGGCAATAAGAGATGACATCATCAAAATTGCTCGCATCCAACGTGGGAAGCTGAAACATGGTGATCATTCAATATTTATCTATGAGGATCTAAGCAAAGACGCCATCGCTCGACGTCTACCCTACAAGGAGGTGATGCAAAAATTGTTCATGTCTGGCCTCAGACCAAGGCTAACATACCCGGCGCTGTTATCGATCGTGGGCAGGGACGGCCGTAGGATTGGATTACACACACCTAAAGAAGCTGAGGAATATTGGAATCGATATGGAGCAGAACCCCCAAGGCAGAACGAAACACTGTCTGAAAACAGATAAGCCGTTTCATCTCTCTCTTTCTCTGTGTATATCAGTATTAGAATGACTTTTATTGTGTTCATCAAAAGTAGCAGATGATATGCAGGCCGTCTACACCAATACGTATTGTGTATAATACGATTCGTAATACGTTATAATTTCAGACCTCTGGTCTCCGTGGAGACAAGAACATATCATTGGCAATAAGAACAATCTGGAAGATTCTGGGTTTATCGCTCGACTGCTCTGGGTCACTTAGATCATTCTGGAACACAACAACAATCTATTAGTACTAGTGTATTCTACAACCTTCTAGAATATAATGCACCATGACAACGAAGGCTTGCAACTCTAACATTAACATCCGTTGTGTATAAACATAGCATATGCGTGAGGTTTTGTCCGCTGCTCACCTACTCGCTCTGTTCCTTTAAGCCTACTCGCTCTGTTCCTTTAAGCCTACTCGCTCTGTTCCTTTAGTTTTCTGTTTGATCAATTGCATTCTCCTCACCTCACTAGCCCCCACCCTCGCGTTCGTTTGCTCTTCAGCAACCACACCCTTGGACTACCTGTCATTATGTGTTTGATTGGTCTGGTGCCGAACACACACTTCTAGGTTCAAGTATCAATTACCTTCACGCACCTGTTGTTTATCCTAATTAGTTCCCCTGTGGGATTTAAGTACCTTGCTCTTCCCCTCTGTCCCTTGTCGGGTCGTCCCGTATCATTCCGTATCATATCTCTATCACCAGGACTCCTTCGGGAGGTTCTCTGTCTGTTATGCTGCTTTCATCTCCGGCGTGAGATGCACTCTAGCCTTCGCCTCCTGTCTCCGTTTGCCTGAAGCAGACGCCCAGACGCGCATTCAGACCTCCGCGCAGCAGACGCCCAGACGCGCATCCAGACCTCCGCGCAGCAGACGCGCTCTTCACTCCAGACGCGCATCGCTTCCTAATACTCTACGGGAGGATGCGTCTCTCCGAGCCAGGCGCGCTCTTCTGCGCAGACGCGCATCCAGACCTCCGCGCAGCAGACGCGCTCTTCACTCCAGACGCGCATCGCTTCCTAATACTCTACGGGAGGATGCGTCTCTCCGAGCCAGGCGCGCTCTTCCGCGCAGACGTGCATCCAGACCTCCGCGCAGCAGACGCGCTCTTCACTCCAGACGCGCATCGCTTCCTAATACTCTACGGGAGGATGCGTCTCTCCGAGCCGGCGCGCTCTTCCGCGCAGACGCGCTCTTCACTCCAGACGCGCATTCAGACGCACTCCAGATGCGTCCTCCGTACCGGCGCGTACTCCAAGCAGACGCGCACCACTCAGACCTCCGCGCCTGATGCGCCCTCCGTACCGGCGCGTACTCCAAGCAGTCGCGCACCACTCAGACCTCCGCGCCAGATGCGCCCTCCGTACCGGCGCGTACTCCAAGCAGTCGCGCACCACTCAGACCTCCGCTTGGCCTACCCGTTCCCCGTGGCGACACGCTCGCCCCGTTTTGATCCAACTCTCTTTATGCACAGCGCCTGGGTGAGTTTTCATGACTGTCTTTGATCCTATTCGTTTTTCGTGTGTTTAATGACACTGAAGATATCCTGCTTTTTGTCAGACTGTCACTCACCCAGCGTTCAGCTTTTTGGATTGTTCATTGGGATAATATTTGGCCTTAACATCGCTCACTGTGTGTATACACGCCGAAGATATTATCACTTGGATTTGTATTTGGGACTTCGCTCACAGTGTTTTTGCACCGAAGATTCTATCACGTGGATTTGTGTTTGGGACGTTACTCACAGTGTGTATATACACCGAAGATTCAGTCACTTGAATTACTCTGTTTTTGGTACAAGTCACCTCTCCTGTCACCTGCTCTGTTCCCAACTGTACTCTGAGCTAACCCGCTCCCTCTCTCCCTCTCGGTCCCGTTTACCACCTCGGAGATCTGCCGAGAGAGATCTGCTGAGCGGCTCTGACGTCACCGTCTGCTTCCCCAGACGAACCATCCCGGGAGAAGCTGCAGAGCAGCAACATTCATTAATGCTCTTATCCCAGGCGTTGTCTGTTTTCTCTGTCCCTGTAAGCAGCTCCAGCCCTCGCCCTGTTCCAAGGCCTTACCCTGTTTTCCTAGTCCTCCCTGTCCCCAGCCCGCCTCCGCGGGCCTCTGTCCCTGTTTCCCCACTCTAGTCCTCCTAGTCCTCCCTGTCCCCAGCCCGCCTCCGTGGGCCTCTGTCCCTGTTTCCCCACTCTAGTCCTCCTAGTCCTCCCTGTCCCCAGCCCGCCTCCGCGGGCCTCTGTCCCTGTTTTCTCCTCCTAGTCCTCCTAGTCCTCCCTGTCCTGTCCTCCTAGTCCTCCCTGTTCCTGCCTTGTCCCTTGCCCCGGCCCTGTTCCGTTAGCCTTCCCTTAGCCTTCCTCTTGGCCAGCTCGCCTCTTAAAGGCACTGTGCCTATTTTCCCCTTTCTTGTTTTCTAGTATTTTGTGTTCTCCCTTAAAGGGACAGTGCCGTTTTCTGTGTGTTTCAATAAATGCCCAGTTCTTGGCTTACTCTCATACCTGTCTTGTGTTGTGCGATTGGGGTCGGTTACAAACCATAACAATATGATCAATTGACTGAAGTTTAATCAGGCCTTAATAAAACTTAAAAAAATCAACCACACCTAAACGTATGAACACAACAAGGTTATTCTAACAATTTAAGTAATCACTCCACTGATGAAGAGATTGGCACATTGTAGCTCTAAAAGGCTCTGTTTTTCTATTTTATCTAATCACTCAATTCTGTTCTAGTGGCTTCTCCACGTTGAGTATTATTCTATCTCTCACTCCTTATCTTTGTCTTTTTTTTATTATTTCTATTTTTTTTTCTCTCTCTCTTTTATCTTACATTGTTCTTTTCCATTGTTCTTCACATTAAGGTGTTAATATTTCTCTACAATCTTTTCCTTTTTCCTGATGTTTCCTACATATGTTAGTAGAGGGTTCAAATGAATATGTCGATGAAAGTTTATTCTCTTTTTTTTCATTTTTCACAATATTTCATTACAGTAAGGGAAGGTGCAAGACCAAAAGCGACATTCTATTGTATTAGAATGAAAATGTTAGATCCTATGGCAATTAGCATAGGAAGATTAGGATTACAATGCTCAGTTTGGGCAATCCGGTGGCCTAAGGGAGAGAGTCATACGCGGAGGATGTGTTTTTGGAACACAGGCCTGTACGACTCTCTGGGTGAGGGGAAAATAGGGGATTTTTATTTGTATATATATATGTTTTTAAGCTCGGCTCTCAACGGGACCTCAATAATTGGATGTACATCTATTGTAGCTTCGCACTCCAGAAGCATTACCAAAAACTACACAAAAACATGCATAGATTATGGCTAGTTTGAATATAATGATATGGAACACTGGTGGGATAAACAAACAACACAAACGCAAAAGCGTGCTCACACTGATGAAAAAAGAACATGTGGACGTGGCTCTACTAAGCGAAACGCACATTTTAGAGGAAGACATAGATACGTTAGCGGATAACACATACCATAATATTAGTCACTCTTCTTTTGGTACGAAAACTCGAGGTGTAGCCATAGTCGTCAGACGTAAATTAAATATCGAATTAAAAGGGGTATGGTCGGATGCTGAGGGGCGTATAACTATAGCTAGGATTGTACACAATAACAGGAAAATAGCGTTGGCAGCGGTATATGCCCCAAATTTGTACGAAGAGGGTTTCTTCACTTCACTAACCGATGAAATGTTAAACCATCCCGAGTACTCATTTATAATAGGTGCGGATTTTAATGCCATTTGGAATCCAAGGATGGACAAATCTACCTCGCCTTTTCCAGCGAACAAAAAAATTCATCTAAAGCATTAAAAGATTGGTCAAAGACTACAGGGGTAAATGATTTATGGCGTTCACTTAATCCCACGACCCGAAAGTACTCCTGTCGATCGGCGAGACATAACACATTATCCAGAATTGATTATGTCTTTGCATCCCCGAGACTATTTGATAAATATGAAGTAGAAATGATACCCAATGCGCTTTCAGATCACTGTTATTTACTCCTAAAAGCAACATTTGGTATACTATCTTCCCGGGCCCCAAGATGGCGTTTTAATACTATGCTGCTTAACAACAAGGAATTCATTACACAACTCAAAGAAGCTCTCACAGTATTCCTACGGGAGAATGCAAACGCGGTGCAAGACCCCAGAATAATATGGATGTCGGTAAAGGGTATGATCAAGGATTTCACGGATAGATTTTCCTCCATATTGCGCAAGAATCAATGCACAAAACTGTCTGAACTGGAAACGCTTTACTCAACGTTATTTAATTCTTTAAAATACAACAACTCAACTAGACTAGAAAATCAAGTTAACGTACTAAAAACAGAGATCAATGCAATATACAGACAAAAATCGGAAATGCAAATACGCAGCACAAGACAACAGCAGTACTTCCAAGGTTCTAAACCTAGTCACCTATTAGCCATGCGATTAAGAATTAATGCAAAATTTGCAGATATAACTGCCATTAGAAAACAACAAGTACTTGTAACAGACCCCAAAATAATAAACGATACATTCAAAGAATTCTACTCCGACTTATATAATTCAGAAACGACCTTTGATCAAAACAAATTGGACACATATCTTAATCAAATTATTCTCCCTAAACTTTCGGAGGACGACGCTAAACAGTTAGAAGCACCGATCACATTAGAGGAACTCAAGAAGGCCATATCCGAAATGAAAAATGGTAAGGCTCCTGGAATAGACGGTATCCCATCAGAAATGTACCTTTCTTGTTGGGACATATTTGGACCCTTATTACTAAATATGATCTTATACTCAGTCAAGGAGGGGAGCTTCCATAAACACGACAATATTGCACTCATTTCAGTCCTTCTCAAAAAAGACAAAGACCCCACCGAGTGCGGTAGTTACAGACCTTTAAGCCTCCTAGGAACCGATGTCAAACTGTACTCTAAGGTATTAGCCATCAGATTGCAAAAGCATATGACGTCTTTAGTTCATCCGGACCAAACTGGCTTCATAAGAGGTCGCCTGATCAATGATAACATAAGACGAATACTGCACGTACTAGATGCAGACAAAGAGGACACCACACCTAAGGCGATGCTGTCCCTGGATGCTATGAAAGCATTTGACAGGCTGGAATGGTCGTTTCTATGGGCAGTATTAGAAAGGATGGGGTTAGGAAAAGGATTCATTGATATGATTAAAGTATTATACAAGGACCCATCGGCCATGATTACAACAAGTACATTCATCTCCGAAATCTTTCCGGTATCACGCTCAGCCAGACAGGGTTGCCCTCTTAGTCCCGGACTATTCGATCTATCATTAGAGCCTTTAGCACAATATACAAGACAATCCCAATACATAGAACCAATCGTAATCAAGGGCACACAACATAAAATTAGTTTATATGCGGACGACGTAATATTGTTCATGCAAAGCCCCAACACCACATTGCCTCATCTACTCAAGTTGATAGAGAACTTTGGTGATTTATCGGGATTTAAAATAAATTGGCCGAAGTCGGCTTTCCTTCCACTTAACACCCATGCAAAAAAAGACACAACCCTCCCAGGTGCGATACCCATGGTAAAACATTTTAGATGCTTGGGTGTGGAAATATTTCCCACCATAAGACAAACGGTGAAGCACAATTACACAAAAATACAGAACAAAATCAAAGACGACCTGGACAGGTGGGCAAAACTTAAAAACTCAGTACAGGCAAGGGTATCAATAGTTAAGATGGATGTACTACCAAGAATCAACTTCATCAGCTCAATGCTACCGTTACCCCCTCCAGAGGGCTACTGGAAAAGATTACACTCCTCCACATACAAATTTATTTGGAATAACAAACCACCTCGCATAAAAAGATCCACCGCACAGAGAAATAAAGCAGACGGTGGCATGGCAGTTCCAGATTTTTTCCAATATTTTAAGGCTTACACATTAAGACCATTGACAATATGGTTAGATCCCCAGGCTTTGGTATCTTGGAGAGAACTGGAAGAAAACATAGTAGCCCCACAGAGACTGAAGGACATAGCACACACTAAACTTCCAATCAAGCACTGTGAGCGGAAATTTGGCCCCATAATTACCCATGCAATCCGAACATGGCGGGAAACAAAAAAAATATCCTAACCCTCAAAAATGGCATAATCACACTCCCATATTCAATAACAATGCACTCTTAATGGAAAAACGTCCTATAAGATTCCCTATATGGGAAGAGCAAGGCATACACTCATTAGGGGATATTTTTAATAACCAGGGCTTTTGTAGTTATGGAGAAATATGCACAAAGTTTAACCTCACGAGTCCACATGGCTTTTTTACATACAGTTACGCCTATGTTTGAGGTCTCACAGTGTTCCATTAGACATACCAGTTGAACACCACAGATACCACAAATTCTTCTATGAAAGAGAAACATTGGGAGGTTTTGTATCAGGTTTTTATTATCAATTACTAACGTCCTCGTATGAAACCCTTCAACTAGACACTGTCTGGAGGAGGGATATACCAGACCTGGAAAGTGACTTTGATTGGCAAGAAGCATGGGCAAATGTCCGTCTTACATCAAGGAACCCGGACCATCAACAAATCAATCTTAACTATATTCACAGGACATACTTGACTCCTATAAGACTGAACAGAATGGGCCTGAAACAAGACTCAAAATGCTCCCAATGTACAAATGGAGACGAAGGGACATTTATGCACATGTATTGGGACTGCCCACCAGTTAAGGCATTCTGGAAAGATGTGACCCATCAATTATCAAAACTCGTATCTTGGAATATACCAGTACACCCCTCTGTATTGCTTTTGAATGATGTTTTTGAGTTTGCAGTAAATCCACAGCTAAAGAGATTGGTTTTATCGGGTATCACAGTAGCTAAAAAACTGATCGCATCACGCTGGTTTCAACCGGAAAAAATGTGCCGGAAAGTTTGGTCTCTTACATATCTCGATGTGATATATCAAGAAATATCTACAGCAAGAATTCTGGGTCTCAACGAATCCAAAATGTCAATGTGCACTGTAAAAAAAAATCGGTAGAAAAACGGTAAAAGTCTGGCAGTTTGGGGACATTGAATTAGTGTAAAATTTACATTGAAATACCCTAATTAAAATAAAGTGGAAAAGCAATACATTTACAGATAATTCTGTTTATTATTTGAGAACCCGAGAACAGAGAATCACTGTTCTGTATCGTTAGTGGCTTAGCTTGGCATCACACTGCACTATCTCGCGTACGTGCACGCGTACTGAATAAACCACAAATGTACCTCTAATACCAGTATTAGTCTGACCACACCCCTCATCAGCTTACCTTCATAAGCAGGTGTGTGGTCACCTGCTCTCCTCCTTCTCGCTTTCACCACAAGGAAGAAGTGCCTCGGTAGATCCCCACACTTGACACCATGATGGAAGAAATTGGATTAGGAACAGCTTTGGGAAACAAGGATACGTTGACATCATATCTTTATTTTCTCTCTCACTATTTTCGAGAAAATACGGCGATATTGTCTTCGTACTGGAGTGTCTGGAAGATGATGATCATTCTAAAAACCCTCCACCGGTTTTCGTATTGGGAGCGCGCCGCTGCATGCTTCTCAACTGCAGTTCCTTGCTGTGTTTGTTGGGGTGAAACCTGTCAGGCCACAGCTGAACTGTCGGACATGCCGCTGTTGTGAGAAGCGGTGCGTTCCAGGTTGGGTGAGTAGTGTTTGCTGGCGGGCTCCACTTGTCTGTTAGTGCTATGGGGGCTACTTGACAACGTTTATGGAAACCGGCCCCAGACTAGGGTCCTTTGTTCAGCCACCTAGGCGACAGAAGGCCTTGGTCTGGAGACCATTATAGTTTTAACTAGTGGGCCGCGACCATTGACACTGGTGATCCCTGTGTGTTCTGGACGAGTGGATTCTCTCTGTCACCGTGTTAAGGCCCCATCTTTCATATCCAAATGAGAGTATTCCTTCACGAGGGGATATGTGCATGTAATGTGCGATAGCGGCAGATTCATGTTCAAAGTCAGCTACACAGGCCAGTTGGTACTGTGCTGACTCCGTCGGATGTGGTAATGTCACCGTTGTGAAGCGGTGTTGACATCTTGTTTTCTCTTTTCTCTTAAAAAGTGAGGAGAGGTTCAGAACGGCGGCCTGTCTGGGTGAGTGTTATGTCATTGTTTACATGTTCATAGCTTACGGTTAGCCGGTCAGCTGTTAACTGCTGCGTTAGCCTGCTGGATCGCTGCATGGCCTGCTTAAGGCCTACTATTAGCCAGTCAGCTGTTAGCTGCGGGGCTAGCATGTCGTGGTCGCTAGGTAACGTTAGCTTGCTGCTATGGCCATGGCCTGGCGCGGGGTAGCTTAGCTTCTCGCGCGCCGCCGGGAGCTTGCTTCTGATCGCGTGCGTCGTTAGATCGGCGTCTCGCGAGCAGAAGCAATAGCACCCGAACGGTTGGAGCAGCCGTTAGCTTGATGCTATTCTGTTGAACGTGCTTTGATTTTAACATGTTTTACACTCTTGACCACGACGTCATCCTTGACAGGGGATGTTCGTCGACCCTGCCCTGAGCCTGGACGGGGATTGCGTCAACAAAGAGGACTGTAGCGACTGGTTGGAGCGGCGACGCTGCCCGGATCGAACAACACAGGACGGCTGTGTTCTACGGTGTCTTGTGACTGCACTTCGCTGATCTGCGTTCCGGGTAGGAACGGGGTTGACCAGACCTCATAACACGTCTTCTGGTTTTACTTTGCTAAATGTATTGTGAATAACGGTGTTTTTCCCAAAACGTGTGTTGCTACAATGCATTTAGGATACGTTGCGGGTTATGTGTGAGCTGTTTTTGTCACTGGCAGTTAGCTTCTCCGTGCAAACGGGATGTAATGATCTGGTTGTTGTGTGAGTAACACGGCCGTGTACTCACAACTAAGGTAACTAACCTATGAAGCTATGCTTGGTGACAAGTGAGTAAAAGAATGTTCTTTCTCAGACTGTAATGACAATGAACAGTGTGTTCACACATTAACAGGTTTTCCTGTTTTAACTGGCCGTATTGAGGGTAAAATAGGAGGATTGTGTTTTTCCCCCCCGGTTCCCTGGGGACTTTATCACCTCCTATCAGACATGTTGTGCATTAATTGTGTCTTTTGTGTGGTAGGGATACGATGTAACTCTTAGCTTGATTGCTGAGGTTGTGCTAAATCTGCTGGAGAAACTTATTTCCTAAAGGGAAATTGGTTTGGTTGCTGTCATGTGTGCTTAGCAAGGCCTGTGGTCGATACTAATCAAGAATGATGTATTCTCTCATTGTGAAAAAAACGGCGTTCCTCTGTTGAGTGTTTTTGCCATTTTTTGTAGGTGATGATGGGTTGTGTGTGTCATGTGACCTACAACTGGGTTGTACTGGCCACAGAAGCACATGTGTATGTTGGACCGGGGTTCTTAGAGCCCTCTCTATTCTGTGTTTTTCCTTAGTAAAAATCAGATAGCAGGTTAGCTCATGCGCTGTGTGGAGCTGTGAAACGCTTCATAGAGCTGACTATGACTGTGTCATATTCTCTTTTTGTCGTTACGTCGTATCATGGGTGTGGGGTCGTAAAGGGGTGAACTGGTAACCTTTCCTCTCCCCATTGTTCTGTCGGTCAGGGGTACACCCCCTGTCCTTCAAGGTTCCCGTCACGTGGCGGTTCGGCACGTTACGGGGGGGGGGGGGGGGGGGGGGGAGGGAGTTCCTGGTCCCACGGCCTGGTATATTGGGCGTGTGCACCGCAGGAATTCCCCCGCCATAGAGTACGTCACCGTGCGCGTCTCTGTTGGTAGGACTTCCGTGTGCTGTTCAGGTCCATGTGATGGATCTGTTTTCAGGGGGGGTGGTCAGGGCTCCTCCTCACCAAGCGCCTATTCAGGCCTTCTGTGAGTTCGGACTCCTTCTTCCATGTGAGGAAGCCTCCATCAGAGTACAGAGCCTTCCTCCTCAGATTGTCAAAGTGAGTGGACCCTCTAGAAGGGTCCTTTTCTATTGTATGTATATTCGATTCAATTCGTTTATTGAGTGTGTATGGGTTCAGTGCCTCTTCCCCGGAGGCCCTAAAACCAGTTTTTTACATGGCTCAAGGTGCAATATATTCTTTTCAATCTGTACAGCTCGCGTGGGAAGTCTCTCTGGGGATCCCCGTCTCTTTCCTATGGGAGGGTGGTGGGATGTAAAAATGTGAACATTTTTTACCCCGGCTGTGTAGACTGGGATACATACTGTTGATGCTTCCTTCTTTCTATTCCAGAAGTGTTGGAGTTAGGGAGTGTCACACCCCTCTTGTCGTTCCCCTGGGCGCCTTGGGGATTCAATGACAGGTCTAAATAGCCTGTTCATTGATGGGGGTGTGTCCCGACGCACGTATAGTGCTAGCTCGCTGTAAACAGGCGATTGACTGGCACGCCTTGGTTGCTTGTGGTTGAAACAGCGTTTTTATAAAGCAACTGAGATGGGGGTTTTTCCTCTTCCGACGACCACATCCCATGACCTGGGTGGGTTGTCGACGGATTCTCGTTCATGTCTGGGGGATGATGATGGGATGGATCTGAACATATGTAGTGGGGTCTCACGCCCTTGGGGTGGGCCACCAGGCGCGGTTCGACCGGACGTCTGGGTGGCGCCTTCTTTTCATGTTAAGATCAACACGCATATCTGCCCTTCTCCTGGAGTAGGCATATCGGCGTGGTTAGGGCACGGGACTGGTTCTGGTCACGCTGGTCCAGATCAGTTGAACCCGTTGTCCGCCGGGGATGCAGATCTGCTGTTCTGGTACCCTGAGGGACTTTTTTCAGGGGGAAAAATGCCAGGTCGGTCTGGGTGTCACAGGGTTAAGCGCTATGGAGACCCTGGTTGGGTATGTTTTTACTCAGCACTGTCGTCATGGCTTACAGCCATGCCATTCTGTACGCGCTCGATCTCGTCGGATCTCGGCCGCTACACAGGTTGGTCCTGGTTAGTACTTGGTTGGGAGACCGCCTGGGAATACCAAGTACGGTGTGCTTAGGGGCTGGTTCTCCATTATTTTTCGCTCCTCTCTCACGCATGGCGAAGAGGGGCCTGTGGGGGTGGTTTTTTGACCTCCTCTGGTGACCCTGTGCTTCCCGTACCGCCAGGCCCGGTCCGAAGTGATGTTTGCGACCCGTAGGCCTGGGTTAACCCTTTTTTGAAAACTGAAACACTTGTACTGCGGTATAGCCGGTGTATACCCGCAGGTGTGTTTTGGAGTTTTTTCTTGAGGGGTTATAGGAACAACCACCGCATTGGGTAACACCGAGGTGGTTGGTTCCCTGGTGTGTTGGTGCAGTGTCAACTCCCGGGTTCACCGTTTGAGGGTGCCCCTGCACGTTCATGACGTCTGCCAATCGTGTCAGCCTTCTCTGCCTCGACCCCTCTGGGTGGGGGTTTTTAAATGGAGGCTTGGTCATGCAACAACGCCAGCATACGCCCCTTCCGCCGGGGCAGCTGTGTTCAGCTGTCCCCTCTGGCGCCTGTCTCGTCCGCAGTCTCCAGGCTAGGGTTAACAGCCTGTTGCCTGGTTTTTCCCCGGTGCGCTGCCTGCTTCCGTTGGTTAACCTTTTTTGTGTGCTTACGGCCATGCTGACTGTCTGTTCTGCAGGGTTAGTGTGCCAGGCGGTGTACTGTTGGGGGGACGGGGCCCGCTCGGCTTACGGCCATACCGACCTGAACACGCCCGATCTCGTCCGATCTCGGAAGCTAAGCAGGTTCTGGCCTGGTTAGTACTTGGTGGGATACCGCCTGGGATTACCAGGTGCAGTAACTGGGGGGCCTTTGTCCGAATACGCTGGCGATGTGGGGGGCGGGGCACTACGTGCCCACCTGGTGGGGTCTTGATGCTGGCATCATGGACTTCTCCGGGCCCCCATTCCAGGGAGTCCAGTCCTTTTGGTGGGTCTGGGTCTTCCTTCGCGCTCCGCTGCTACGGCCTTGCCACGGGGTTGGGTTTGCCCTTGACCCCGTGATTCTGGGGGCAGTGACGAGGTTGTTCCTCCGTTCGTTCCCGGGTGGCATGCGGGTTGTGCGTGTGTGTAGTCGTGGGGTCAAGCCACGGTCTGCTCACCCTGTGCGTTAAGTTGCTTGAGTGCCTCTTCGCACGGTCGGGTCCGTCGCCTTCCCGTGAAGCCTCTAATAGGGGGGATACCCTCCATTAGGGGGGGTCGGGGGGGCTCGGCCCTCCCTGTTCTGATGGTTTTGGGGGGCTGTCAGCGGGGTGTATTTGTCAGCCAAGTGGCTCCGCTTGGCCTCCCTTGTGCAGTGTGATGCCAAGCTAAGCCACTAACGATACAGAACGATAGGTTATGACTATAACCAAGTTCTGTTAGTTAGGGGCGATGCTTGGCATCAGACGGCCGCTGCAGCCCTTGTCCTCACCTTGTGGTGAAAGCTTGGGAAGGAGGAGAGCAGGTGACCACACACCTGCTTATGAAGGTAAGCTGATGAGGGGTGTGGTCAGATTAATACTGGTATTAGAGGTACATTTGTGGTTTATTCAGTACGCGTGCACGTACGCGAGATAGTGCAGTGTGATGCCAAGCATCGCCCCTAACTAACAGAACTTGGTTATAGTCATAACCTATCGTTAATTGACAGGTTAGGTTCAGCAGTGAAACACTGTTATTTTACAGGTTTTTTCCTACATTATTATGATCAAACACCTTCAATAAAGTGACAGAACTTAAAGTTCAGCAGTGAAACACTGTTATTTCACAAGTTTTCCCTACATTTACGATGAAACTCCTTCAATTAAGTGACATAACTCAAAGTTCAGCAGTGAAACACTGTTATTTCATAGGTCTTTCCTAAATTATTACGATCAAACTCCTTTAATAAAGTGACAGAACTTAAAGTTCAGCAGTGAAACACTGTTATTTCACAGGTTTTTCCTAAATTATTATGATCAAACTCCTTCAATAAAGTGACAGAACTTAAAGTTCAGCAGTGAAACACTGTTATTTTACATGTTTTCCCAGAATTATTACAATCAAACTCCTTCAATTAAGTGACAGAACTCAAAGTTCAGCAGTGAAACACTGTTATTTTACATGTTTTCCCAGAATTATTACAATCAAACTCCTTCAATTAAGTGACAGAACTCAAAGTTCAGCAGTGAAACACTGTTATTTTACATGTTTTCCCATAATTATTACAATCAAACTCCTTCAATTAAGTGACAGAACTCAAAGTTCAGCAGTGAAACACTGTTATTCTACATGTTTTCCCATAATTATTACAATCAAACTCCTTCAATTAAGTGACAGAACTCAAAGTTCAGCAGTGAAACACTGTTATTTTACATGTTTTCCCATAATTATTACAATCAAACTCCTTCAATTAAGTGACAGAACTCAAAGTTCAGCAGTGAAACACTGTTATTTCACAGGTTTTTCCTCAATTATTACGATCAAACTCCTTCAATAAAGTGACAGAACTTAAAGTTCAGCAGTGAAACACTGTTATTTTACAGGTTTTCCCATAATTATTACAATCAAACTCCTTCAATTAAGTGACAGAACTCAAAGTTCAGCAGTGAAAGACTGTTATTTCACAGGTTTTTCCTAAATTATTACGATCAAACTCCTTCAATAAAGTGACAGAACTTAAAGTTCAGCAGTGAAACACTGTTATTTCACAGGTTTTTCCTCAATTATTACAATCAAACTCCTTCAATAAAGTGACAGAACTTAAAGTTCAGCAGTGAAACACTGTTATTTCACAGGTTTTTCCTCAATTATTACAATCAAACTCCTTCAATAAAGTGACAGAACTCAAAGTTCAGCAGTGAAAGACTGTTATTTCACAGATTTTTCCTAAATTATTACGATCAAACTCCTTCAATTAAGTGACAGAACTCAAAGTTCAGCAGTGAAACACTGTTATTTTACATGTTTTCCCAGAATTATTACAATCAAACTCCTTCAATTAAGTGACAGAACTCAAAGTTCAGCAGTGAAACACTGTTATTTTACATGTTTTCCCATAATTATTACAATCAAACTCCTTCAATTAAGTGACAGAACTCAAAGTTCAGCAGTGAAACACTGTTATTCTACATGTTTTCCCATAATTATTACAATCAAACTCCTTCAATTAAGTGACAGAACTCAAAGTTCAGCAGTGAAACACTGTTATTTTACATGTTTTCCCATAATTATTACAATCAAACTCCTTCAATTAAGTGACAGAACTCAAAGTTCAGCAGTGAAACACTGTTATTTCACAGGTTTTTCCTCAATTATTACGATCAAACTCCTTCAATAAAGTGACAGAACTTAAAGTTCAGCAGTGAAACACTGTTATTTTACAGGTTTTCCCATAATTATTACAATCAAACTCCTTCAATTAAGTGACAGAACTCAAAGTTCAGCAGTGAAAGACTGTTATTTCACAGGTTTTTCCTAAATTATTACGATCAAACTCCTTCAATAAAGTGACAGAACTTAAAGTTCAGCAGTGAAACACTGTTATTTCACAGGTTTTTCCTCAATTATTACAATCAAACTCCTTCAATAAAGTGACAGAACTCAAAGTTCAGCAGTGAAAGACTGTTATTTCACAGATTTTTCCTAAATTATTACGATCAAACTCCTTCAATAAAGTGACAGAACTTAAAGTTCAGCAGTGAAACACTGTTATTTCACAGGTTTTTCCTCAATTATTACAATCAAACTCCTTCAATAAAGTGACAGAACTTAAAGTTCAGCAGTGAAACACTGTTATTTTACAGGTTTTCCCATAATTATTACAATCAAACTCCTTCAATTAAGTGACAGAACTTAAAGTTCAGCAGTGAAACACTGTTATTTCACAGGTTTTTCCTCAATTATTACAATCAAACTCCTTCAATAAAGTGACAGAACTCAAAGTTCAGCAGAGAAACACTTTTATTGTACAGATTGTTAGAAACAAAAAGCTTCAAGTGTTAACAAACGATCAGGATTGTAAAACTGCTTTATTTTGGAAGCAAGTGTGCTGTATAAAACAGATTCAAATGATTTAAAACTTTAGCTTGCAGTGTTTGTTCAAATATAATGTTTAAATACAGTATGTAATGTTAAAAACCTATAGAAGTACAATCATTCTAAACACTATTTATGGATCAATATGCATGGCAGCTGCCACCATTGGTGTGTGAATGTGTGTGAATAGGTGAATGAGAGGCCATACGCGCTTTGGATAAAAGCGCTATTGCTATATAAGTGCAGTCCATTGAACATAACATAATGGCCAAGTAGTAAATTAAACTTTATGTCCACAATTCTGAACTATCCCTTCAATGTCATCAGATGATTTCAACTTTTAAAAGCGGAGAAAGCAACATATTGTGCTGTTGAACCGAGGGGGTTGTGGTCAGGTCTACAGTTTTTTAGCTTTACCATTTCAGTTTTATATTGTTTTCCACAATATTCTCCCGACCCCTGGGGGCTCCATAATATATGTGAACATTATACTGTTTAATTCAGAATCCCAACTATACAGTGTATTACTAAGTAAAAATCAAAACATACCACACCACAAAAGGTCAATGAATCAGTGGCACAAGTGAAGAGCAGATAAGGAACAATCCTCCAGATTGGCAGTAATCAGCTGGATCCTTGGTGCATGGTGCATCTGGGAAAATGAAAAAAAAAAGGACACTATGATTCACTGGAAAGTCCGGGACTGTACATTAGGAGGGGGTGGGTGGTAGGAAAAAAGATATATACGGTGGGGAGGAGACTGTCTACAGATACACCTGTGTGATGTTGCTACGGAGTTAAGCTAATAAACGTATACTATACTCACAACCACAGCAGGGGACACAACTATTTTGTTACCCTGCCATGTGGCGGACAGACCTCGCAAATGTCACTCGCCCAATAGCCTCCAGCTGCAACCACTCGAGTCCCTGAGTGATGACTGCTTGGCGCCGCCTCGGTAGAAAAAATTCCCTTTTCATGATATTTGGCGCCTCTGATTGGCTCAATTTTGTTTCAATCTGTATGCATCTACAAATCATATTATACCAGGTAGTCAATTCCGTTAGACTGTGAATCAAATTGACGGATCTCCCCAATCAAATTGACGGAAATCCGTCTTGAGACGGAACACTTTAATGCCTGCATTCAACATCGATTATCTATTGTTCAGGATGTAGGAACGTTATACTTTTTCATTCATACAAAAATACAAAAATACCTTCTAAAATATAAGTATGTTTTATCATTTCCTGTAGTAATTCCTAGAACGTGAGTTATAGACCTAAATGCATCGATTGCCGTTTATTCCCTAGACACGCTATATTAAAAAATTCAACTGTATATGATCGTATACGTTATGCGTCATCATGCACGGAGGAAAGGGGGGGGGGGGGGGGCGGCGTTTATAATTACGTGATCGTCAGTAAATGCTTTATGTAGTATGGGTGATATATTGATCAGATGGTTTGCAGTGAAATGAATAAATTGGGCTGAAAATAACCAGGGTTTAGCCCAGTCAGATTTAAGGCTTTAAGACTTTTTAATGCCAATCAGAATTAAATTTAATACCAATTTCACGATAACAAAATGGCAAAAATCATGGGTACTCTCAGTACTCATTCAAGGGTACTACGACTATGCCTGCACCTCATGGTACCAAAGCACCTCAAAGGCACTAAAAACAAGATTACAAACATCACAAAACAAACTGGTCAGACTACTGCTTAACCTCACTCCTAAAACCCACTTTACCCCTGCCCACATTCAAAACCGCTCTTAAAGAGCACCTACGGGAGACTGCAATTCGAAACTGGCCACCGTAAATGTCCACCCCCCCCCCTCCTCCTAATGTACAGTCTCATCCCCATCATATATATATAATATTTTCTGTTAGGATCTCTGGGTAACAGTACTGTATATTATTTGCATATCGTATATGTCACAAATGTAACAGTACTACAGTATATACCTGTATGTCATGTATGTCCCTATGCCATAAATGTCATGATGTCATGTATGTTTTTACTGTATTTATTTCTGTATATGTTCGGACAGAGATACGGGATGGTTTGAAAGCTCGGCGTTGCTAATAAATATTTTTAATATTTTTTTATAAACTGCTCAAAGCGGCATTATTTCCGCCGTTGGGTGATCACAGCGCCTGCGCACCATCCCGTATCTCTGTCCGAAACCCTCGTGCAACTGTGAGCACATTTGTAATGTCTCTGTGATACTTGTATAACGAACGGTTCGGCCAGAACCAGTCCTTCAGGGTAAATCTAGGTTGGTTTCCCATTGAGGAGCAAGTGACTGTGGATTCACTCGGTGCAGCACAGTCACGAAAGGGGCTAGTATGGACCCTGATGTAAACAAGACAAACGTCTTTCTCTGGTCTGCATCACCTTAACAATTGTGTGTATTGAGCCGTACTGTATTGTACCCATTCTGCAATCTGTTAAATAAAGTTTTCATTCATTCATTCAGCCAGCCGCCGCGCTCACTGGGGCTATTGATAGCGTCAATTAATTGTTGTTGTTGTTGGTACTGCCGCTGCGGATGTGAACGGGGCCGGAGGGGCTTTGGGAGGATGGGAAAGTTATTATTATTATTATTATTATAATAGTAATTGGCTATCATACGTGCCTAGCTAGCGTTAGCTAAAAGAGCCCTCGCAGTGAAGTTATTATTATTATAGCTATCATACTGCAATATAAACTGAGTTTTATAGTGAAAAGAGCAGCTTTATTTTGGTCAAGATTGAAGGCTCTATATTGCAGGAAATTGCACATACAGGTGTTCATTAAATGTAAAAAAAAAGAAAATAAAAAAAAAAGAATAAAAAAGAATCTTGCACCCCCACTTTCAACTATAACTAGGCGGCCATGGGTGTATATATGAATTTTGAATGCCATGGCGAAAAAATGCAATATTGATCTCAATAACGCTGTACAGCGAGATCCAATAGGGTCCAGCTGCAGACTCGGAGCCTCGGTCCAGATTGGAACTTCCGCCCTGCCACAGGACTATTACTCCTGTGACAGGGCAATGCGCTGATTGGCGGAAAGTACGGAAGTATCTCGAAGTACGTCTGACGTATCTCGAATTACGTCTGACGTTTCTCTACGTTAGCGAACATTAAACGTTGTATTCATAAAATAATATAAATTCAGCAGCATGGGGAGGGCCGAGGGGAGGGGAGGTACAGGTAGTAGAAGACATAGTTACAGTACAGTGGAGAAGTAAAAATAGAATAAAAAGGCAGTGGAAACAATATACAATTATTATTAACTCTAATAATAACACGCCTCGCGGGCTCATTATAATACGAGAGCCGTGGGTCTGCATTGTATAGAGCGGATCCCCCGGCCGTATTCAAGCGCTGGAGCGCTTTGCCATGGATAAAACTGTATTAATATAGTAGTAATAATAGTAGTTGGCTAGTTGCGCGCTTCTGGCCACCTCCCGCAGTGCGCGCATACACACATACTGTCTGTAGCCTATACAGTACGTGCAAAATTAGTTGTCAAGAGCCAATCGCACAGGTTGCCTCATCTCATCTGGCTCTGCAAATAGATCTAGAGTCTGAATATCATATATAGCCTGCTGATGATCTCTCTCAAATCCATTCTGAGAACGGAATGCAGTGCCTGCGACGCGGGTCTTGATTGATTGATTGATTGATTGATTGATTGAAAATTGTATTAACAGATCATGCTGGACCTACAAAAGGCCTTTGACACTGTCAATCACTCCATTCTTGATTGAACATTTTATTAACAGATTGCAGAATGGGTACAGTACAGTACAGCTCAATACACACAATTGTTAAGGGGATGCAGACCAGAGAAAGACTTTCGCCTTGGGGGGGGGGGGGGGGGGGGTCGGGTAGGAGGGGTGGGTGGGTGGGGGACACTGTACAACTGTACAAGCAAAACTGTACATTGGAATATTGACAAAACCATACTTGGTCATTTACTGTACATTGGAGGGGGTTGGGTTACAACACAGGAGCAGAGTATAAACAACAGTACAGGAATGAGAAACAGTACTGTACTGTTTTGTAGGTCCAGCATGATCTGTTAATACAATTTTCAATCAATCAATCAATCAATCAATCAATCAATCAATCAATCAATCAAGACCCTCGTCGCGGGCACTGCATTCCGTTCTCAGAATGGATTTGAGACGAGAGAGAGAGAGAGAGAGAGAGAGAGAGAGAGAGAGAGAGAGAGAGAGAGAGAGAGAGAGAGAGATCATCAGCAGGCTATATATGATATTCAGACTCTAGATCTATTTGCAGAGCCAGATGAGATGAATGAATGAATGAATGAAAACTTTATTTAACAGATTGCAGAATGGGTACAATACAGTACGGCTCAATACATACAATTGTTAAGGGGATGCAGACCTGAGAAAGACGTTTGTCTTGTTTCCATCAGGGTCCCCCATTTTCAATTCATATAGACATTTATGACATACACAACATACATGACATTTATGGCATAGGGACATATAGGTATTTAGTACTGATACATTTGTGACATAGGCGGTATTCAAATATACAGTACTGTTATCCCTAGATCCTGACAGAGTATATACATATGATGGGGAGGGGACTGTACATTAGGAGGGGGTGGGTGGGTGGGAGGGAAATATACATACGGCGGGGAAGGAATATATACATGCGGTGGGGAGGAGACTGTCTATTAGGAGGTGGTGGGGGTTTTGGGCATTTACGGTGGCCAGTTTCGAATTGCAGCCTCCCGTAGGTGCTCTTTAAGGGCGGTTTTGAATGTGGGCAGGGATTCACATTCCTTTACAGCTTTGGGTAGGGCGTTCCACATTGTTGTGGCATAATTGCGAAACGTGTTTAGTCCCTTGTTTGAGCCGAATCTGGGTTTAACATGATTTGTTGAGCTTCCTCTGGTGTAGTGGTTGTGGTATTCACTGATAGATGAGGCAACCTGTGCGATTGGCTCTTGACAACTAATTTTGCACGTACTGTATAGGCTACAGACAGTATGTGTGTATGCGCGCACTGCGGGAGGTGGCCAGAAGCGCGCAACTAGCCAACTACTATTATTACTACTATATTAATACAGTTTGATCCATCGCAAAGCGCTCCAGCGCTTGAATACGGCCGGGGGATCCGCTCTATACAATGCAGACCCACGGCTCTCGTATTATAATGAGCCCGCGAGGCGTGTTATTATTAGAGTTAATAATATTGTATATTGTTTCCACTGCCGTTTTATTCTATTTTTACTTCTCCACTGTACTATAATTATGTGACCTGTACCTCTATGTCTTCTACTACCTGTACCTCCCCTCCCCCCGGCCCTCCCCATGCTGCTGAATTTATATTATCTTATGAATACAACGTTTAATGTTCGCTAACGTAGAGAAACGTCAGACGTAATTCGAGATACGTCAGACGTACTTCGAGATACTTCCGTACTTTCCGCCAATCAGCGCATTGCCCTGTCACAGGAGTAATAGTCCTGTGGCAGGGCGGAAGTTCCAATCTGGACCGAGGCTCCGAGCGGAAGTTCCAATCTGGACCGAGGCTCCGAGTCTGCAGCTCGACCCTACTCGCGAGATCTGGCGGTCAAAGCATGGCGGGCAATAACCCTTTACAGCGTGGATGTGTTAATAATGATTTGAAGATGTTTACACTTTTTTTTACAACCCTACTGTTCTCCCAAGAATTAAATAAAGGTTTGATGATGATGACATGTCCTAGAAGAGAGATATAGATAGAGTGGGTGTGTTTGTGTTTGTACATGGAAGTTATACTCACATCAGCTTAAGGGAGATGCCATCCATGTCAATTCAGCATAGGATGATTCAGATGGCCTTGTGGTCAGCAGGGTCCCCCTCTGGCTGCTGGCCTCTGGTAGAGGTGTAGATCACCAGTGTCATCCCTCTGAGAACACAATTAGACTTTAGACAGTGGCTTGCGAGCACGATGAGCCTCATTTCTTTATTTTGTGATTGCTCTATCTATCTGATCTTATTACAAAATACTTGCCTCCTAGATCACTAAATGCGGGGCTCCTATCCTATTGAACATATTTTACTTTGTGTGTTTATTTTAACAATAATTTGTGATGCCATCACACAAACTGGCATTTAAAGGGTAAAATTTCAAAAAGTCCTGCACCAGAATGCAGGAAATTAAGTTTTTGTAACAAAATAATTGTGTGTGTGTGTGTGTGTGCGTGTGTGTGTGTGTGTGTGTGTGAGAGAGAGAGAGAGAGAGAGAGAGAGAGAATGATGGACAATTGCTTGCTGTGTGAGAGAGAGAGAGAGAGAGAGAGAGAGAGAGAGAGAGAGAGAGAGAGAGAGAGAGAGAGAGAGAGAGAGAGAGAGAGAGAGAGAGATAGAGATTAAGTACATTTGCTGAAATACAGTTGTTCTTAATTTTCTCACTTGCTATGTGAGAATGTTAGTTATTATGTTCTAAATCAAATCAAATCAAATCAAATTTATTTATAGGGCCCGACAACACACGTTAATGTCCCCATGGGCCGTACAGGTCTTCTTTAAACAGGTCAAGAAGACAACATAACAATAAGTCAAGAACAGAACAAGAACACCATAGGGTCCAAACATTTTTTAGATGAATGCAAATAAATGAAAGAATGCAAGCACTCCCAGACATACCCCACGCAAAGGTAAGGAAAAACTCACTAAAACCTAACAATAGGGAAAAAAGCTCCACAGGCAGTGTGGAGGAGAGAAACCTTAGAAGGGCCGTTCAAGGGGGGATCTCCCTTCTTAGATGTTGGTGATAGTAGTGTTGCAGACGGACAGTTGGTAAGCATGCACTCATGTGTGTGGTGAAACACAGATGAGTGCATGCAATAGCAATTGTACATTTTGAAAAATTAAAGATAGAGCTAATAGCGATAGCAACTGAACATTTTGAAAGATTAAAGATAGAGTTGATAGCGGATCTATTTGAGGCACAGGGGCGGCGCAGAGAGGGTCACGTCCTCCCCGTCTTAGTCACGGGACATTCAACACTCCGGTCGTTGCTCAGGGACAGCCGGAGACAGGGAGATAGGGGGTGGTTCTCAATGCCCTTGCATTGTATGAGTTGTGTGGACGCGTTTGCTAGTTCTAGTGCTATCCCTTTGTACATTGTGGCTGTGTCTGACAAAAGTTAACAATAAATAATGGTATTAGGAATACATTTGCCTCCTGCGTGAACTGTGCATAGCTGAATAGACTGTATTTTAACACCGGTCATATGGTGGTACTTGGAGAGCCAGCTACATTCTCAGGTGGTACTTGGTGTAAAAAGTTTGAGAACCACTGATCTATCATGTATAAAATTCAACTCACAATTCTACATGGGCTTCAGGTGGTGGTCTGCGTCTTCAGGTGGTGACATACTTCCCGCAACTGGCGAAGAATCTCTGAAATATTGGATTGTTTGACAGTGACACACAACAGAATATTATTTTATGCCTGAATTTCCCCAAAATGGCTAATTGGACAGCACTTCTCCACCATCAGTGGCTATACGTGTCAGATAGGTGCAGATAGGAGAATCTGTCTGAATGACAAAGAAATCGCTTAACTCTCCCTCCCTCGGCCGCTATTGGCGCGACGGTGTAGCGGTCATTCCTATATGGCTATGACTATGAGCCCAGATGCAACGAGTAATTGTCTACTCAAAATCAACTAAGTGTCATGATTACGTCATTACAACCTGGGACTTGGATGGGAGAGCAGGAAAGATCCAATGTCTTCAGTCAAAAATCCACCAATCAATGCAAAGGTAAACATACGTCTTTAGAGACGTTTTATATAAGAATAAACACCAGTGAACTTGTGTATAAAATTCAACTCACGCTACAGGCAGTCTCTGCCTGCGTGCAACTGCTGGTCTCTGGTGGTAATTCAGGAATGGCTTCAAGTTCCTCTGGCGAAGAATCTCTGAAATATTGAATACGACAATAAAAATGTTATGCCAGTGAGAGAGGGAGACGGAGATAGAGGGAGAGACAGACATAGCACTGCTGTGTCATCAAATGACAAAGGCTTTGGCAATGTAGGTGTTGTGTGAAGTGGAGGGGGTCGAGGTGAGAGAGACAGAAAGACAGAGATGAAAACACAGATAAAGGTGTGAAGTTTGAAGTGGGGTGAGAGAGACAGACAATATTGAATTGAAAGATAATACTTACTGAGCTGAATCAATGGCAGTGTGGTAATAGGGGCTGGAGTTATACATTGGCATTCCTAGAGAAAGAGCAACATAATTAACAAAATAAGGAAAAAATAAGCACCATCAAAGTAGTTATCAATGAGCACCATATAACCTACAGTAGCAAGTGTACCTAGCTCCATATACCTAGCGCATGTCTGGTGGTAAAAACAAAACATGATTTGAGAATGTGTTAGTTAACTCACCTTGATAGCGGCGATGATTGCCAGCGAATTCTAAAAAGAAGACGATCAAAATATTCAAAAAACCTTGTATGCAATTTATCAAGACTGTGTATATTATATATATATATGTTTAGAGTAGCAGGAGCTAGAAGTTCAAATATGTCAGTCTTTCAAAGCCCCATTTTTTATATATAACAAAAGGCAGAATGAACATCACTGCCGCCCTGCTGGATTAAATTCTGAATTGCAGGTAGGCCTGAATAAGTATTTACTGTGCAAAATAACCAAAACCAGATAAATAATATCTGTTTTTTATGAAGCACAGATCATGTTAATTAAGTATTCTGAGTCTGAGCAGACAGAAAACCATCTTACCCTCAGCAAGGGATTACTTTGTGCTGAAGACCCACAATGCAACACAACAACTGCAAGCTAAAATGCCTCACATACAAAACGAAATAAAATAGAGCCATGGCTGTGTCCCAAGTTTAACACAATTGAACTATAATAAAGTATTTGTTAACACTAGTTACAACAATGCTTATGTAACTATTAAAAACGTACATTTTAATCACGAAACAAAATGGCAGAATAACGTTAGCTAGCATGCTAGCTAGCTAACGTTAGTAGCTATAATAATATGCATCACTATTTGCTCAAACAAGCTCCAAACTATTTGCCACGGCACAGAGATAACATTTAGTCAAACGATAACAGCCCGGTGATGGTATCTGAACGGAATCATACTATTCCCATAAGAACTCACTTACCAGTTAAGTAAGTTAAAGTATTTTTTTTTTTTTTTTTTTTTTTTTTATGGATGGAAGAGCCGCACATTGACGGGCAAAGAGCCGCATGCGGCTCGCGAGCCGCGGGTTGGCCACCCCTGCTCTAGGGGGGTCCGGGGGCATGCCCCCCGTAACTTTTTTTTTTTACATTTTAAAGTTAAATGCATCAATCTGGTGCACTTTGAGAGCAAAATAAAGAGGCTAGATCTATGATGATTGTACATGTCAAAATACTTCCCAAAGGTCAGTGAATACCACAACCACTACACCAGAGGAAGCTCAACAAATCATGTAAAACCCAGATTCGGCTCAAACAAGGGACTAAACACGTTTCGCAATTATGCCACAAGAATGTGGAACGCCCTACCCAAAGCTGTAAAGGAATGTGAATCACTACCCACATTCAAAACCGCTCTTAAAGAGCACCTACGGGAGGATGCAATTCGAAACTGGCCACGTAAAAGGCCCAAAACCCCCACCACCTCCTAATAGACAGTCTCCTCCCCACCGCATGTATATATTCCCTCCCCGCCGTATGTATATTTCTCTCCCACCCACCCACCCCCTCCTAATGTACAGTCCCCTCCCCATCATATGTATATACTCTGTCAGGATCTAGGGGTAACTACTGTATATTTGAATACCGTTTATGTCACAAATGTATCAGTACTAAATACCTATATGTCCCTATGCCATAAATGTCATGTATGTTGTGTATGTCATAAATGTCTATATGAATTGAAAATGGGGGACCCTGATGGAAACAAGACAAACGTCTTTCTCAGGTCTGCATCCCCTTAACAATTGTATGTATTGAGCCGTACTGTATTGTACCCATTCTGCAATCTGTTAAATAAAGTTTTCATTCATTCATTCATTCATACCAGCATGTTAGCTAATAATGCTAACAAGCTTCGTTCTAGCCTACTAGTTGCCACCACGGTAATAATTCACAAAGTAGCATGTAGTCAAACGATGACAGCAAGATTATGGTATGTGAATGGCATAATACATAATATTGTCAATGACTTACCAAGGAGTTTGGCTCAGACTATTTGTCAAGCCAGTCAGTGAAGACACCATCCATCGCGCCAAAGTGTTTGAATACCTCAAGTCCCGTGAGATCTTCTAGGTCTCGCGAGTTGCTTAGGACTATACCCTCTCGAAGGGGAGGGGAGGGGGAGGAGGGGAGGGGGAATCTACTAAATTGATTCAACGACAGTTTTTCAAATGTTGAAATGGTATCTGTAATTAAATATTGAATCAACATAGCTTTTTCAACCTCAACCAAAAATAACCAATCTGACTGTACATTGGAGGTGGTTGGGTGGGTGGGGGGGTTGGGTAGGAGGGGTGGGTGGGGGACACTGTACAACTGTACATAAATATTACAGTGACAGTCCAGTTGAGTTAATGGATGGAGGGGGGGGGGGGGGGGGGGGGGCGTTGACTTGCAACGGATGGACTATAGTGCAGCAATGCAAGTTCAATTCACAGTTATTACTACAGACCGGTGGCACTCACCTCTGTGGTCATGAAATGTTTCGAGAGGCTGGTCAAGGACCACATTTGTGCCTCCCTCCCCAGTGATATGGACCCTATGCAATTTGCATACAGGACAAACAGGTCCACTGACGACGCGGTCTCCCAGGTACTGCACAGCACCCTCTCTCACCTTGACCGTCAGAAGGGGGGCTATGTGAGACTGTTGTTCATACAGCTCAGCGTTCAACACCATAGTCCCCATCACCAGACTGGTGGACAAGCTGATCGAGCTGGGTCTGAGCTCCGCCCTGAGCGCCTGGGTACTGGACTTTCTGAGTGAAAGACCCCAGGCGGTCAGGGTGGGGGGTCAGACCTCCAACACCATCACCCAATTCAATTTCATCAATTTCATCTCTGTGCGTCAGAGTTAATTTTTTTTACAGAGCGCTAGCTGCTCCCTACTTCCAGTCCTTGTGCTAAACTATAGGCTATAGTTGCTTGCTTCCAGCCCTTGTGCTAAGCTATAGCTAGCTGCTCCCTACTGCTTCCAGCCCTTGTGCTAAGCTATATAGCTAGCTGCTCCCTACTGCTTCCAGCCCTTGTGCTAAGCTATAGGCTAGCTGGTCCCTATACTGCTTCCAGCCCTTGTGCTAAGCTATAGCTAGCTGCTCCCTACTGCTTCCAGCCCTTGTGCTAAGCTATAGGCTAGCTGGTCCCTATACTGCTTCCAGCCCTTGTGCTAAGCTATAGCTAGCTGGTCCCTATACTGCTTCCAGCCCTTGTGCTAAGCTATAGCTAGCTGCTCCCTACTGCTTCCAGCCCTTGTGCTAAGCTATAGGCTAGCTGGTCCCTATACTGCTTCCAGCCCTTGTGCTAAGCTATAGCTAGCTGCTCCCTACTGCTTCCAGCCCTTATGCTAAGCTATAGGCTAGCTGGTCCCTATACTGCTTCCAGCCCTTGTGCTAAGCTATAGCTAGCTGCTCCCTACTGCTTCCAGCCCTTGTGCTAAGCTATAGGCTAGCTGGTCCCTATACTGCTTCCAGCCCTTGTGCTAAGCTATAGCTAGCTGGTCCCTATACTGCTTCCAGCCCTTGTGCTAAGCTATAGCTAGCTGCTCCCTACTGCTTCCAGCCCTTATGCTAAGCTATATGCTAGCTGGTCCCTATACTGCTTCCAGCCCTTGTGCTAAGCTATAGCTAGCTGCTCCCTACTGCTTCCAGCCCTTGTGCTAAGCAGGCTAGCTAGTCCCTATACTGCTTCCAGCCCTTGTGCTAAGCTATATAGCTAGCTGCTCCCTACTGCTTCCAGCCCTTGTGCTAAGCTATATATCTAGCTGCTCCCTGACACATGCCTCCTCTATTTGAACGACCACATCAAACAAGAGGTGGACGCGGGCAAATACTGCGGCATGGTCATGCTGGACCTACAAAAGGCCTTCGATACTGTCAATCACTCCATTCTGATTGACAAGCTAAAAGCAATTGATTTTGATAGCTTATCAGTGAGCTGGATGCAATCCTACCTGGAGGGGAGAGAACAGATGGTAGAGGTAAACGGTATACTCTATCCCCCCCCCCCTCACAGTGAGCTGTGGTGTTCCACAAGGAAGCATACTAGGACCGCTACTCTTCCTAATTTATGCAAATGACATGTCGTCAGCCTGTGACTGCAACTTGTTCCTGTTTGCGGACGACTCAGCCATGCTGGTCTCTGACAAGAACAAGTTGCAGGTTGAAAAAACCCTCAGCTCGGAACTATATAGGCAAAATCTGCATATGGCTCGCTGATAACAAACTATCATTACACATGGGCAAAACAGAGTCCATTCTCTTCGGTTCAAATAACAAACTCAGCAAGACCGACGGCTTCTCAGTTGCAGTGCATGGGTGACAATATTGTCACAAGGAAAGACGAAATTACCTACCTGGGTTCCATCCTAGAGGCAAATCTTTCCTGTGACAAAATGGCATCCAATGTAATAAAAAAAGTCAACCAACGAACTAGATTCTTGTACCGGATCTCCTCTCAAGAAACAAGAATACCCTGAAGACTCTGGCAGGAGCCCTCATTCAATATACTACGACTATGCGTGCACCTCATGGTACCAAAGCACCTCATAGGCGCTTAAATCTAAATTACAAACATCACAAAACAAACTGGTCAGACTACTACTTGACCTTACCCCCAGAACCCACCTCACCCCTGCCCACTTTGACAACCTAGGATGGCTTAGAGTAGACGACAGAGTACAGCAACTTGCAATGGGCCTGGTCTACAAGATACACTATACGACTAAGGTACCCATGTACATGTCAAAATACTTCCCAAAGGTCAGTGAATACCACAACCATTAGAGGAAGCTCAACAAATCATGTTAAACCCAGATTCGGCTCAAACAATGAACTAAACACGTTTTGCAATTATGCCACATCAATGTGGAACGCCCTACCCAAAGCTGTAAAGGAATGTGAATCACTACCCACTTTCAAAAACACCCTCAAAGAACACCTATACGGGATACTGCAATTCGAAACATGGCCCCTACAAATTTACATTTACATTTACATTTAGTCATTTAGCTGACGCTTTTATCCAAAGCGACTTACATGTTCTGTACGACAAGCCATCAGGAAGGGCACAAGCTGAGCAACAATGTTCATCAAAGTATTGAGTGCTGGTTAGTTTATTAGGACAAGTGCATGACAGTACGGTTAGTTAGGGTTCGATTTTTTTTTTTTTATTCAGATAATGGTTGAAGAAGTGCGTCTTTAGTCAACGGCGAAAGATTGGACGTGTTTCGGCTGTCCTAACTGGGGTGGGTATAGTTCATTCCACCATTGTGGGGCAAGGACTGAGAATAGGCGACTTCTCTTTGATGACCCTCCCGGAGCTTGGATAGGAGTAGGTCTGAGGCGGCCAGAAGATGCAGAGCGTAGGGGTCTTGAGGGTGTGTAGTTAGAAACCATTGACCGGAGGTAGGCGGGAGCGGTTCCCTTTGCCGCACGGTATGCTAGGTCGAGGGCCTTGAAGCGGATTCGTGCAGCAATGGGGAGCCAGTGCAGGTCCCTAAGAAGTGGGGTGACATGGGCCGACTTCGGTAGGTTTGAGATCAGGCGGGCCGCTGCGTTCTGAATGAGTTGAAACATTTCCTAACCCAGTTGTCCCCCCCCCCCCTGCCCAACCCCCCCCCCCCCCCCCCCCCACCTCCAATGTACAGCCCCCCCCCCCACCCCACCCAACCCCACCCCACCTACCCAACCTCCTCCAATGTATACAGTTTCGACGTCAAATGTATATACACTCTTTTTCTGGACACTTTTTGTATCACAAACAGTACTGTATTTGCAAATCTGGTATGTCATAAATGTATAGATGTAGCAGTACTGTCTATCTGTAAGTCGTGTACATATGATGAATTGAAAATGGGGGAAGTCTTTCTCTGGTCTGCATCCCCTTAACAATTGTATGTATTGAGCTGTACTGCACTGTACCCATTCTGCAATCTGTTAATAAACTTTTAAATCAATCAATCAATCAATCAATCAATCAATCAATCAATCAATCAATCAATCAATCAATCAATCACATTATAATTACATTGTCATTTAGCTACCGGCAAAAGACACAGATACCTATGCAAGCTGTTCTGCGCATGGGAGGTTCTTATATAAATCCTCATCACACACAAAAAAAAACTTTTTCCGCCCTGAAAGACAGGAACAGCAGCAAGACCCGACCCAGTAAGACATTTATATTAAGTCATTGTTTTCAAATAGTCATTATATAATAGAAATCTGCGACTGTCGTCTTGTCTTAAAATGTACATTTCCACGTATTTTACCGTAACAATATGCTAGCGTACATGTTTGTTCGTGCAAAGCAGCTAAAGCAATGAATGTGTTCATGCACACATGTAAGAATTAAGAATGGGAAATTCAGAAATAAAAAGTATACACTTGGTAGAATCAATATGAACAAAACTTTGCAATATTCGAAAATCATTTAAGGTGTATTCGTGCACACGTGTCCCGCATGTCTTTGGAAAGACCAGATTACTTATTTGCCATGAAAGAGTTCTCTGCAGTATATGACAGCAGTCATAGAGTGTATATTTTCAGCAATACGTTTGTTTAGGTTAAGGTTAAAACTTAGGAGATTTTATCTTTTTTTAAATGTGATAATATTTCCACAGAGGTTGTTACAGCAGGATCTCACTGCCACCTATAGTATAGCCTATGTACATGTATGTACCACGTGGATGGTTTGCAGGTTATTGTTACGAGACCGCCGCCATCTTATGACCGCCGCCATCTTATGAGTGAAAACAAACGAATTTCTACCATCAAATGGCATTTCACTATTTCGAAAGCTTTTCTAGGCGAGATATGCGTCAAATAAGCTTGCCCTGATTGACTTGTCCAAATTGGTTCAGTTATCTGCAATATTGGCTGAGATATATTAAACAGATTTGTTTGCGATTTTTTGATAATCATGTCCTTAATTTGCATATAAATGATACATGGGACACTCTGACAACTTGTTAACATAAGCCTATAATTTTTTTCAAATCTAGAAACACTGGTTAGAAGTATATTTCCGGGGGGTGCATGATACCCCCCTCTATCCTAAAGATGATTAAAGCCCAACCTCCAGGTTAAACCCTACTGATCAATTATGGGTAGTTTACATCATTGGTATATAATTTCATTATTTATTTTTTTCCATTTGACACCGGAAATGCCACTCTGAAAAAGTTAAAAAGGTCCACGCACTAACATGCACGTGCGAATCAAAAAAGCTTATCAAACGCCGACGTCACTACAGCCAGGTGCATATTAATGAGCCGAATCTAAAAGCTAGCACGGCCGTGACGTCACTTCAGGAAATGCCTTGCCCGTCCGGGTCATAGTACTAGTTCAATGGTGGCCCACTAGGTGCATCACAGTTAGCCTATATAGTATATAGCTCCGCCGTCCCTGCTGCCTACAGTCAGGACCACTACACTGACGTTAGCCTATGGTTCTCTCCTCTTTGTGTGCCCCCGTCCTCGCGGGTGTCCTGCGGAGGAGCTTGTGGACGCGACAACAGCGGCGGCCGTTGTTAGTTCATAGCTATCGTGAACCACTAGCCTTTACGGGCTCGAGCACCCTACAGCATAGACATCTATATTCTATTATAGATATCTATGCCCTACAGGCTGCCACCATTGTCGCCGTTGTCGCGTCCATGGCCCCCCGGCAGGGTACCCGTGGGGACGGGGTGTACAGAGAGGAGAGAACCATTTTGGGTCGGCCGTTCATGCCGGCCAGCGGGCCGGATGTCGGGATATTTTGTTAGCACAATAGCTACCAAGCTAAGCTATGTTAGCTACTAACGTTATAAACACAATATGTGTACAACGACACAATGATTTACATTATTACAAATATGGTAACGTGGTTGTGGCTTTAGAGATGGGTGGCTATAATCACGGAGCAATAGTGTTAGGTGAAACAGATACATTTTCATTCGGCTAGTAGTAGCAAGCATATATCAGTGCCATGCCACTAGCTGTGTGTGACTCTCAGATATAAAATATCAGGCCTAAAATGGTTATGCGGTTAAAATGCGATTAATTAGATTAATTTTTTTAATTGCCTGACGGCACTAGAAATAACCTTTTTTGAAGTTTATTTGTGCTTCACTTCCACTTATTTTGTCTCAACAGTTTGGATTGCAGTTCCGCTTCATCAGTTGCAACATTTAGCCTATCTGCAGATTTAGGACAGGTTATATACACATGCACACACACAGAACTTCCTGGAATTGTTAGATGTAACATGAGATTTGAGGGAATACTTAACTTCTGAAAAATGCCTGGTCATACATGTAAATGTAAGTCCTGTGGCCTGTCATTCAAATCGCTTAAACGTTATGTTGACCATCAGTTACTTCATAGACATGAAGCAAACAAGCAATTCCCTTGTGGTGTGGCTGACTGCAAACATCAGTTTCTGAAGTATACTGCTTTGAAAAAACATATGTACCGTGACCACAGGACCATCTCTGCTTCACAAAGAAATTATATAGGATGTTCATTCAAATGCGAGGCCGCAAGTTGTCAGGAGCAATATACTAATCTCAGGGATGTCATTGCACATCTGAAATTGCATATATTGAAAAAAGAGACAGTAAAATGTCCATTTGCAAATTGTGACAAAACCTATAAAGTAAAATCATCATTCACTAGCCATATCGCACGGTTGCATATTAATCAAACAGAGTTGTTTGTAACCCCTGGCCCTACACAATCGCAGTCTACTCAGGATTCCGCTGAGGTGCAAAGGGATTTAGATGAAAGTCATGTAGCAAGTTCATCTGACGACATGCCAGATGACACTGAAATGAGAGCCCTGTATCAAAAAAATCTATGCCTTTTTTACATGCGTCTGCAGGCTAAATGCCTCATTCCATCATCAACAATACAGATTATTGTTGAAGAAATTGACAGTTTGAATGATACGTGTCATCGGTACACTAAGAAGGAATTCAAAAAGTTAATGGGAGCTAAAACAAACTTGTCTGAGACTGATATTGACAGTGTTTTGAGTATTTTGGGAGAAGCAGATTTGCATTCGCTGTGCAGCTCTCACCTTTCCACTGGGCACAGAAGAAAGATGTTCTTCCAAAAGAACTTTTCATATGTGCACCCACAGGCTATTTATCTTGGCACAGACGAGAATAGAAGGGAGTGCTATGCACAATATATCCCACTTCAGGATACTTTACGATCCATGTTAAAAGACCCAGTTGTGTGGCAACAGTGTGTGAAGCCACAAAATAATGCTGCTTCTACTAATGTGTTCACTGATATTTGCGATGGATCTGTTTTCAAGTCCAACGACTTATTCATGGAGCCAGGTATAAGCTTAAAGCTTATCTTGTACCAGGATGCATTTGAGGTAGTGAACCCTCTTGGATCATCAAAGAAGAAGCACAAAATTGTAGGAGTTTACTTTACACTTGCCAACTTCGAGGCCATCTATCGTTCTAGTGTTGACAACTTGCAGCTTTTGCTTCTGTGTCCTGAGAGGTACTTTAAGTACTTTGCACATGAAAAGTTGTTTGCACGGATGCTGTCAGATATTAGAGAACTTGAGAGGCATGGACTGGTCACTTCATCTGGCCAGGTGGTGCGGGCAACAGTCGTATGTATTCTGGGGGACAATTTAGGCTCTCACTCGATCGGTGGCTTTACTGAGAATTTCAGTACTGCAAGTCACTGCTGCAGGTATTGCTTAGTCCCTACAAATAAAATAGACAACCCGACAGACCGGTTTCCGGTAAGAACAGTTGAGACCTACAAGGAAGCACTGCGACAACTACAGGACTCTGAGGCAACACATGTAAAGGGACTCAAGTTTGACTCTGTTTTCAACTCTCTTAAGTATTTCCATGTATGCCAGCCAGGGCTCCCACCATGCATAGGCCATGACTTGTTTGAAGGCGTAGTAGCCTATGACCTTACCCTTTACTTGAGGTATTTTGTAAAGGTGAAGAAATGGTTCACATACACACAGCTGAACCGACGAATCACACAGTTCAAATATGTGGGTTCTGATGCTGGTTCTGCTCCTTGTGAAGTAAGTATAAGTGGTATGAAGATTGGTGGTCAGGCGGCTGAGAATTGGTGTCTTTTGAGACTTCTACCAGTGATTATTGGGGATAAGATGTCGGATACTAAGGATCCAGTGTGGCAGTTACTGATCTTGCTGAAAGAGCTTTGTGAGTTGGTCTGTGCCCCCAAGATATCTGTACCTCAAATCTGTTTCCTCAATGTTCAGATTCAAGATTATCTTGAAACAAGGAAACAACTATTTCCCACAGAGAAACTCAAACCAAAACATCACTACCTCGTCCACTATCCCTCTTTGATCGTGAAACTTGGTCCACTCATACGGTTGTGGACAATGAGGTTTGAGAGCAAACACTCATACTTCAAAAGATGCATAAGGAGGACACAGAACTTCAAAAATGTGTGTAAGACACTTGCAAACAATCATCAGCTGCTTCAGTCATATCTGAACTCCAGCTCTTTCTTTCCTGCAACTTTGCAAGTAAAAAACATGTTTCCTTACCACACTGACTTGTACAGTGACCAAGTGCGTGATGCGGTTAAAGCAAGCTCGCTCCCACATCCTGAGTTGGTGTCCACAGAAGTGCAGTGGAAGGGTACCCTGTATAGGAAAGGCTATTTTCTATGCATTAAGAATGAAGAGTCAGTGGAATTTGGACAAATTGAGCTCATTCTGATGAAGGAAAACAAGTGTGTGTACTTCCTGGTGATACCACACTCGTCATCCTATCTGGCAGAGTATGGCCTCTATAACCTTGGAGAAGCAGCTAGACAAATGGTTTGCATCAATGCTGAACAGTGTTTGGACTTTTATCCACTAGCTGCATATATATATAGTCTATGTGGAATGACAGTCCTGTCCCTTAAACACAGTGTTCTGGATCAGTAGCTTACTGAATTCGCTACTGACGATATATGGGGTGGCTGATTAGTTGGGGAGGGGATGGGAATCTCAGTTATATTTGATCTTGATTCTTGGGAGTAATGATTCGATTCATAATTGATTGGGTACATACATTCTAAATTCTAAATTGCTGCACGAGGCATATATAACATGTAGTATAGGCATCCAAATCATTCTCATACACACACACACACACACACACACACACACACACACACACACACACACACACACACACTGAGGACAGACTCAGGCAAAGTGGCAGGATAGGTGTCAGCAGTTGGGCGTTCAGTGTCTTCACACACTTCCACACACTGCAAGGAGGAGCTGGCATCAAACAGCTGTGCCCCTCAGCCAATGGCACCCCAGGTGAGCCAATAAAAACAGCTGTATTTATTTAGCATTGAACTACCATCCTAAACAGCTTTCATTACTGTTTTTTTTTTTATTTTTATTTTTTATCTACTTTTTCTGCCTTTTCTGTGATTTTTCTCCCCATCCCAATTTACCTCTTGTGCCAATTCTCCCTCCCCTGTCCTGATTGTTGCTTGCATATGCCCCCCACTGGTCGGTTGTAGGGAGGATCGAAGCCTTGCATCACATGTCCCCTCTGATACATGTGGAGGCAGCCTGTCGCATCTTTTCACCTGCTAGCTTTTAGCTAAATCTGGGCTCAAGCTGTGTTTATCTTTCTTTGTAGTCATGGGTGACCTGGCCAGTTACATAAATGCCGTGCTTCCAGGCTCTGGACTACAACCTTTACTACTGGATTTACTTGACGGCCTCGGAGTGACTAGTGTGGACGATCTACAGTTTTTGCAACCGCATGAACTTGAAGGTGTACTGAAGCCGGTGGAATCCAGAAAGTTACTTGCTCATGCCAAGCGTAAGTGAAACATTGACTGTCACTCTATTTGAGCATGTCTTCATTTTTATATAGTAGAGTGTATGTCAAACTGACTTTTGTTTAACAAAATGGGATTAATAAAGTATCTATCTTTAGGTTACAACCGCAGAGAATCGGAAGAAGATTCCAGTAGCCCGTCTACAGCCTTTCCTGCCAGTTCAGGCATTTTTTCTTCTAGCGGCAGTAAGTAAAACCATTGTGCACACTTTCCTTTCAAATGACAATACTTGAGAGGTCTGTTACGACCAGAAAGGAGATTGCACTGTGCTCATTACATAATTAGCTGCTGCCTTAATGAGGTACACATGGAATGAGTTCAAGTATTAGGGTTCTAATGGGTTCTCCTATTAAGGGGGGGGGGGGTAGGCTCCCAGATATACACAGTACATTTCACAGAGTAAATTTTACTCAAACTGAGTAAATTGTACTCAAACTGAGTACATTTTACTCAAACTGGTTTGGGTAAAATCTTACTCAGTTTGAGTCAAATGTACTCAGTTTGAGTAGAATTTACTCTGTGAAATGTACTGTGTACTTTTTTTTTGTTATAACCTCTGCATTTGTCATGTCTCGATGGTAATCAATAAATTATGATGTCAAATCAAAATCCATAATGGATAAGGGGTCAGGGGAAGATTTACCTCCACCCAATCAAAACTCAAACCAGCAGGTTTAATTGGACGGCCTAGTTGTGCGTCAGAAGCCGAACCAGAATGCACCTATCATCATAATCTATTGATTACCATCGAGACATTATGACAAATGCAGAGATTATAATAAAAAGTACATAGAAATCTGGGAGCCTACCCCCCTTAAATACACTGATTTAAGCTTCAAATTTGAGTTTCATATTGTGGGCTCAATTTGTTGCCGTCTTCACTGTTAACATCCAACCATGGTCGCACTGAGTAGTGTACTTGCAGAGGTGGTGGTCCAAACAATATGATAATACTCCTCTGTGCCTGTTTTGAAAATAAAGTTATCATTCACTACCATTTTGGACCCCTCTACAGACTTTCCCAACAACACTCCAGACAGAAATGCGGATGCGCTGTTTGACTCCTGCTCGCCTACAAGCTCCTTGTCACCTCCGTTCACGCCAAGACTATGCCCCATCACAAATAAACGTGCGTACATTTACCATGTATACTGTTGGGGATGTTGAATTCAATTGGTAAATGGTCGGCCCAAAACTGTTCTTACTGACTATGTAAATGTGTTTAAAAAAAAATAAACACCTGTCATACAGAATGGCACTATTCTAAAATGGTTCAATGTATGTTAAAAAACAACACATGAATTGAAAGCAGACATTCTGAACTTTTACCTCATAGTTCATTGTTTCATTTAAAATATAAATGATATTGTCTCAGAGGCAAAACAACCAATCTCTCATATCTGTGCTAATTATGGCTTACTGTATTCCAGGTCTGCCAATGTCCTCATTGTCCTCCACCAATGAGTGCTCCATCAGCCGTGAGAAGGGAACAGCAGCACTGGACAATAACTGGCACTTCAGTTTCAAGATACAGTGGAACATCATGCCGTCGAATATACAAAAAATATTGGAGAATAAAGAGCGGCCAACGGCGAGGGATAGAAGAGAAATAGTCAGGTTGATTTCCGCAGAAATCCTGGTTGTCTGCAAACATCCTCAAAAGAAACATTTGAATGAAATTGCCCGCAAGATGGTACAAGAGTATCCTAAGTCATTCAAGGATGTGATTGAGGATCAAGTCATAGGTAGTGGCTACGATGCTCTAGCAAAACAACTACAATGCAGAGTGGACAACCACAAAAGGATAGGTCCACCAACGATGACTCCCAGCAGTGTTGACAAGGGAAAGACACGAAGGAAAATGTCTTATGGATGTGTGAACCCAGAACCTCAACTGCGTGCTGCAAATGACGAATCACAGAGGAAGATGAAAGAGGACCTACATAAAATGTTTGAGGAAAATGAGAAAGATGAGAAGAAAATAGAAGCATTGATGACTAACACGTTTGCCTCCCAGAGAAGAGATGTCCTAGATGAGAAAGACACACGGACTTTGAAAAAAGAATGGCCCTATCTTTTCAACACAACTGGCTTGAAGGCTCATTTCAATGAACTGACTGGGGTCCAGATAAATGAAGAATTCCAAGAGGCCATGAATGTAAAATACAAAAGAGTCCTGGGATTTTTCAAGTGTCTGCGCCCAGAAAGAGATAGTGTTGCAGGAAAACTTCAACCTCAAATCCAGGCTGCGGGTTGTGATGACTCCGTTGGGACTGTGTTACTGCTTTTAGCTCACTTCAAAGAAGACCAAAACAAGATGCTCATAAATGTTGACGATACCGATCTTGCAGCAGATGTGAACTCTCAGGATCTTCCCACAACCCCATGCATATTGCTGTGTGGTAAGTTAAGTAAAGGATAATGTATAGCTATACTCTGTCATTGTCGCAAAATAATTGACAGACACTGCGTTCTGGAACACCGAGGCACAGCCGAGGTGTTCTAAACCCAGTGAAGGTCAATTATTTTGCGACATTGACAGAGTATAGCTATACATTATCCCGCTTATTACATGGCTAACTTACTAACAATATACCTAATTCATTTTACACCATCGACAAGATGAGATCAAATGCAGACTCAGTTGTTCTGTGGCTCCTCTGTCATCGCCGGCACCCGGCAGGTGTGTGGACTTGATTGCACTGATGTAGTGCAGTTGTGCATAATGGTAATGCTTAGCTTTCGTGACTGCGATCAAAATGCTTGATTGTGATTGGTCAATAGCGCTCTGTTGCCCCTGACAGCGGTCATTATTGCGCGTTGCCCATGACAGCGGTGAATTATCGAAAAATAAATGTTTTTTTTTATCTACTTTTTCTCCCCATTTTTCTATTTTTCTCCCGTCCCCAATTTCGTATTGTCCAATTACCCTACCCTTCCCCCTACCCTCCCCTGTCTCGAACGCTGTTAGGCCATGCCTCCCACAAGCCGGCTGCAATGTGGACGAAGCCTTGCATCACGTGTCCCCTCCGGTACTCAAGGAGGCAGCCGTCGCATCTTTTCACCTGCACAGCGTGATCTCTCAGCGGCGAGGGTCTGCGTGGGAGAGACACGCCGCCCTCGTTGCTTCCTGATTCTACTGCACAGGCGCACCAACCGACCTGTAGGAGTCGCTGTCCACAACGTCCAATCCCCACCCACCAGCTTCCCACCCCCTAATACTGCCAATTGTATTAGTATGAACAACCAGCCAAGCTGGTAGCAACGCCGAGAGCTGGGCTCGAACCCAGCATCTCCTGCATTGGTGGCGAACGCCTTGCCCACTGCGCCACCTAGCCGCCCGCATTTTGGCTAATGTTAAAACTTGTCAGCTCAGTTTTGTCTATTTTTCTGTGTGTGTGTGTGTGTGCGCGTGTGTCTGTCATACCTTCACAGGACAAAGCCCACTGACTGCATCTGTCTTCATGGTAGCAGTGGACCAGGTGGTGGTCAATGATGGAGTCTCAACGTTCACTGAAGCAGTCAATGCCATGTTCATGATCTATTATGCCCTCAACATCGACTATCCTGTAGAGCTGGGTGCAACAATGGAGTTTCTTCAAAGGTAATTGTATATTTTTTTCATCGTTTTATTCATTTACCAGCATAATGAACTTTTTTTTTTTTTTTTTTTTTTGTCTTTTTCCCCCTCCATTTTCCTCCGATTTTCTCCCATCCCAATGTTAGTCGTATGCCAATTCCCAGTCCCTTCCTGGTCGCTGCGCACTTACCCCCCACAGTCAGATCATCTGGGAGAGTGGAGGCTACCACGTGCTTCCTCCGACACACGTCCAGCCAATCACCGCTTCTTTTCACCTGGCAGCGCGGATTTTCATCGAGAGGGCGTAGCGTGTGAGAGGATCACACTATCCCCCTCAAGTCCTATCCGCGCTTAGCAGGCGCCCCGACCGAACTGTAGGAGTCGCTGTTTACAACGACCCGGACCCACCCCGCCAGCTTCTCCCACCCTCTAATACAGCCAATTGTATTAGTGCAGACGGCCAGCCAAGCTGGTGACAACCCCGGAGCTGTGAGCTGGATTCGAACAGGCGAATCCAGCTCACAGCTCCGGGGTTGGTGACGAACGCAATCTCCGCTCGGCCACCTAACCGCAGCATAATGAACTTTTAATCATAAAGTCCTTGTAGCAGTTTGAGAGTGAATCAATGCAGTGCAGAAGGCAGGGCATGAGTGACAGAGCCCATTCTTTCAAACATTCATTGAGAGCAGCACACACATAGGCTATAGCAGTATCACGGTATGCAGCCAAGGCCCACCAATGTGAGAATGAACGGAATTGTGTAAATGTACACCATTTGATAACGATGTCAATCCTTTTATGTACCACTCCTCTACAGATGCATGTTCAAGATAAATCCGGACAAGGGCTCAAAAGTCCACAAACAAGGCAATAAGAAGTGTCTCGCAGTCAATCCCAAGGTCCTGTCACTCATATCGAAGATATCAGAGCATGACTGGCTGGAATGACTGGTGAGTTTGCTGTTAATTCATTTGATTACTTGTGATTTATTTCATGTCCCTTTTTTCAAAACTATTTGGCAGGTGATCGGATCAACCTCTATTCAGGTAAATCTAATTCTTTCCACCACAAGGTCGGGAGTAAAGCGAATACAGTTTCCACAGGAAAGAAAACCTTCAGTGCTGTTCTTTGCTCTTCCAATTAAGGCGAGACACTGCAGGTGAATAGTCAAATATACTTTTTTTGTTGATTTTGAGATTTTGTTATATTTTGCTTCCTAAACATGTCTTCTATGAAACGAGTGACAATAAAACGTCAATAACACACATTTAGTTGTTTATTTTACATCATTTTGCCTTATTGCATCCATAAATGTGCACATATTTAATGGGGAAGTGCCTCATTTGCATATATAAACATACATTTCAGAAAACTTGCAATATATTTTTTCTTAGTTTATATGTACATAACAAATTGGGAAAGTTTCATAGTGATATCTATTCAAATATTTTTTGCCTATTAGGGGGTACTACACTGTACTACACTGTTTGTAGCCTGTGTGTAGTTCTGTTCAGTTCAATAACATCATTATTATTATTATTCAGTTATCAGGCATGTGTTTAGGTTGTCTATTACTAATGGTTTGATTAGGTATTGTGTTTGTAAATATCTATTTAAAAAAAAAAGTATGGCATTTTACAATACAGAACTTTGAAGGCGTTTTCCCAAAAATGAGTTTTAAGAGTTTTTCCTCATACTCTGAGCCAGAAATCTCCACTTCAGTAGCACTCACATACACCAAACCTTCCAGTTCTATTCATATCTATGTTCTGAAGGTATTTACAGAAGGGTTTGTTGATATCGCATTCATACCCTGATTTATATCACATTTTATTCCTAAAAACATGGCGAAATATGGAATTTTACCATAAAAATGGACTGAATGGAGTATTTTCTGATTTATGGAGTGATAAAAAGAGATATCCAAAATCCCCTCTGTAATAACCTTTGGCTCTAATATGTCAACAAAATGAAACTATAATTTTGAAAATGGCTTTATCCAATGTTCAGATTTCTGTCCTGGAATTATATGCAAATTAGTGCATATTTAAGTAGATCATGCCTCATTTGCATATTTAAACATACAATTTCAGAAAACTTGTAATACAAAAAAGTCTTGTCTTAATATAAGTAATCAACTGGGGAAGTTGCATTGTGATATCTATCAGTAAATTTTTTTACCCTATTCACCTGCAGTGTCTCCCCTTAAGAAACTCATTTCATTTCAGATATAACTAATGTTAATAGCAGCATCTTGCTTCTCACTGTTGTCACACCTAAACCACCTCTTCTTGTAGATTACAAACTTCTCTCTATGGAGATTTGCCAGAATGATGTGGGCAGTGAAACGTGAGCTCACAAGATCAGAATGGTCTCATGTCCAAATTCTGAAGATTTGGACATCAATCTGATGCAATTTCTTCTTTATTTCTCCATGAGGTTGATTGAAATAGTATTTCTGTTTGTGTGTATTACAGAGAATCCAGAGCCATCAGGACTAAAATGAAGCGAAACAAGATACAGCAGCACTGGAAGAAAGAGGATGAATAACATTCTTGTTTTCAGTTCAGTTAATTTTTATATTGGACACATGACAATGGTCATAAATCGCAAGTTTTACCAGCTGCTGTTGCAGCATTGTCCGAAAAGGGCTAGGGAGAAGCACTATATAGCTTGCCGGGCCTACGCCTGAAGACTCCCATTTTTTATACACATATATACCTGCACATATTCATACATGATACATATTCATACATGATGTTTATAGCATTGTTCTGTATATACTGTATACATACACATATACACACACGCATATATATTTATCCCATAAATACTGTATCATATTATAAATAATAAGCTGTACACCAACTGGGGTGCTCTTTGCCATGGATATGTATGTGTGTGTATGTATATATATATATATATATATATATATATATATATATATATCCATACACACATGGCAAAGAGCACCCCATAGTTGGTATACACAGCTTATTTACAATATGATTAATAAATTAGTGTTGGCATGTATATAAAGTGATATACAGTACATATACACATTATAGTATATTATGGTTGAGCACTTTGGTTCCGCACGGACGTTTACACTTATAGAATACAGCACTGACCATCACCAACCGTAACTTAGGGGTTAGAGTTAGAGGTGGTCTAGGTCTGGTTAGGGGTTAGAGTCAGAGGTGGTCTAGGTCTGGTTAATAGAGGCCATAACCAGACCTAGACCACCTCTAACTCTAACCCCTAACCAGACCTAGACCACCTCTAACTCTAACCACTAACCAGACCTCTTCCATGTGGCACTTTAACAGTACACTGACCTCAGAATGTATATGTTTATGCAAGCAGATTGCAATCAGTGTGTACTACTAGTACTACTGTATTTAGTTTACAGTATCATGTTGTTATAGAATAAACCGCTGCCAGCAGCAGCCCAGCACTGACCAATGACCATCACCAAACTTAACTTAGGTGTTAGAGTCAGAGCCTAGGTGGTCTAGGTCTGGTTAGGGGTTAGAGTCAGAGGTGGTCTAGGTCTGGTTAATAGAGGCCATAACCAGACCTAGACCACCTCTAACTCTAACCCCTAACCAGACCTAGACCACCTCTAACTCTAACCACTAACCAGACCTCTTCCATGTGGCACTTTAACAGTACACTGACCTCAGAATGTATGTTTTTATGCAAGCAGATTACAATCAGTGTGTACTACTGTGTTTAGTTTACAGTATCATGTTGTTATAGAATAAACCGCTGCCAGCAGCAGCCCAGCACTGACCAATGACCATCACCAAACTTAACTTGGGGGTTAGAGTAAGAGCCTAGGTGGTCTAGGTCTGGTTAGGGGTTAGAGTCAGAGAGGTGGTCTTGGTCTGGTTAGGGGTTAGAGTCAGAGGTGGTCTAGGTCTGGTTAATAGAGGCCATAACCAGACCTCTAGACCATCTCTAACTCTAACCCCTAACCAAACCTAGACCACCTCTAAATCTAACCCCTAACCAGACCTTCCATCACCATGTGGCACTTTACACAACAACCTCAAAATGTGATTTATCATTTTATGTTTATGCAAGCAGATTGCAATCAGATTGCTACTGTGTGTACTATACACTATTGTACTGTACTATTATCTACTCAAGTTAAAAAAAACACAGTATCCTGTTAGTGTTGTTGACACTGTTACACTGGCTGCTGTTACTGTTATTTAATATTTTCAAATAAATCGCTGCCAGGTGAGCAAGGCCAGACATAATGTGACTGTCTTATTAAGTTATTTCTCCATTCACAGATCGACAGTGAGTGCTGCACCCGTCCTGTTTATTACTTGTGCCGCCGACTCAGATTCCCCTATAGGTTAAAAAATAAATACGCAATTTAAATCAGAATATGTTCCATGTTGACTATTTCTGACTTCTGCCAAGTTTTTTTCCATTGACTAAAAATAGACAAAAATGTCATCCGTTTACTAAAATGCTCAGACATTTTAATGCTCAGACATTTTAGTTGACTAAAACTGTCTAAACGAAAAAAATAAATGAAAATGACTAAATATGATAAACGAAAAAGGAGCACTTGACACATTACTAAGACTAAAACTAAAATGAAAATAGCTGCCAAAATGAACACTGGTTTACAGTGACATTCCATATAAATGTTGTGATTTCCATATAAAATGTTGTGCTAATAAATACCGCTCTCCTTCGAGACACCACCGCCGACTCATCTCTCAGCACTATACAATATTATGCTAGATATAGTCGTTTCCTTTTCACCATTGGCAGATTATCATCCACATTGGAGAATAGAGCTTTTAAATGCTTATTTCTACTTTTGACACATTAACTGTACTGACTTTTACAAGGTATATCAACTGTATATATCAACTGTATGTACTCCAAATATACTGAGAAGAGTGCTTGCTTGTGGGTTGTTGAACTGGAGTGCAGCTGAGACCATGCAAAATGAATACTTAACCCATTTAGACATAAAACGCCTGCTAAAAACTCCTATTAAAACCTATGCAATTAGGGTTTTTTGGAAAGATTTTCAGAATTGTCAGTTAATAAAACCTTTTATATCAGCCTCTGGAGCAGATTGAAACATGAAATGAAAACCGATAGATTAGAACTTGGGCTTTTATTTGAACATCATTCATTTTCCCTAATGTGCATTGACATTTAAAAAAGAAAAATGTCTTGTCCAGATACTTTTAAAGGGATTTCAAATAATAGGTAATTTGAATGTAATTTTGAATTTGTATACAGCAGTTGGGCTGTAAAAATACAGAGAATATATAGCAAATATCTGTAAACAAAAATTCACTGCTGAACTTTGTGTTCTGTCACTTAATTGAAGGAGTTTGATTGTAATCATTTTGGAAAAACCTGTAGAATAACAGTGTTTCACTGCTGAACGAAGTTCTGTCACTTAATTGAATGAGTTTGATTGTAATAATTATGGGGAAACCTGTAAAATAACAGTGTTTCACTGCTGAACTTAAGTTATGTCACTTAATTGAAGGTGTTTCATCGTAAATGTAGGAAAAACCTGTGAAATAACAGTGTTTCACTGCTGAACTTTAAGTTCTGTCACTTAATTGAAGGAGTTTGATTGTAATCATTTTGGAAAAACCTGTAGAATAACAGTGTTTCACTGCTGAACGAAGTTCTGTCACTTAATTGAAGGAGTTTGATCGTATTTTTTTTAAATACTGAAAGTTGCCTTATTTTCACATTCAGTAAAATGATGAGTATCTTATGTGTTTTTACATACAATTCAATGTAATTTAACATTCAACACAATTAAGCAAATACATGTATTTAAAAAGAATTACCTGTAGAATAACTGAAGGTTTTTACTGTTTTTTAATTATATTATTCTCTTTTTTAACATTATTTAACATTACATTTAAAGTTTAACAGCAAAAAAACAGAAAGTTGCCTTATTTTCACATACAGTAAAATGATGTATATTCTAGGTGTTTTACATGTAATTTAACATTCAAGACAATTAAGCAATGGAATAATCCTGTAAAAAAAAGATAATTTCTTATTAAATCAATCTACAGATTACAACCTTTATTTAATGGTTAATATTTGTATTAAAGGTTATTTACTGTATTTTTATGGAATTTCCTGTATTTTTATGGGATTTACACTTAAAGTAGAAAAACAAAAGTAATCTGTAAAATAATACATTGAAAGTCCCGTAAAAATACATTTTTTTTAAGAGTGTGGGTAGAAGTGGTGGAGAGAATAAAAGCTAGCTTATAATGGTAGTGTCTGGTTAGGAGTGAGGGATAATGGAGGTACTATCCAAGGAGGGGTCCGGGAGGGGGGGGTTCGAGCTGGAGCATATGTGTGTAGGGTTTTAGAAAATAGGTATTAGGGGTATATCCTGTATAAGGCATTTGTATAATTGTTAATTTCGCTGGATATACACTGTATACGGTAAAATATTATTATAGACTTTTTTTTTTGTCTTGTTCTGTACTTGCATGTAATTTTAGCCACCTTGACTGTTAGTTTCATTATGCATTGTGTGTTGAGTACTGACTTTTAATAATTTCTGTTTTGCAATAAAAAAAAAAAAAAAAAAACAGGGTGTGAAGAAGGTTGAAATACAGTACAATCCCGGGAAAAACGGGAGTGTTGACAGCATGGCGCGGTTACTCAACCTCGAGGTGCACGTCTCAGGGTCGGCAACCCTAGGCACGCGTGCCTGCTTAGGCACGCGGGACCATTTCCATAGGCACGCGGGGGGGGGGGGCAGCATAAAAAAAAAAAAAGTATTATTATTATTATTATTATTATTATTATTATTTTTTTTTTTACTTCGCTTTGAAATATTATTGTGAAATGTTTTGCACTGTTGTCGCATATCTCTTGTTGAAATCCTCCCACAGGTTCTTTTTTGTAAGTCGACTGTTCTGCACACCCCTATATTATGACAGCAATCAGCTGTTCCCATGTGCTCCGCTGTAGCCGGCCTCCCGCCGGCCTCCCGCAGCAGTCGCGCCAGGTAACACACAGTGCTGAGGTTGCATTCTGTGCAGTGTCATGATCAACCCCCGCTAAGAAATCAAAGCAAATTCGCACATTTCAGCCCTCGTGGACAGACGATTACGGGTTTGTGGACCGTCAGAAGGACCGTGCTATGTGTTCTTTCTGTTTGGAAAATGTAGTTTGCCAAACATCATCTGTGAAACGCCATTTCGAGACTAAGCATAAAACAAGTTTCAAGGATCAGGCGGATAAGGCAGAATCCATTAAACGTGCCGTCGCCAGGTATGGGAAGCAAGCCAGCACCCTCAAAGTGTTCACAAGCGCTAAAAAACACGCAACTGAAGCAATTGCTATCGCATTGCTCATTGCATTGCAAAACGTGGAAAGCCATTCACGGATGGCGACGTATATAGGCTTTTATCTGTACCTCATATGTTTTGTTTGAAGGCTTGCCAAATAAAGAGACAATAAAAGCAAGGATAAAAGATATCCCCACCATGTCAACGGAACGTTGCAATGGCTTTGCTGACGGTCTTCGGGTCAACATACCTCTGTGAGCAGATCTTTTCGCACATGAAGTACGTGCTCAACCCCTCCCGGAGTCGATTGACAACCGACCACTCCGAAGCATGTGTCCAGCAGTCCAGCTTAAAGTGACTAATTACACCCCCCAAATAACCGGAGCTCAGCCAGGCAAAACACTGACGCGACAGGTAGGCTGCTGTTTATTTTCCTGTACATCGGTTTGCATGTTAACTTGAACTTGAACGTGCATATGCAGGGCTCTACGCATAATAGATCATACGCACAATCGCGCATATATTATTATTATTATTATTACGCGGCATGTGTATGTGTAGGGGAGCTGTCCACTGTGCATGTGGTGCTGAACCCCTCTCTCTCTCTCTCTCTCTCTCTCTCTCTCTCTCTCTCTCTCTCTCTCTCTCTCTCTCTCTCTCTCTCTCTCTCTCTCTCTCTCTCTCTCTCTCTCTCTCGTGGAGCACAGTGTGCTTTGCGTGTGCACTGTGTGTGCCGCCCATCATGTTAACGTTAGCCTCAGTTAAACTTAAACCTTGCGACGCCTCGTTAGATGAAGCTGTGTTCTGAGGTGTTCTGAGCTTCTGAGCTGTGTCATGTGACAATAGTACACATATTTAATTGAAACCATTTATTTGTTTATTATTTCAATTTAGCTGGAAATACATTGCTACATCATTCAGTAACATTTGCAGAGCCTTATAACAAAAACATTATTACGGTCACCATTGTGACCAGTGCTTAATCAACACATTTTATTATTTATTTTTCTATTATTTCATTGAACATGTTAAAAGCCATTTTTCTTACTCAAAATGTGAGTATTACCAAGTCAACTTGTGTTCTTAAAACAATGACAATAAACATAGTTTTATTAGGTTGAAATAATGTGGTTGTGTACTTATTTTTCTGTTAACTTATTATGGATTGAAAACTGAGCACAGTAACTGAACTCAATATTTTTAAGTTTGGGTAACTTATTATTATTTATTTTTGTACAGTTCTCCATTAGGCCTGTAGGTGGAGCTATGGTGTGTGCTGTGTCCAAAAATGAATGGGCAAATGTGAGTGAAATGGTCGCACTGTATGCAGCTGTTTGTCTGCATTGCACCCCCCCCCCCTCCCCAACTCAGATTTAGGGTTGATACAACCATCATAATAATATTGTTAATAATAACAATAACAATAATGATGTAATAATGTAAGAATTATCATTAAAAAGACCTGATTATGAGAGAGAAAAAAAATACGATGCATGGAATATTGTTGAGGCACACTAGTTACAACTATATTTCAAATAGGCACTCCATGTCAAAAAGGTTGCTGACCCCTGCTCTAGACGCTCCCGTCTCACGGCTGGTTCTGATCATCAATCAGAGAATGCTGCCTCTTCCCGGACTATAAACGCCTGACCAGCCCAGCAGTCGATGCAAGTTCGTTCTGTAAGAACAGTAGGTTTGTTGCGCCTTAAATCTTTACCTCTTGACTATTTTGTCTAGCTTAGTTATTGTTGTATTGTTCATTCAATATTCTGTTACCTAACCCTCGTTGTTTGATGCGCGTGTTCAATGCCTATGTTTGTTTATCCTAACCTCGTTTCTTCTCTCCCCTCCAGCGTGGGTAGATGTTTACTGGTCAACTAATATCGTGTCTCTTTTCTCTTGCGTCTAGTTTGGAGGACGCTCGTCACGTTCATCCGCCCGTTATATTCCTGTGTTATTTTCTCCCCCCGCCTCGCCAAGTCCCTCGCGTTATCCCCTCGGGGATCCGTTATTGTTTCGCCCCGGCGTGGCTGAAGCAACCTATTCCACTACATATTTTTCAACACAGTAAGACTTTATTCACATATTAAATACACACACATAATCTGCTACACCACAAATCTTTCGGGTTAACACACACTTCATTAACTCAGGGCCCGACCTGCATACACCACACTTCCACCGTCGCTGTTGTAGTGCTCTGTATTTTGTATTGTATATTTTTCTGTTTGTAAATAAATACACGCTTGTCTAGCGTTTAAACTTTTGAACTGTTTCACTCTTATTCGGGTCCCGTTCCTCTGTTCCGATAACAGAAGCTGCCTCTCGCAGCATTTTTCAGCTGCTTTTTAATATTCTTCCGATTTCTTTCTCTCCTTGGCATTCCGTAATCATAGAATATAGGCCCATGCTAAACCCACTTTTAAGTTTACTACCACTATTAAGTTAGCTTTAAAAAGCAATTCACACTGAACTTTAAGGCGAGACTGTGAGATTGTGGTCTGGAACACAGCCCAATTGCTGAATACACAGGAGAGGAGATAGAAGCGTTTTCAAGGGTTTTAATTAAATGAGCAACACAGGAATTGGGGGGGATAGAACAGGGTTATGTTCTGTCTTCTGGCTGCCGTGGCGGCAGCGAGCGAGCAAGTGGTCCTTGTTCTTGTCTTGGGGGCTGCTGGGCTGCAGCGGGTGAGCAAGTGTTCCTCTTCGGGGACAGGAAACGTCCAGGCAGGGACGGCGGTCCTTGGGGCACAGGAGAGAACAGGTTAGAGCAAGGCAATACAAAGAGTAGATTCCAGCAGAGCTTTAGGTAGAGACGTCGTACCTGGGTAGTGGTATCTAATACCACGACGACTTCTGGTCAGCGTCGAGGAGTAGAAGTAGGCACCTCATCAGGGGAGGATAGGGTGCAGCTGTGAAGAGTGAGGTGCCTGACCGCGTGTGAATTAGGGGGATGGAGTGCAGCTGGACTAGGTGGCGTGAAGTTAAGTGATGCTGGTCGTATAAGGGTAAATGGGGGGGTGGATGGAGAAGGAGAGGATGAGGAGGAGTGTGTAGTGGATAGAGAGGGGGATGCAGAGGAGCGTGTGGAGAACGTGAGGGGAAAAGGAGGGGGAGTGAAGTATGCCCGTGCTGTGATTATGACAGAGACAGCACCCCCAAAATCGCCTTTTTGCTTTTTTTCGACGATATTGAGAATTTGTTATATTTTGCTTCCTAAACATGTCTTCTATGAAACTAGTGACAATAAAACGTCAATAACACACATTCAGTTGTTTATTTGACTTCATTTAGCCTGATTGCATCCATAAATGTGCACATATTTAATGGGGAAGTGCCTTATTTGCATATATAAACATAGAATTCAGAAAATGTGCAATATATTTTTTCTTAGTTTATATGTACATAACAAACTGGGAAAGTTTCATAGTGATATCTATTCAAATATTTCTTTTTCCTATTAGAGGGTACTACACTGTTACTACACTGTTTGTTTGTAGCCATTCATTCAAGGGTACTACGACTATGCTTGCACCTCATGGTACCAAAGTACCTCAAAGGCGCTAAAAACAAGATTACAAACATCACAAAACAAACTGGTCAGACTACTACTTGACCTTACTCCTAGAACCCACCTCACCCCTGCCCACTTTGACTACCTAGGATGGCTTAGAGTAGAAGACAGAGTACAGCAACTTGCAATGGGCCTGGTCTACAAGATACACTACATGACTAATACCCATGTACATATCAAAATACTTCCCATAACACCAGAGGGAGCTCCACAAATCATGTTAAACCCAGATTCGGCTCAAACAAGGGACTAAACACGTTTCGCAATTATGCCACATCAATGTGGAACGCCCTACCCAAAGCTGTAAAGGAATGTGAATCACTACCCACTTTCAAAATCACGCTCAAAGAACACCTACGGGAGACTGCAATTCGAAACTGGCCCCTGTAAATGTCCTAACCCAACCCCCTCCAATGTACAGTAAATTACCTAACCCAAGAATACACAAGACCCTCCTCTTGGAACCAAGTATGGTTTCGTCGATATTCCAATGTACAGTTTTGCTTGTACAGTTGTACAGTTTCCCCCATTCCGCCTACCCAAAAGTTAAAGTTTTCAATCAATCAATCAATCAAAGCCTGTGTGTAGTTCTGTTCAGTTCAATAACATCATTATTATTATTGTTGTAGCCAATTTAATGATCTTTTTGCAGTTACTTTATTGAATGAAGGCACTGTGTTATTGTGAAGGTGTTGACCAATTAGCTGGGCAGTGGGCATAAGAGGCGGGGCTCAGACGTTCTCAGGCACGGCCTATATGTAAGTGTAACGGGGAAGCCCGTGGGTATGTCCACAGTCACGGAAACAGGTGTGTTGACGAGTGACTGTGGCAGTGCGGGCTGGTAAGTTAAACTCACTTCCTCATAACAGGGTTAACAGACGCATAGGTACGGTAGTTAGGAGTGAATTCACTTCTTAGTGCAGCGGCCTGTGTCGTCGCCCACGGACGCGGGAGCCCCCTGTTCGACTCCCCCTCGGGACATTAACATTTAACATCAACACAACGCAGACCAGTATGATCCGTCACAGTGGTGCCCAGTGACCCGGATGTCCTGAGGGGCGTGAGTTTAGGGAGGTGAGTGTAACGGGGAAGCCCGTGGGTATGTCCACAGTCACGGAAACAGGTGTGTTGACGAGTGACTGTGGCAGTGCGGGCTGGTAAGTTAAACTCACTTCCTCATAACAGGGTTAACAGACGCATAGGTACGGTAGTTAGGAGTGAATTCACTTCTTAGTGCAGCGGCCTGTGTCGTCGCCCACGGACGCGGGAGCCCCCTGTTCGACTCCCCCTCGGGACATTAACATTTAACATCAACACAACGCAGACCAGTATGATCCGTCACAGTGGTGCCCAGTGACCCGGATGTCCTGAGGGGCGTGAGTTTAGGGAGGTGAGTGTAACGGGGAAGCCCGTGGGTATGTCCACAGTCACGGAAACAGGTGTGTTGACGAGTGACTGTGGCAGTGCGGGCTGGTAAGTTAAACTCACTTCCTCATAACAGGGTTAACAGATGCATAGGTACGGTAGTTAGGAGTGAATTCACTTCTTAGTGCAGCGGCCTGTGTCGTCGCCCGCGGCGCGGGAGCCCCCTGTTCGACTCCCCCTCGGGACATTAACATTTAACATCAACACAACGCAGACCAGTATGATCCGTCACATAAGTGTTCACAGGTGTGCAGCGGGAGGGAATTGGGTAATCATCACAGGGAAGCCACACAGTTTTTTAACCGTGCGCGTTTGTTTGTTTTCAGTTATTTTGAGTTACTTTTCAGGTTTACTTTGTAGCACTAATCTTTTGTTTAAGTTACAGTTTAAACACAGAGTTTACGTTATGCTTAGTTTTGTCCACTCTGCAAGCAAAAATAAAACTCTTAAACGCACTCAATGAGAAGACATAATTTATTATCAACAAGCACCACGCGTTGGAAAGAGCTTCGTACCAGATTCCCTCACTGGCATCTTTTTCTTGTTCGGTTGCCCTTACACAAGTAAAAACTAGCTTCCAAACAAAATTGTTTTGAAGACTGATGGACACGGAAGGAGTCAAGGAACAGCGCCCCTTTCATTGACGTTTGTGCCGATTCAAACCACGGTACAACAGCCCACGCGCAACGCGGATCGACACATCAAAGAAGCTACGGTGAGACGGATTCATGAATGAATGAAATAAAGTTGTGGAAGGAGTGGCTTCGCGCAATGGGATACAGGCAAATCCCAATAGGAATTCTAAGTAAAGCCATCGCCGATTGCTTGATATTATAAAGATGAGTAACGTAGGGAATCAGGAAATAAACGTTGAAATGGATGCAGCTGTCAATCAAAATGAAACGGAGAATGAACTTGGCAAAAGGCTTTCTAAACCCACATATAAAGCTATGGAGACAAAAATCATGTTATTGCATAAAGAAAGGAATTCTGGACTGAAACAATTATGTAAAATGGCTAAGGAATTGGATCAAATGATGGGTTCAAATGAAGACATTTCTGTCATGCAAATCAAGCATGACATGTTGTGGAAGTTGTATGGTGAAACTACACGGTTGCATGAATCACTAAAGCCTTTATTGCCTGATGATGAAATGTCCAAACAAACGGAATGGTTTCAAGGTCACATGCACAATGCTAATCAGATCATTGACAAAATGGAGAAATGGGTGCTTGCAAACAGGGAGCAATGCACGCCCACGCACGTTGATGATGATGATTATGAAATCAGTGGTGTGCCCAATGGAACTGAGGTTGTGGATGGTCCAAATAACAATGCTGTGTCACATACAAATGAGGTTCTGGATAATGATGGTTCAAATTTCAAATGGAAATGAGGAGGTGGATAGTATTGGGCCACATGACAGTGTTTCTAATACGGGTGGTAAATCAAATATGTCACGTGGTAGCTCTACTAGACACTTAATGTCTTCAAACATTTCTGCATCTATCCTGGCACAGGCCGAGGTGGCTGCACTCCTGGTAATAGAGACGGCTTTAAAAGAAAGTCATGAACTGGAAGCCCAGGAGGCACAAATAAAGCATGAGCTGGCACAAACACGGAAAAGCAAGGAATTGCTTAAAGTACAAAGTCAAATTGCTGCTCAGACAGCTAAGGTGACTGTCCTCAGGAACAGAGGGTCGGACATTGGAAGTAGAGTTACAGACGGAATGAACTCTAATGTGTCAAAAGAAAAAGCTGCTTTCAACCCCTCTGCTGTGCAATTCATTCCACCAACATCAAACTATCATGTCAATTATCCACCAACAGGAGGGAGTAAAACTGCAATGGCAATTGATGCACAGCCAATGGATTCAATACGGCAATACAGACTTCTACCAACAGGAGGCAGCAAACCTGCAAAACCAACTCTATCACATCAGAACCCATACAATCAGTTCAGTACTACAGCCACAATGCCAATAGGAACAGAGGCACGGCACAAGGGAACCATTTTTCAAGGAACCAAAACAAAACCGTATGCTCCAAATCTCAGTGCAAGCATGCCACAAAGATCTCAACATCTACCTCACGCTGTATATCCACCACAGCAATCCATCCAAAACAGTGAGGATCAAGGCAATATTTTCACAATCATGCAGAAGCTAAATGACATCACAGCATTACTTGTGCAACAGCAATCTTCCCTATCACTACCTCCCAGGGACATAGCAGTCTTTGATGGAAACCCTTTTGAGTACAACACATTTGTTAGAGCCTTTGAACATGGAGTGGAAGGAAAGGCTGCTAGCAGTGTGGACTGCCTGTACTACCTGGAGCAGTACACTCGAGGGCAACCTAGAGAGCTGGTGAAGAGCTGTCAACATATGCCATCTGACAGGGGGTACCAAAAGGCTAGAATGCTTCTACATGGCTTGGCTTCAAAACCAAATTTTCAACGATACTAAACAACATGGCCCCCCTAAGAACCACCAGGGTAAAAGATTGCGCAGAGCCGTGGATGCACGCTGAAATACTGACCGCTATGAAAACCAGAGACAAAAAATGCTCTGAGTTTCGTAAAAGTCAGTCAAAGCTTACCATAAGCACGAGCAGTGAACTCCAAGCCCACGTGACTGAACTCAAACTGGAAAGAAACAGACTAAGAAATGATGTAAACTCCATGATCAAAACAGCAAAAAAAAAATTCATCAATGACAAAACCGAGGAAAACAAAAACAAACCACGTGAACTTTGGAAATGACTCAATAACCAACTAGGCTGCAGTAAAAAACTTAAAACCAGATTCTCAAACATAAACATAAAGACGGACAACACGCTCATCACAGAAAAGCTGGATGTAGCCAATTACTTAAATAGTTTCTTCACAAACATAGCCACAACACTGGTAAACAAACTACCCTCCCACTCAGGGCATTATGGGGTAGAACACATAGTAGCAAACTACAAGAACCTAGGGGTCCACAAAGACGACTTCAAACTGGAAATGGTAACAACAGATACGGTACTCAAAAAAACTGAGCGCCCTCCAACCCAACAAGGCCACTGGCCATGACAACATCCCCTCCAAATTCCTCAGAGACTCAGCAGCCGCCATCACCCCAGTCATCACACACATAATAAACCTCTCCATAAAACAGGGACACGTCCCCAAGGACTTCAAAATTGCGAGAGTGACCCCTCTTCACAAAAAAGGCAGTAAATTAGACCCAGGCAACTACTGCCCTGTTTCTATCCTTACCTCCATCTCGAAAGTCATGGAAAAAATTGTATACGAACAGGTCGAAAAATACCTTGCGGAAAAAAATCTAATCTACGAATTCCAATCTGGCTTCAGAACATCCCACTCCACTGACACATGCCTTCTCTATTTAAACGACCACATCAAACAAGAGGTGGACGCGGGCAAATACTGCGGCATGGTCATGCTGGACCTACAAAAGGCCTTCGACACTGTCAATCACACCATTCTGATTGACAAGCTAAAAGCAATTGGTTTTGATAGTCTATCAGTGAGCTGGATGCAATCCTACCTGGAGGGGAGAGAGCAGATGGTGGAGGTAAACGGTACCCTATCCCCCCCCCCCTCAGAGTAAGCTGTGGTGTTCCACAAGGAAGCATAATAGGTCCGCTACTGTTCCTAATTTATGCAAATGACATGTCGTCAGCTTGTGACTGCAACTTGTTCCTGTTTGCGGACGACTCAGCCCTGCTGGTCTCTGACAGGAACAAGTTACAGGTTGAAAAAACCCTCAGCTCAGAACTAGGCAAAATCTGCATATGGCTCGCTGATAACAAACTATCATTACACATGGGCAAAACAGAGTCCATTCTCTTCGGTTCAAATAACAAATTCAGCAAGACCGACGGCTTCTCAGTTACAGTGGGTGACAATATTGTCACAAGGAAAGAAGATATTACCTACCTGGGTTCCATCCTAGAGGCAAATCTTTCCTGTGACAAAATGGCATCCAATGTAATAAAAAAAGTCAACCAACGAACTCGATTCTTGTACCGGATCTCCTCACTGGTAAACAAGAATACCCTGAAGACTCTAGCAGGAGCACTCATTCAAGGGTACTACGACTATGCTTGCACATCATGGTACCAAAGCACCTCAAAGGCGCTAAAAACAAAATTACAAACATCTCAAAACAAACATGTCAGACTACTGCTTGACCTTACTCCTAGAACCCACCTCACCCCTGCCCACTTTGACAACCTAGGATGGCTTAGAGTAGACGACAGAGTACAGCAACTTGCAATGGGCCTGGTCTACAAGATACACTACACGACCAAGGTACCCATGTACATGACAAAATACTTCCCAAAGGTCAGTGAATACCACGATCACAACACCAGAGGGAGCTCCACAAATCATGTTAAACCCAGATTCGGCTCAAACAAGGGACTAAACACGTTTCGCAATTATGCCACATCAATGTGGAACGCCCTACCCAAAGCTGTAAAGGAATGTGAATCACTACCCACTTTCAAAAACACTCTCAAAAAACACCTAAGGGAGACTGCAACTCGAAACTGGCCCCTGTAAATGTCCGAACACAACCCCCTCCAATGTACAGTAAATGACCAAGTATGGTCTTGTCAATAATCCAATGTACAGTTTTGTTTGTACAGTTGTACAGTGTCCCCCACCCACCCTCCTACCCAACCCCCCCCCCCCCACCCACCCAACCACCTCCAATGTACAGTCCCCCCCCACCCCCACCTACCCAATCCAATGTACAGTTTCTACGTCAAATGTATATACTCTTTTTTTCTGCACTCTTTTTGTATCACAAACAGTACTGTAATTGCAAATCTGGTATGTCATAAATGTATAGATGTAGCAGTACTGTCTATCTTTATGTCATGTATGTCATATATGTTACGATGAATTGAAAATGGGGGACCCTGATGTAAACAAGACGAAAGTCTTTCTCTGGTCTGCATCCCCTTAACAATTGTATGTATTGAGCTGTACTGTACTGTACCCATTCTGCAATCTGTTAATAAAGTTTTCAATCAATCAATCAATCAAACGTTTTGGAAATGAGCAGAAAATAGCCACTGCATATATGGAGAGAGCATTTGGATGGGCACCTGTGAAATCAGAGGATATCAAGGCTTTACAAGCATTTTCATTATTCCTACGCATCTGCTGTAATGCTATGGAGGACATCAGCTACATGTCCGAGATGAATATGCCATCAAACCTACGGGCAATAATCATGAAGTTACCATACAAACTCAGAGACAGATGGAGAAACATTGCTTTTGAGCATCAGGAGAAACATCACTGTCAAGCAGGTTTCAGTGACGTTGTCAACTTCATTGAGAGACAAGTGTCTATTGCATCTGATCCACTATATGGGGACATTCAAGACACTGCTGTCTCAATGTCAGAATTGAAGATTGGAAATAAAGCATCACAGGGACGCATACAGGAAAAAGGAAGCAGTTTTGCTACATCTGTGGCATCTGTTGAGTCTGGAAATCAAGAAGAGAGAGACTTACCTGATAAACCAACAAGAGGATCCTGTCTGCTGTGTGAAGAGGGCCACAGATTGGAAGCATGCCCTAAGATGGAGAAGAAGCAGCATTGTGACAAAATTTACTTTCTAAAAAGGAAGGGTGCTTGTTTTGGATGTCTATCTGTCGGGCACATAAGTTCACAGTGCCACAGTAGGCTGTCTTGCAGGATATGTAACCTGAGACACCCTACCATTCTCCATATCCATGAAAGGGAATGGAAAGAAATAAAATCACGATAAGATGACACACGAGATGAAAACAGAATAAGTCAAGTCACTGTTCCCAAGACTTGTGGTCATATAGGGGCCGGAGCACAGGATTGCGTTTTGTCTATTGTGACTGCAAAGAAAGGCAGCACAATCTTAAAAACGTATGCATTCCTAGATTTCCCGGCAGTTCATCCACGTTCTGCTCTGAGCAACTGATGAGGAAGCTAAATGTGAGAGGAAGGAACACTAGATTCCTAATGAAAACAATGAACCAAGAGAGCTTTGTCAACAGTCATGTCATCTCAGGTCTAGAGATCGCTACACTAAACGGTGACGCCTACACCGAGTTGCCTGATGTGTACACACAACGTAAGATGCCTGTGACTCGCAATAACATCCAACGACAGGAAGACTTGTGTGCTTGGCCATACTTGAACACTGTAGACATTCCTACTATCGATGCTGATGTGGAGCTGTTAATTGGAACGAACACTCCAGAAGCAAAGGAGCCATGGGAGGTGATAAACAGCAGGAGTAGAGGACCTTACGCTGTTAGAACCCTTTTGGGATGGGTTGTCAACGGACCATTGAGAGGAAGCAATGAGAGTGGGATTAGCTGCCCCACAGTCACAGCCAACCGCATCTCCATTTCTCAGAAAGATCATTCAAAGGAGCAGCTTTCAAAAATCATACCTGGGGACGAGGATTGGTCTTCTGGGAAAGAGCTGCAGAGAACGGCGAAGGAGGAGAAAATTAAGACAGCTAAAGAATCCACCAAGGAGAAGAGGGCGAAACCTGTAAAAGCTGAGAAGGAAAGGACCCTCAAAGAGAAAGACAAGCCCAAGGAGGAGAAACCGAAGGCTCACAAAGAGGAGAAAGGGTCCAAGGAGAAGTCCTCCTCAAAGGCTGACAGGAAAAGTGAACAGAAAGGGGAGAAACATCTGCAGGTGGAGAAGAACACCAGGGAGGAGAAGGAGAAATCTAAAAATGAAAAGACATCAAAGGAGGAGCCGAAACATGAAGGTTACGACGTCAACAACCGTTTCCTGAACATGGAAGATACCAAGCTCAGTGCCTCCGATGACCACCACGACAGGTGGGCCTCAGACCTCTCCTCCGATTCCTCCCTACGGGGACGACAGTTGGGACGGTCCTGTGAAGGAGTACAAGGAATACAAATCCCACAAACACTGTGTAGCTAAGTTAAGTGATTCTCCAGGTCTCTCTGACTCCCATAGAAAATACTCAACACCTGATCAGGATGAACTGGACCACTTCCCAACAGAAAAAACAAATGAGAAAGACCATAAAGAGAAGAAGGAAAAGGGCATATTTGACATGGCTAAAGAGAGGAAAGACTCCCTGGAGAAACACAACAAAGATAAGAGACTCTGTGGATGCTACACACACACAAGGAACACAAGGAACGTAAAGACAATGTCAGTTGACTCTAATCAGGAAAAGAAAAAGAAACAGGAGCTGTCGGACAAGGGGGATGCCAGCGAGGAAAAGACAAAGAGACAACGGTGGCCAAAGGACAAGAGGAACTTTGTCGCAGGAGACGTCGTCATGGTAGCGGACTCTAATACACCTCATGGATCCTGGCTGTTGGGCAAGGTACTGCAAACCTTTCCCGACAGACATGGACTTGTGCGGTCTGTGAAAGTCCGGACCAAGTACAACATCCTGGAGCGACCGATCACAAAGATCTGTCTTCTATTGGAAGCTGAATAGACTGATACCCATTTCCATTGGATTACATGAACTATGAACATTACGAGTTGAATACTGACGTGGACTACTTACTTGGCTACAATGATTTGCATGTGTTGAATTGTTACGTTCTTATACAGTAGCAATTATGGGCCGACGTGTTGTAGCCAATTTAATGATCTTTTTGCAGTTACTTTATTGAATGAAGGCACTGTGTTATTGTGAAGGTGTTGACCAATTAGCTGGGCAGTGGGCATAGGAGGCGGGGCTCAGACGTTCTCAGGCACGGCCTATATGTAAGTGTTCACAGGTGTGCAGCGGGAGGGAATTGGGTAATCATCACAGGGAAGCCACACAGTTTTTTTAACCGTGCGCGTTTGTTTGTTTTCAGTTATTTTGAGTAACTTTTTAGGTTTACTTTGTAGCACTAATCTTTTGTTTAAGTTACAGTTTAAACACAGAGTTTACGTTATGCTTAGTTTTGTCCACTCTGCAAGCAAAAATAAAACTCTTAAACGCACTCAATGAGAAGACATTGAGAATTTATTATCAACAAGCACCACGCGTTGGAAAGAGCTTTGTACCAGATTCCCTCACTGGCATCTTTTTCTTGTTCGGTTGCCCTTACAATTATGTTATTCAGTTCTGTATCATTAAGGGGTTCTGCTTGGCATCACTCATGCACTCCCTCGCGTACGTGCACGCGCACTGAATAAATTCCACAAATGTACCTTTAATACCAGTATTAGTCTGACCACACCCCTCATCAGCTTACCTTCATAAGCAGGTGTGTGGTCACCTGCTCTCCTCCTTCTCGCTTTCACCACAAGGAAGTGCCTCGGTAGTACCCCACTTGACGTGTTGATTAGTTGAAAAGAGTTGTGACAAGTCTACATTGTGCTTAATTTTTTCTTCTCTCATATCTGTTGTAAAGAAAAAGTTTGGGTCATAATGTATTCTGCGGAGAGTAGACCCGCTAGACCTACTCTTCACCAGCGGTTCTCCATTCCCGCCTCCGTCGTGCGTTCTGGTGCTGGGCTGTTGCCACTTTCGTGGTTGCCGACCCAGCCCAGGAGACAGCCGATGGATAGTTTGCCTCTCCGAAGAGCCGAGGAGTCGGTGCCGTCGCTCCGGCGATGGCCTGATCTCGACTCTGGTTCCTCTGGTTCCAGGGAATCGTCCGTTGGTGAACGGTCGGTTGTTTTGGAGCCGGAGGATTTGCGACGCAAACTTTTCGCGTCTGCCCGTTCACGTCGTAAGCATGCAGGCGCGAATGGCCTGGGTTTGGGGAACTGCTGGAGACCAGCGAGGATGCGTCCGGCTCTGGATTTCCGATGGAAACTGAGGACTTCATGGAAGAGGCGGACGGATTCTTGTATGATGGTCCCGTGGAGGAGAGTATCCCTCTTATCCAAGAAACACCGGAGGGGGGAGAAATGGCTCCATGGGACTCCCTGTGTTACAAAGAATGAAATCAGGAATGTCCAATCGTTGCTTTTCTTTTGAATCAAATCTTAAGGTCCTTTATTTTCTATTAGTTACAAATTCTAATTCAGTTCAGTTCGTTTTCTTCCAGTTCAGTTCAGTTCAATTCAAAGTCTCTTTACATTCTTTCAGTTCAGTTCAGTTCAGTTCAAAGTCCTATTACATTTCATTACATCCTGTGTGCTCGAAGAGCACGCCACATATATCACAGCTGGTTCCAATGACAATCAAAAACAATTCAGCACAGCTGCAGTGTTTAGGCACACGTTGGCAGGAGCTGTCCACTCTTGCGTGGTGCTGAAAGACAAACTGTGTTAGTTTTGTTGGCGAACAAGCATTGCACTTTCATTGTCATTAAAGAAAATGAAACAAATAAGACAAAACGTTATCACCAATTAACTGTATTATATTTTACTTTATGAGTCTGAAAGAAAATGTATATTATTTATAATAATAGTTGCAACAAACTCCGGCCCGATGAACACTGTTCATCAATTAATCTCAAGGTTATACAATAACTGTATTGGCCGTCTGATTATTTTTCTTCCTGGTAACTGTATTGAGCAACTTCTAGTTTTGCCATCACGACCTGGGAATACTTCATGTATCCTACCCATTTTCCAGAGTTGTCTTGGCAACATGTGTTTGTTCACCAGTACCACATCACCTTCCTTTAATGGTGTTGTTTTCTTTGTGGAGGATGCGTGAGCAGATCTCAATTCCATCAGGTATTCACTTCTCCACCGATTCCAGTATCCATTGACGAGACGTTCTCTGTATCGCCATCTCTTGTTCATGTCCTTTCGAGTTCCTTGTTGTATGTTTGACTCTTTTACAGTCTGTGGTGGTAGTGTCGTCCTCTTAGGATCCAGAAACGTTCACGTAGCTGTGTTAAGGTGTTCTGAAGTCCATTATGCATTACCTCTTCATGCGCATGTTTTATTTCCAGTTCTGTAAATACGTCATGCGTGGGTAGAATAAACGGATGCTTTTGTCCATATCTGAGGCTTGATTTTTGCAATCTACCTCCAACTCGCATTACTCCATTATCCAAGAATGGGTTTAGATCTTTAATTTTCGAGTGCTTGTGAATATCCGTTCCCTTTTGCAATTCCTTCATTTCTTGTGGGAAGGCTCTCTTTTGCGTTTCAGCAATCCAGTATAACTCTGCTGTGTTCATTTCCACTGCCGTCAGTGGCCCTTGGCGTTTACTTTTATTGCGCGAGTTATGCACAAATCGGTTTACCCATGCAGTAATTCTGAGAACTGTAGTTAGCCTACTGTAATTTTCAAGCGGAATAATTGCAGGTTCTGTTAGGTACGTTTTCGTTTCGGTCACAACATGGTACTGTTTGACAGTCTCCTCAAGGGGCTCTTGTAGGCTATGCCCGTTGGTTTCCTTTTCTATTTGACGGGGGTCCGCGTCTCTTAGCCATTGTGGTCCATTCCACCATAAGCTCTGAGTCTTTAAGTTTTCCGCGGATATTCCTTGCGTGCCTAGATCGGCTGGATTATCTTTACCAGGACAGTGTCGCCAATCTTCTGGCTCGGAAAGCTTTTGGATTTCAACTATCCTGTTTGCAACGAATGGTTTCCACTGGTTGGCGGAGCCCTTTATCCAGTGAAGTGCGATTGTTGAGTCTGTCCAAAGGTAAGCTTTTATCGGTGTGTCTCTGGTGTCCAATATATATTTACAAAGTCTCGCTCCTATTAGAGCTGCTAATAACTCCAGTCTTGGTAGCGTCACCTTCTTCAAAGGGGCTACCTTCGTTTTGGCACATATTAACGTGCAGGTGCTTTCGTCATTCCCAACCGTGCGTAAATAGCCTACGGCGCAGTACGCGGTTTCACTGGCATCGCAGAATACGTGTAGTTGTCACTCTGTGATTGAACTCGTGGTTCCAGTGTCGTAGGGTCTAGGAATTACCATATTCTTGACAGTTTGTAACTCTCCATACCATTCTTTCCATTTTGACTTTAAATCGGTGGGCAAGTCCTCATCCCACTCTAGGCCTCGTTCCCATGTTTCCTGGAATAGTCGCTTGGCCCTCACCGTGAATGGTGACAGGAACCCGATAGGGTCGAATAACCTGGCGGCTGTTTGCAGGACTGTCCTCTTTGTGCATTTTGTATTATTTGATTCTCGTAGAATACTTGTCAGATCAAACATGAAATCGTCCGATGTCGTTCTCCACGTCATTCCCATAACCTTGACTGGGGCATTCTGGTCCGATTTTGTTTCCTGTAGTTTGTTCTGTAGTTCAGGTGAATTAGTTTTCCATTTACACATCTTCATCGCGGCCTTGTCCATGATTATTTTGGATTCATTATACAACTTGTATGCATCTTCTACTGTATCCGCTCCATTTATGAAATCATTCACATAAAGAGTTTCTCTTAATGCTTTTACCGTAGAGGGGTAGGTTGACTCCCTTCCGCCGGGGCGGCTGTGTTCAGCTGTCCTTTCTGGCGCCTGTCTCGTCCGCAGTCTCCAGGCTAGGGTTCACAGCCTGTTGCCTGGTTTTCCTCGGTGCGCTGCCTGCTTCCGTTGGTTAACCTTTTTTGTGTGCTTACGGCCATGCTGACTGCCTGTTGCAGGGTCAGTGTGCCAGGCAGTGTACTATCGGGGAGGACGGGGCCCGCTCGGCTGAGGGGCCTTTGTCCAAATACGCTGGCGATGTGGGGGGCGGGGCACTACGTGCCCACCTGGTGGGGTCTTGATGCTGGCATCATGGACTTCTCCGGGCCCCCGTTCCAGGGGGTCCAGTCCCTTTGGTGGGTCTGGGTCTTCCTTCACGCTCCGCTGCTACGGCCTTGCCATGGGGTTGGGTTTGCCCTTGACCCCGTGATTCTGGGGGCAGTAACGAGGTTGTTTCCCTCCGTTCGTTCCCGGGTGGCATGCGGGTTGTGCGTGTGTGTAGTCGTGGGGTCAAGCCACGGTCTGCTCACCCTGTGCGTTGAGTTGCTTGAGTGCCTCTTCGCACGGTCGGGTCCGTCGCCCTCCCGGTAAACCTCTAATAGGGGGGGTGCCCTCCATTAGGGGGGGTCGGGGGGGCTCGGCCCTCCCTGTTCTGTTGGTTGTGGGGGGCCTTCAGCGGGGTGTATTTGTCGGCCAGTGGCTCCGCTTGGCCTCCCTTTGTGCATGAGTGATGCCAAGCGGAACCCCTTAATGATACAGAACGATAGGTTATGACTATAACCAAGTTCTGTTAATTAGGGGTGACGCTTGGCATCCGACGCCGCTGCAGCCCTTGACCTCACCTTGTGGTGAAAGCTTGGGTAGGAGGAGAGCAGGTGACCACACACCTGCTTATGAAGGTAAGCTGATGAGGGGTGTGGTCAGACTAATACTGGTATTAAAGGTACATTTGTGGAATTTATTCAGTGCGCGTGCACGTACGCGAGGGAGTGCATGAGTGATGCCAAGCGTCACCCCTAATTAACAGAACTTGGTTATAGTCATAACCTATCGTTATCAGGCATGTGTTTGGGTTGTCTATTACTAATGGTTTGATTGGGTGTTGTGTTTGTAAATAGCAGTTAAAAAAATGCATGGCATTTTACAATACAAAACTTTGAGGTCGTTTTCTGAAAAACGAGTTTTTATGCATTTTACTTACACACAATGTCTTGGAACTCCATTTCCCTAGTACCCACACACACCAAACTTTCCACATTCCTTCCCATCCATGCTTCTTTCTATAGAAGGGTTTGTTGATATATCATTCATAGCCGGGTTTATAGTACATTTTATACCAAAACTAGGTATGACAGTAGACAGTATTTCCTGATGTATGGGCTGATAAGAGGACATAGCTACAATCCCCTCTATAAGAAGTTTCGTTTTGAATGTATCAACAAAATGAAACCAAGTTTTTGAATCTGGCATTATCCATGTTGGTGATGCGAGTCTTGGCGATACATGCAAATGTGTGCATATTTAATGGAGAAGTGCCTCATTTGCATATATAAACATACAATTCTGAAAACTTTTTTCTTAGTTTATATGTACATAACAAACTGGGAAAGTTTCATAGTGATATCTATTCAAATATGTGTTTCCCTATTAGGAGGTGCTGTCTCACCTTAAATGTATATATTCTCTTTTAGAAACTCTGTCTGTAAATAAACAGTACTGTATATTTGTATATCTTGTATGTCATAAATGTTATGATTAATTGAAAATGGGGGCCCTGATGTAAACAAGACGAAAGTTCTCTGGTCTGCATCCCCTTAACAATTGTGATTGATTGATTGATTGAACATTTTATTAACAGATTGCAGAATGGGTACAATACAGTACAGCTCAATACACACAATGGGGATGCAGATCAGAGAAAGACTTTCGTCTTGTTTACATCAGTGTAATGTATGGAGTAGTAGAGGGACTACTTAACGTTAGGCTACATACGCCCCTCTTGTCCTGCGTGCTTACGTTACGCATGCGTCATATTATGTACTGCCGGGTTGGGGGTACAACGTCATTAAAGCCATGGGTTCAAGCTATCAACATCTCCGTGATTATTGTATTATGTAGTTGTGTAGTTAGACAACATACACGACAAATTGGCGACGAGATTGAAAGTACCTACAGACGCAGCGCTCAAAAATCAAACCAATTCTGCTGCTTTTCTGCTGCTTGTCTGCTGCTTGTTGCTGCTTGTGTGCCACTTAAGTCTACTCAGGTGTTAATTTTCCGGGGCTGGTGGCTGGGAGACACAGGGAGGGTAGTTAACTTAAGTGCTTCCCCAAGGAGGGGGTCGGGGGCTACTGCCCTCAGACCCCCAAAATAATTTGTATATGGGCAGTCTGACTTGGGGTACTGACCATATATTAGTGTTGCAATGCATGATAAGTAAACAGTGAAAAAAGCTAAGAAATCCGATGGGGCTGGGACATTTGGGACGAATAAAAATGTAAGATGAAAATCTGCCCAGCCTGTGGGAGGAAGTGGAGGTGTGAAATCTGGCCCGGTCAAGAACAATAGGAGTCACACAATCAGTTTGGAGTGCAGTGGTGGAGGAGTGGTAGAGGCGCATGAGAGGTTTGAGTTTTGAGCGCTGTATCTGTACGTTTTTTTTTTCACCTTCATGAAACCACCGGTCACGAAGGAGAGGAGATTTTCGAGAGGAAGACCCGAATTCACTTGCATTGGAAAAGTGGGCTGCATGCTAGCTGCTACACGGACCACATGTGAGAAGAATAAGGTTCACGTGAGTCGAGTGGAAAAGTGCACAAAGCTGGTTGAGGGAGATAACCTTGGACTGAATAAAAAGAAAAAGAAAGGATGTCGTTGATTGGCACTTTGGCTGCATTTGATAGCAGTGTTGAAGACTGGACAAGTTACATTGAAAGAGTGGAGCTTTATTGCCAGGCGAATCTTATCGGCAATGAACAAAAAGCTGTCGTTCTGTTGAGTGTGATGGGCGCAAAGACTTATGGACTGCTGCACAATTTGCTAGCACCTGTGAAGCCCGCAGAGATGACATTCAAAGAAATTCAGGATACTCTTCAAGACCACTTGAGCCCCAAACCATTGGTAATAGCTGAGAGATTCAAGTTTCACAAGCGAAATCAAGAAAAGGGGGAAAGCATATCTGACTATGTTGCAGAGCTACGCAGATTGTCCGAACACTGTGATTTCAGACTAGGCCTAAATGATGCGTTGAGGGACAGACTAGTTTGTGGTATGCATAATGAAGCCACACAGAAGAAATTACTGTCGGAGAAAGACCTTGATTACAAAAGGGCGCTCAACATAGCAATATCTATGGAAACTGCAACAAGGGGAGCATCAGAAATACAACAAAAAGGGATAGAGTGTGAAACCAATAAAATGTCACTGAAACCAGGAAAGCAATGTTATCGTTGTGGCAAGACATCACACAATCCAGATGAATGTTGGTTCAAAGACAAAGAGTGTAGAAAATGTCAAAAGCAAGGTCACATTGAGAGAGTGTGCAGATCAGGGAAAAAGCAGTACTCTGACAAAACACAAGGTGGCAGGAAAGCAGCACCCAGAGGAAAATACAAAAAGCTGCATAAAGTGACTGAAAAGAGTTCAGATGAACAAGGAAGTGATTCAGAGAGCAGTGACTTAGCATGTCTAGAGCTGCATCGCATGCAAGAGACAAATGCACGTAAAATAATATGGATCACTCCAGAAGTGACAGGAGCGAGACTCAAAATGGAGTTAGACACAGGCTCCGCCTTATCAGTGATTTCTGAGAACGACTACAAAAGACTGTATCCACAGATAGCTCTTAAGACTACAAAGGTGTTGCTGAAGACTTACACCGGAGAAAGTGTGGCTCCAAAAGGAAAAATGTGGGTCACAGTGAAATACAAAGACAAAACGCAGGAGCTGGACATGTATGTTATACCGAATGGGGGCCCTCCACTGTTTGGCCGTGAGTGGCTCAGGAACATTCAACTGGACTGGCATGATGTTAAATCATTGTGTGTGTTAGCAGGAGAGGAGAAGGGCGCCACGTCTGGGAGACTGTCAAGGATACTCGCAGAGGCACATGAAGTGTTCGGAAAGGAACTGGGAACACTGAAAGGTATAAAGGCAAAGATTGAGGTCGAGGAGAACGCAAGCCCGAAATTTCACAAAGCCCGGCCCGTGCCTTATGCAATCCGCCCCGCAGTAGAAGCGGAGTTGAAAAGCTTGGAACAGACAGGAGTGCTGTCCAAGGTGGAGTGGAGTGAATGGGCGACAACCAATTGTCCCAGTAATGAAGAAATACAACACAAAGCCTGGAAGTCAAAGTAAAGTGCGCATTTGTGGGGACTTCAAAGGGACTGTAAATGCAGTGCTCCACACTGTACAGTATCATCTGCCTCGTATAGAGGACATCTTCGCCTCCCTGTCAGGAGGGGAACGTTTCACTAAAATTTACCTGGCTCAAGCGTACCTGCAGATGGAGGTTGAAGACTCATCAAAGCCGTATCTGACTATCAACACACACAAAGGCCTGTACCAATACAACCGCCTTGTGTTTGGTATAGCTTCAGCCCCAGCTATCTGGCAGAGGACAATGGACCAAGTACTACAAGGAGTCCCAGGTACACAGTGTTACCTTGACGACATTCTTGTCACTGGCAAGGATGATCAGGAGCATCTATCAAACCTGGAACAGGTGCTCACAAGGCTGCGGGAATATGGACTTCGAGCTAACCAACCAAAATGTGAGTTCTTCAAAAAGGAAATATCCTACTGCGGACACATGATCAACAAGAACGGCCTACACAAATCTCAGGACAAGATTGAGGCTGTGCTTAAAGCACCACCACCACTAGAGAATGTGTCCCAGCTCCGTTCTTACCTTGGACTTGTAAACTACTACCACAAGTTTTTGCCCAATCTATCAACTGTGCTGCACCCTCTGAACACGCTGCTTCAGGCAGGAACACACTGGAAGTGGACTGACAGCTGCAAGAAGGCTTTTCAGGAGTCTAAGAGTCTCATCACGTCAGAACAGGTGCTCGCTCACTTCAATCCGTCCTTACCCATTAAGTTAGCATGTGATGCCTCGCCTTACGGCATTGGATCGGTGTTGTCACATACATTTCCAGATGGCTCATAGAAGCCAATAGCCTTCGCCTCAAGATCATTGACTAAAGCTGAGCGCAACTACGCTCAAATTGACAGAGAGGCCCTCAGTCTCGTATGGGGGGTCAAGAAGTTTAACCACTACCTGTATGGTCAAAGGTTCACGCTTCTGACAGACCATCAGCCTCTCATATCTATCTTCAATCCCCGGAAAGGTGTTCCGATAATGACGGCACAGCGGCTACAGCGGTGGTCACTCTTCCTGGGGGCACATCAGTATGACATTGAGTTCAAGGGGACGAAACAGCATGGGAATGCTGACGGACTGTCACGTCTACCCCTGCAAACCGCAGAGACAGCCGCAGCTGTAGACCCAGCAGAGGTGTTTCACACCACAATCGTCAACCAGCTGCCAGTGACCAACGCTCTCATCCAAAGAGAGACATGCAACAACCCCACACTGTCACAGATCTATGACATCACTGTGAAGGGGTGGCCACGACACGGTAACTCAATGTATCCAGCATTCTCAGCGAGGAGAGAGCAACTGTCAGTGTGCCAGGGAACACTGATGTGTGGTTCACGAGTAGTGATTCCGTCCAAGCTGCGCACCAGAGTGTTAGAAGCATTACATGAAGGACACCTGGGAACCGTAAAGATGAAGAGCCTGGGCCGCAGTTATATGTGGTGGCCAGGAATCGATAAGCAAATAGAGGACATGGGAAAGAGCTGCCCCGGATGTCAGAAGATGCAGAATGCACCACCACAGGCTGCTCTACATCCATGGGAATGGCCATCATCACCGTGGCAGCGAGTACACATTGATTTTGCAGGACCATTCAAAGACTCAATGTTCTTGATCGCTGTAGATGCGCATTCAAAATGGCCGGAAGTGATCAAAATGAAGTCAACTACATCTGAGAAGACCATTTCTGTGCTGAGGACTGTGTTAGCCAGGAATGGTTTAGCACAACAGATATGCACAGACAATGGATGCCAGTTTGTTTCGGATGAATTCCAGACGTTTGTAAAGAGAAATGGAATCAAGCACTTCACATCTGCACCATACCATCCAGCCACGAATGGCTTGGTAGAAAGATTTGTGCAGACATTCAAGAAAGCAATCAAAGCGATGGATAATGAAGATCTACCGATCCAGCACAAAATCGACAAATTCCTCTTTGCATATCGTAATGCCACACACGCCACTACCAACCAGACGCCAGCGATGCTGTTTCTCAAAAGAAACCTGAGATCTCACATGGACCTTCTCAAACCAGATGTGCGACGTGACGTGGAGGACAAACAGTTCAAACATCTCAACGACAAACCAACAAGGAGCTTCAAAGTAGGACAGACAGTTCTCGCTCGTGATTATCGGAAGGACAAGTGGAACACCGGAACAATCACTTCACGTGATGGACCACTCATGTATACGGTGGACATGGGAGATGATGTATGGAGACGTCATGTTGACCAAATCCTGGACACTCAGGTACAGAACAGTGTGTCACCTGGCCTGGACTCACCTGAGCAGGAAATAGACAATCCAGTTTTCTCAGCACCACTCACCACTGAGCCGTCTGAAACTGAGAGCTCTAGTACTGATACCTCACCACCTGAGATGTCTCCACAGCCTGGTTCCCCACTCTCAAGCGAGCCAGTGAGACGCTACCCAGAGAGGCAGCGTAAACCGCCTCAGAGACTTGATCTGTAGCCTAAAGGCCATGTTGTTGTTGTGTGTTCAGACATATTTTGAAAACATAATGTCATAGTTAATAGACATTTAGTTAAGGATTGATGTAGGCCATACATTTATTTTGGAAACAATTATTGTTATTACTTATGTTTATATAGACCTACCGTTAAGCTAAAGGGGGAGGATGTGTAATGTATGGAGTAGTAGAGGGACTACTTAACGTTAGGCTACATACGCCCCTCTTGTCCTGCGTGCTTACGTTACGCATGCGTCATATTATGTACTGCCGGGTTGGGGGTACAACGTCATTAAAGCCATGGGTTCAAGCTATCAACATCTCCGTGATTATTGTATTATGTAGTTGTGTAGTTAGACAACATACACGACAATCAGGGTCCCCCATTTTTTTAATTTTTTTTTATTGATCTTTTTCCCCCTCCATTTTCCTCAGATTTTCTCCCATCCCAATGTTAGTCGTTATGCCAATTCCCAATCCCCTTCCTGGTCGCTGCGCACTTACCCCCCACAGTCGGTCTGGGAGAGTGGAGGCTATCACGTGCTTCCTCCGACACACGTCCAGCCAATCAACTGCTTCTTTTCACCTGGCAGCACGGATTCTCATTGAGAGGGCGTAGCGTGTGGAAGGATCACACTATCCCACTCAAGTCCTATCCGCGCTTAGCAGGCGCCCCGACCAAACTGTAGGAGTTGCTGTAGGACCCACCCCGCCAGCTTCTCCCACCCTCTAATACTGCCAATTGTATTAGTGTGAACGGCCAGCCAAGCTGGTGACAACCCTGGAGCTGTGAGCTGGATTCGAACAGGCGAATCTAGCCGCTCCGGGGTTTGGTGACGAACGCAATCTCCGTTACGCCACCTGACCGCCCAGGGTCCCCCATTTTCAATTCATCATAACATGACATACATGACATACAGATAGACAGTAGTGCTACATCTATACATTTATGACATACCAGATTTACAAATACATTACTGTTTGTGATACAAAAAGACTCTAAAAAAGAGAGTATATAGTCAAGTCAAGTCAAGTCAAGAGTCAAGTCAAGAGTTTTATTTGTCACGGCATACGAGTATACAATGAAATGCGGGTGGTCTTGCCCGCAACGATGTGCAATACAGTGGGTACAACATATAATAGAATCCAATACAAAAACATTGTGCAATAACAGGTAACAGGTAACAGGTAACATGGTGTGACATCTCGGTATCTGTACATAGTTATTTACAGAGCATATAGGACATGCTAGGTAGCTTTGGTAGTGCAATACACTGTTACTGTTGCTAATACTAATTTAAAGTGGCCTTTCCTTTTGGCATTAAGTGTGGGTGTGTGCGGCATGAGTGTGTGCCCGCTCATGTTAACGTGTTAAAGTGGCTGCTAGTGTGTGAGCGTGCACAGCGTGCGTGTCGTGTGTGTGCTCATGTGTGCTTATGTGTGGATAGTTCAGTGTTCTGTGGTACTCAATGTTCATTGTTCAGGACTCTGATGGCCTGGGGGAAGAAGCTAAGCCTAAGCCTCTCTGTCCTAGTAGCTGGGGTTCGCAGGCGTCTGCCTGACCTCAGCAGCTGAAACAGGCTGTTATTGGGGTGGTGGGGGTCTTTCATTATTCTGCAGGCTCTGGATTTGCACCTCTTGTTGTATAGAACCTGCAGGGGAGGTAGTGCAATACCCGTGGTACGCTCGGCTGAGCGCACCACTCTCTGTAGAGCCTTCTTGTCCTGTGCCGTGCTGTTTCCATACCAGGCAGTGATGTTTCCGGTCAAGATGCTCTCTACAGCCCCTGAGTAGAAGGACTGGAGTATCTTCCCCGATACTCTGAACTTCCTTAACTGTCTCAGGTGGTAGAGGCGCTGTTTCGCCTTCTTTACTACTGTGTCTATGTGTGTTGACCATGTCAGATCCTCTGAGATGTGGACCCCCAGGTACTTAAAGCTGCTCACCCTGTCCACGGTAGCCCCGTTAATCATCAGTGGTGTGTGCGTCTCCTGCTGTCCTCTCCTATAATCCACGATCAGCTCCTTGGTTTTACCAATGTTCAGGAGCAGGCTGTTGTCCTGGCACCAGCGTTCCAGTACCTCAACCTCCTCCCGGTAGGCCTTCTCGTCGTTGTCCGAGATCAGCCCCACCACCACCGTGTCGTCTGCGAACTTCACTATGGAGTTGGAGCTGAACTTGGCCACACAATCGTGTGTGTAGAGTGAGTACAGCAGGGGGCTCAGAACACAGCCCTGGGGGGACCCGATGCTCAGGGTGATGGTGTTGGAGGTCTGACCTCCCACCCTGACCGCCTGGGGTCTTTCGCTCAGGAAGTCCAGTACCCAGGCGCTCAGGGCGGAGCTCAGACCTAGCTCGATCAGCTTGTCCACCAGTCTGGTGGGGACTATGGTGTTGAACGCTGAGCTGTAGTCAATGAGCAACAGTCTCACATAGCCCCCCTTCTGACGGTCAAGGTGAGAGAGGGTGCTGTGCAGTACCTGGGAGACCGCGTCGTCAGTGGACCTGTTTGTCCTGTATGCAAATTGCATAGGGTCCATATCACTGGGGAAGGAGGCACAAATGTGGTCCTTGACCAGCCTCTCGAAACATTTCATGACCACAGAGGTGAGTGCCACCGGTCTGTAGTCATTTGGACATGTTGGGGAGGGTTTCTTCGGTACAGGGATGATGGTAGACATCTTGAAGCAGGCAGGGACCACTGACTCCGCCAGGGATTGCTTAAATATGGCGGTGAACACCGGGGCCAGCTGGTTGGCACAGGACTTAATAATTAATAATTTAGGACCTGCTCAGAGGTCATCATTCGGCACGCATGCAATGCATGAATGCGATTCGTATCTGCGATTAACCCATCCCGTCATCCTTCCCCCCCAAGGGCAGCCGGGAGCAGACAGGCGTCAACGTGAGCCGCGCCAGGGGACCAATCCAAGTGCTCCTGTCCGTCTTCGTCAAGGACGCCACAGCGTTAGCAATCTATTGTTGTTGTGCATGTTTTTCCATTGGGTTTATCTTATCGGGGGGGGGAACCCTTGCGAGCACGGGGAGAACATGCAAACTCCACACAGAAAGGCCTGGGAGATACCCCACCTGGGTAACTGGCATCATGGAAACCTGGTCCCCAAGCGGGAATCGAACCCTGGACCTTCTTGCTGTGAGGCGACAGTGTTAACCACTACACCACCGTGCCGACTTAAGTATGCGTCCTGTTATACCATCTGGGCCAGCAGCCTTCCTGGTGTTTACCTGCATAAATGCTCTTCTCACACTGTGTTCCGACAACGAGAGAGCGTCCCCGCCCCCCCGCGGTTGCCCCCCCCCCCCCTCCACAACAGCCGGCGCGCCAGTGACGTCACTAGCCGGAGAGCCAGCAGCGCCACTGTCTACACCAAACCGAGCGTAGAAGGTGTTGAGCTTGTCCGCGAGGGAGGCGTCGTCGCTCCCCATTGAGGGGGCGCTGACTTTGTAGTCAGTTATTGTCTTCAGTCCCTGCCATAATCCTCTTGTGTCGTTTTGTGCCATTTGTGTCTCCAGTTTGTCAGCATATGTCCTCTTAGCAAGTTTAACAGCCTTGCGTAGAGTATAGACCAGGGGTCAGCAACCTTTTTGACATGGAGTGCCTGTTTGAAATATAGTTGTAACTAGTGTGCCTCAACAATATTCCATGCATCGTAAATATTTTGTCTCATAATCAGGTATTTTTTATGATAATTTTTACATTATTACATCATTATCGTTATTATTAACAATATTATTATGATGGTTGTATCAACCCTAAATCTGAGTTGGGGGGGGGGGGGGAATGCAATGCAGACAAACAGCTGCATACAGTGCGACCATTTCACTCACATTTGCCCATTCATTTTTGGACACATCACACACCATCGGTGTGTGTACTGTACGTGGGCTGTCATAGCTCCACCTACAGGCCTAATGGAGAACACCAGGAGAACACCAGGATGTGAATGGAGGGTGAATGTGAGGTATATCGTGTAAATAAGTTTTGATTGATCGCAAGACTACACTGTAAAAAATATATAATAATAAGTTACCAGAACTTAAAAATATTGAGTTCAGTTACTGTGCATTAAGGTTTTCAGTTTTCAATCCATAATAATCCAGAAAAATAAGTACACAACCACATTATTTCAACCTAATAAAACTATGTTTATTGTCATTGTTTTAAGAACACAAGTTGACTTGGTGATACTCACATTTTGAGTAAAGAATATGGCTTTTAACATGTGCAATGTTCAATGAAATAGAAAAATAAATAATAAAATTAGTTGATTAATCCCACTGGTCACAATGGTGACCGTAATAATGTTTTTGTTATAAGGCTCTGCAAATGTTACTGAATGATGTAGCAATGTATTTCCAGCTAAATTGAAATAATAAACAAATAAAGGGTCTCAATTAAATATGTGGTAGTAAAAAGAACCTGTGGGAGGATTTCAACAAGATAAATGCGACAACAGTGCAAAATATTTCACTATAATATTTCAAAGCAAATATATAGTATATATATATATATATATTTTTTTTTTATATTACTGCTGCCCCCTGTGCCTATGCAAATGCCCCCGCCTGCCCACGCGTGCCTAAGGTTGCCTACCCCTGGTATAGACTGAAGCCTTATACTCCTCCATGTTTCCTGACTCTCTACCCAGGTTGTAGGCGGTGGTGCGAGAGTTCAGAGCTGCTCTAATAGTACTGTCCACCCACGGTTTCTGGTTTGGGAAAACCTGCACCTTTTTCGTGAGGACGATACTATCAGCTATTGTTGTTATGTAGCTCACCACTGTGTCTGCGAGCTCGCTGACGTCACTGGCGCTGCCTTGGAACATATCCCAATCCGTGTCTGCTAACACGTCCTGGAGCGTGGCCTCTGATTCGTCAGTCCACTTCTTTGTCTCACGTGACACGACTGCGTATCTCTCTCCACAATATACATTTGACGAAGAAACTGTACATTGGAGGAGGTTGGATAGGTGGGGTGGAGGGGGGGGGGGGGGGTAGGCGCCGGGGTGTGGTAACTCAGCTGTACATTGGATGAATGAATGAATGAATGAAAACTTTATTTAACAGATTGCAGAATGGGTACAATACAGTACGGCTCAATACACACAATTGTTAAGGGTATGCAGACCAGAGAAAGACGTTTGTCTTGTTTACATCAGGGTCCCCCATTATCATTTCATATTGACATTTATGACATACCCAACATACATGACATTTATGGCATAGGGACATATAGGTATTTAGTACTGATACATTTGTGACATATACGGTATTCAAATATACAGTACTGTTACTCATAGATCCTGACAGAGTATATACATATGATGGGGAGGGGACTGTACATTAGGAGGGGGTGGGTGGGTGGGAGAGAAATATACATATACGGCGGGAAGAGAATATATACATGCGGTGGGGAGGAGACTGTCTATTAGGAGAGGGTGGGGGTGGGGGGTTTGGACATTTACGGTGGCCAGTTTCGAATTGCAGCCTCCCGTAGGTGCTAGGGATTCACATTCCTTTACAGCTTTGGGTAGGGCGTTCCACATTGATGTGGCATAATTGCGAAACGTGTTTAGTCCCTTGTTTGAGCCGAATCTGGGTTTAACATGATTTGTTGAGCTTCCTCTGGTGTTGTGGTCGTGGTATTCACTGACCTTTGGGAAGTATTTTGACATGTACATGGGTACCTTAGTCGTATAGTGTATCTTGTAGACCAGGCCCATTGCAAGTTTATGTACTCTGTCGTCTACTCTAAGCCATCCTAGGTTGTCAAAGTGTGCAGGGGTGAGGTGGGTTCTAGGGGTAAGGTCGAGTAGTAGTCTGACTAGTTTGTTTTGTGATGTTTGTAATCTTGTTTTTAGTGCCTTTGAGGTGCTTTGGTACCATGAGGTGGATTATCCACGAAACCTTACTTGGACCCAAGAAGAGGGTCTCGTGTATTATTGGGTTAGGACATTTACTGTACATTGGAGGGGGCATTGTGTATTGAGCCGTACTGTGTATTGTACCCATTCTGCAATCTGTTAATAAAATGTTCAATCAATCAATCAATCAATCAATCAATCAATCAATCAATCAATCGTGCCAAGGACTTTTATTTTGAAGACGGAGTAACGTTGAAGTGACGCAGTCGCCGTGGCCCCGCCCCCACATCGCCCTGTGTGAAGCTTAGCAGCCTGTCAGAGCTAAACGGCAAGCGTTGTGTATGTATGAAGCCGGACACACGCGAGATGTCCCACCCTGTTAACAACAACAACACCTTTTAAACACCCATTTTTATTTGAGGCGAAGCTCTGCTGCTTTTACCGGTTATACGCCAGCTAGACTTATCAACTTTGCAGACATGACGACGCGGTCGGAGAGAGAAAAAGCCCAGAAACTGAACGAGCAACATCAGGCCATTCTCTCCCAAATGCTCCGGGAAGATGCCAACAAGTACTGCGCCGACTGCGAGGCGAAAGGTAAGAGGCGTCAAACAGCTGCTAAACAGCTGTCTGTGTGAACGTGTTGTTTATATATCAGGTTAATAATGTAGCATCATGCTAAGCTAACGCCAAGTTTACCGTCATGTTCATCAACACCGTATCTGCTATTGTCAACTGCCATTAGCTGTACAGTATGTGTGTGACGTGTCGTCAGCATTGTGTCACCGATGATTATATGATTATTAACCTCAGTGTCTCTTACGAGTTCAAATAAAGGTTTGAAGAGGGGGAGAGAGAGAGGGAGGGAGACAGGAGAGAGGGAGGATGACAGGAGAGCAAGACAGGATAGGGAGGAAGAGAGAGGATGACAGGAGAGAAGGAGGGGGAGAGAGAGAGGGAGACAGGAGAGAGGGAGACAGGAGAGAAGGAGGGGGAGAGAGAGAGGGAGACAGGAGAGGGAGGGAGAGAGGATGACAGGAGAGAGGGAGGGGGAGAGAGAGGATGACAGGAGAGCAAGACAGGATAGGGAGGAAGAGAGAGAGAGGGAGACAGGAGAGAAGGAGGGGGAGAGAGAGAGGGAGGGGGAGAGAGGATGACAGGAGAGCAAGACAGGATAGGGAGGAAGAGAGAAGGAGACAGGAGAGAAGGAGGGGGAGAGAGAGGGAGGGAGAGAGAGGATGACAGGAGATAGGGAGGGGGAGAGAGAGGATGACAGGAGAGCAAGACAGGATAGGGAGGAAGAGAGAGGGAGACAGGAGAGAGGGAGGGGGAGAGAGAGGATGACAGGAGAGCAAGACAGGATAGGGAGGAAGATAGAAGGAGACAGGAGAGAAGGAGGGGGAGAGAGAGAGAGGGAGGGAGAGAGAGGATGACAGGGGAGAGGGAGGGGAGAGAGAGGATGCCAGGAAAGCAAGACAGGATAGGGAGGAAGAGAGAGAGAGAGAGAGAAAGGGAGACAGGAGAGAGGGAGGGAGAGAGAGAGGATGACAGGAGAGCAAGACAGGATAGGGAGGAAGAGAGGGAGACGGGAGAGAGGGAGGGAGGAAGAGAACGGAAGACAGGAGAGAGAGGGAGGGAGGAAGAGAACGGAAGACATGAGAGAGGGAGGGAGGAAGAGAGCGGAAGACATGAGAGAGGGAGGGAGGAAGAGAGCGGAAGACAGGAGAGAGAGGGAGACAGGAGAGCCAACGTGGAGAGGGGAGATAAGCAGCATCTTTCTTTTCTTTTCAAACCTTTATTTCAACTCGTGAGACACTGAGCTTACCCTTGTTTACAGCGACAACTGCTTACAAAACAAGATACAGTTTATCAGCAATTTCATATATAATGGGCACAACGAATAAGAATAAACAATCTGCTAAGACAGTTCACAAGTCGACACACAGTGGTCGGAGATCATACTTTTTAATGCAGCAAGAGATGGAAGAAGCTTCAGAGTCAGTTGGAGGGCGTTCCATGTGTTGGAAGCATCAAAGCAGTTTTTCCAAGTTCAGAGCAAACTGGAGGAACCCTAAGAACCAACCAGTCATTTGAACATGTAGAATACGTTCCAAGATTCCATTCCAACAGTGTTGTCATGTAAGAGGGATGTTTACCAATAAGGGCTTTAAATATAAACAAATACCAATGATAGTTATGCCTTTCAACCAGAGAAGGCCATCCAACCTTGTCATAAAGGACACCGTGGTGGGTATCATATCTGTCACCAGTGATAAATCTGAGGGCACTTGCTTTGCTAGCTTGCTTTGCTAGCTCACGAAACAGTATCCATGTCATCATGTCCTTGACTTATGGTTTATTCATGAGTGGAAAGCGTGTTGCCTTTAATATGCTGGGGCTGTGTATGTAAACCATGCGGGCTGATCACAAAAGCACCGGGTTTAGCTCTGCTGACTTAAACGTGCCGCAGAAAGATGCCTGGTGTCAGCAGCACTTAGCAGCATCGAGTAGAGAGAGAGGGAGAGAGGGAGAGAGAGAAGCCACCTGGCATGTGCTTTTTGCATAATCGTGACGTCTATCGCTACTATTTCTCGCAGCGTATGGTTCATTCACCGGGAGACCCCCCCCCTTGTGTTTTCTTGCCTGTAATTGTCACCTTGCCACCAGTTCACACACTGCCTGAGGATGCACGATGATTTTTTGTTTGACACCTGATGCTCAATTGCATAGCATGACTCTAGCACCCTGTCGGGATCGCCCACTCTCTTATTGTTGTTAGGTCCCCCCCCCCTCTCTCTCTCTCTCTCTCTCTCTCTCACAATCACACACTGATATTTCTTGCCTATAACCATCACCATGCCACCAGCTCCCACTGCCTGAGGAGGATGTTTCCCCCCCAATTTGCATAGCATGACGTGGCATCAGTTAGACATCTCTCTCTCTCTCTCTTTCTATAATAATCAACTACCTACCTCAAACTATAGTCTACATAACTCTGCATTCTATCGTGGTGGTGTCTCTGTCAGGTGTGTGTGTGTGTCTGTCAGGTGTGTGTGACACACATGAGAGAGAGCAAGAGAGAGATGGTGAGGAGGGTGTGAATTAAAAGGAGATAAAGATGCTGATTATCTCCTCCACGTTGGCTCCCCTTGGTTCCCCTGACCTCTGTCCCCCTCTCTCTTCCTCCCTCTCTCCTGTCCCCCTCTCTCTTCCTCCCTCTCCTGACTCCCTCTCTCTCCTTGTCTTTGTCTCTCTTGGTCCCTCTCTTCTGTCGCTCTCTTCCGCCCTCTCCTTCCGCCCTCTCTTCGGTCACTCTTCCTAAAAGGAGAGAAAGATGCTGCTTATTTCCTCTCCACGTTGGCTCCCCTTGGTTCCCCTGACCTCTCTCTCTCTCTCTCTCTCTCTCTCTCTCTCTCTCTCTCTCTCTCTCTCTCTCTCTCACAATCACACACTGATATTTCTTGCCTATAACCATCACCATGCCGACCAGCTCCCACTGCCTGAGGAGGATGTTTTTCCCCCCAATTTGCATAGCATGACGTGGCATCAGTTAGACATCTCTCTCTCTCTCTTTCTATAATAATCAACTACCTACCTCAAACTATAGTCTACATTAGGGATGCACGATAATTATCGGGCCGATATCAGCAATTATGACGTCATCCCGATAAACCCGATAACGTTATTGATAGCTCCGATAATAATACATTTTTTGGTTAAAAGAAATCCGGTGTGGGTGGATTTGGATGAAGGGCGCTTGTTTTTATTATAGCCTCCTCCCGTTTTGCCAGTACTGTGGTACGACTGACAGCGTGTGGTTTAGGAACAGGGAGTTTTTCACAAATCCAGCGCTCCCTTTCTTGGCTGTGACGTAGTCACGTTACATTCGGAGGCAGACAGTCGATCTGCCAATTACGTCCCACCGCTTGCACCCACCTCTTCTTCTTACCACCAATCAGAAGCTCTCGTTCGTTTATTTACCTCCGGATTGTCGGCCATTATTCTACTCGGAGCTCAGGCTAATAACGTTAGCTCCCCGCCAGCCACATTGACAAGTACCAGCGCTTATACATTACTGGCAAATGTCTTGTTGCACTTGTGGCAACGAGCGTTGTCAGCATCGACTTTAGTAAAATAGACCCAGACTTTTGAACGTTTCGTTCTGTCCGCCATGATGAGAGCAGAGCTGTCTGTACTCGGCAGCACCCGTGTGTGTGTGTGTGAGTGAGTGTGTGTGTGAGCACAGCCCACTCCTCGCACAGGCAGAGACACCGAGGCAGGAGAGATATAGAAAACGGCCAACAAGATTAGTTTGCGACGTTTAAATTCCTCAAAAAAAAACTCCATAATTTCTCGAGTACCGATAGCATTACCGATGACGTCGGAGCTTATAAATACTAAAAAAAAATATATATATTTGATAAAAAAAAAATATATATATACATTTAAAAAAAGATATAATACAATAAATATCGATATCGGTTATCGGCTTGAGGAGCATAAAGTTATCGGTATCGGTGTCAAATCAATATCGTGCATCCCTAGTCTACATCAGGGGTTCCCAAACTTTTCAGGCCGCGACCCAAAAATAACGGGGTCAGAGAGCCGCGACCCCCACTATTATAGGAGGTACAAAAAATGGAAATGTATGGTTGAAACATGCACATGTTCAAACGCACACACACTAATAAGCATTGGAGGCTTTTAACCAGGGCCGGACTGGGGAAATCATTCAGGCCAGGAAATATAGTGCAAAATATAGCCCCAGTCAGGCCACTTTTTAAGCAGGGGGTTTGGGGGTCCCCCACCAGGACATTTCTTGTTACAAAGACTTCATTTCCTGCAGGAATTTTTTTTATTTGTACCCTTTAAATGCCAGTGTTTGTGATGGCATCACACATTATTGTTAAAAAACAGGCTAGCATATGTATGATTAGCAACAACACTGATTTGGATGGATTTTCAGTTTTTTTGTAATGTCAGATTGAAAATAATACAATCTTTTATTCAACTTCAGCCCTGATCATAACAGTTACACCACATATTCATTTTATAATTCTAACCCTTTAAATGCCAGTGTGTGTGATGGCATATATTTGCAATATATCAAATGCAAAGTAGATTTGTCTGGGGGGGATTATTACAGGCTAGCATGTGTCAATGATTAGCAACAACAGTTTTTTGTAAGGGTCCCGCCTCCACCAATCACATGCGGCTCCTTTTGTGTGTGTGTGTGAGAGCAAGAGAGAGAGAGCGAGAGATAGTTCTTGTGTGAGTTGCAGTGATCTCTAGGGCTGACCTTCGAAGCTTTTTTTGGCAATCGAAGCTTCGGGGCCGAGCTTCGATTTTAATTCGAAGCTTCAAAAAAAAATTAAAAAAAAAAAAAAAAAAAAAAAAATTAATATTTTTTTTTTAATATTTTTTTTTTTATTTTTTTTTATCTTATGTTGTGGGACTTGTACAGCACTTTCGTAAACTTTGTTGTTTTTAAATGTGCTCTATAAATAAAGTGGGTTGGATTAATTAATTAAGTAGCCCCTTTCGTGACTGTGACGCATCCAACAAGGTTTCACTCGGCTGTGTGATTTAATTCAAGGTGGATCGCTGTTGTCGTTTGAACAACTTCAGATTTCATGGGAACTACCAATCCCCCAAATCAAGAATGTTTAAGATGAATGAAGTAAGATTTTGATTATTTGAAATATGGCCTGTGTAGACTAAACTATGCACAGAATTATGTCAGTCTACAAGGTCCGGATTCTACATGGTCCGGCAATGTAGACCTTGTAGACTCCACTACAGACCAATTATCAGTGAATGTTCATGCATTTTTAAGAAGGGCAACTTCCACAAAAAAACAAAGAACTCACCAAAACATCTCAGTAGCACCTTATCTAAATGTTATATTTCATATATGGAGATTCATATTTATTTATGTATTGCATGCATTTCTACATTTTATTTCCTATTTTGTTTATTCATCCCAGTATCTTTCTTTCTTATGTGTGGAATTCTACAAGGCGCGCCCACACACACACACACACACACACACACACACACACACACACACACACACACACACACACACACTTACATTTAGTCATTTAGCTGACGCTTTTATCCAAAGCGACTTACAAGTTCTGTACAACAAGACAGCAAGAAGGGTACAACTCTATCAGCTGAGTAACAATGTTCATCAAGTGTTGCGTGTTACAGTGTAGGTTAGTTTATTAGGACAAGTGCATGACAGTAAGGTTAGTCACGGTTAGATTTTTTTTTTTTTTTTTTTTTTATCATTTCAGATAATGGTTGAAGAAGTGAGTCTTTAGTCGACGGCGAAAGATTGGACGGGATTCGGCTGTCCTAACTGGGATGGGTAGTTCACACACACACACACACACACACACACACACACACACACACACACACACACACAAATCGAAGTAAAAAAAAAAAAATTTGAAAAAAAAAATTTGAATTTTTTTTTATTTTTATTTTTTTTAACTTCGATTTTTTTTTAATGTTCGAAGTTTGTGCCATCGAACGAAGCTTCGAAGCTTCGAAGTATTTAAGACAGCCCTAGTGATCTCCTGGTTGTTCCCCACATAGGTTATCGAACTATTGCGCTGCTGCAACTAGAAACACTGTCCTGGCCTGCTTCTAAGTTCAGTGGCCTGACTGGATTTTTTTTATTTATTTTTTATTATTTGAAATTTTTATGGAAATCATCTGGCGGCTCGCGACCCTCCTGTGGGTCGCGACCCCGACTTTGGGAACCCCTGGCCTACATAACTCTGCATTCTACATGTATCGTGGTGGTGTCTCTGTCAGGTGTGTGTGTGTGTCTGTCAGGTGTGTGTGTGTGACACACATGAGAGAGAGCAAGAGAGAGATGGTGAGGAGGGTGTGAATTAAAAGGAGATAAAGATGCTGATTATCTCCTCCACGTTGGCTCCCCTTGGTTCCCCTGACCTCTGTCCCCCTCTCTCTTCCTCCCTCTCTCCTGTCCCCCTCTCTCTTCCTCCCTCTCTCCTGTCCCCCTCTCTCTTCCTCCCTCTCCAGGGCTGTACAGTGCGATGATATGATCGCAAATTGCCCCCTAATTTGGTCCGTGCGAGTTTAAAATAATATCTGGGGGCAAGCTTGCAAGTGGTGATTTCAACCCTTCATTCGCATTTCACTCCTAAATTAATCCATACAAATTGTAGTAAAACATTAGCCTACAACCAGGGCTGTACAGTGCAATATAATGTTGCGGTTGTAATTTCATTAGACAGATCAGTGCGGACCTTTAATAACATGCAATTTAATTGACACGAGCAATGAGCTAATGGTAGCTGCTAACCAAGGTACCATTAGGATTATGCTAAGCTAACTAGCGATCTCTGCTAACCCTGGAAAACGGTCAAAGCGGACTCCACAAGACTCCACAAGACCTCCCTCCGTAATTGTTCAGTCCCCCAATGTCTCAAACAGTCCACCATCATCCCTGTCCCAAAATCCAATAATATCTCCTGCCTTAACGATTACAGACCAATTGCCCTCACATCCGTAGTAATGAAATCATTTGAACGCATCATTCTCACCCACCTCAAAACCAGCACCACCCCCCTCATGGACCCACATCAATTTGCCTACAGAACCAACAGGTCTGTGGATGACACAGTCAACACAGCCACTCACCACCTGCTGCAACACCTGGAAACCCGCAACTCATACGCCCGCATTCTGTTATGGACTTCAGTTCCGCATTCAACACAATTATCCCAGCCAAACTCACCAATAAACTTCCGGACATGAACATCAACCCCTGCATCTGCCACTGGATCCACAGCTTCCTCTCCAACAGACAGCAGAAGGTCAAAATAAATAACATCACATCCCACCCTTTATATCTCAGCACAGGAGCCCCCCAAGGCTGCGTCCTTTCACCCTGGCTTTTCTCCCTATACACCAACCTGCTCATATCCCTCCACAACTCCATAAAAATATATAAATATGCAGACGACACAACCCTTATAGGCCTCATCACAGACAATAACGAAACAGAATACCGTACACAAATCAACCACACACTCACCTGGTGCACAGACAATAACCTCCTTCTCAACTCATCAAAAACCCAAGAACTCATCATAGATTTCAGACGCCAGCCAAACCCCAAAACCCCCATATCCATCTCCGGCAAACCCATAATCACCACAGATTCCTTCAAATTTCTCGGCACTCACATAAGCAATAACCTCAAATGGAAAACCAACACAGACCACATACACAAAAAAGCAAATCAAAGACTCTTCTTCCTCCGCCAGCTTAAGAAATACAGAGTCAATAAACATCTCTTGCTCCGTTTCTACCAGGCCATTATACAAAGCATCCTCACCTTCTCCATAACTGTTTGGTACAGCAATCTGGACACTCACTCAAAAAACAAACTACAAAGAATCATCAATAAATCCTCAAAAATAATCTGCACCCCCCTCCCTTCCCTCGAATCACTCCACCGCCAAATAACAATCAGGAGAGCCAAGAAAATCATCTCCGACCCCACTCACCCAGCACACCACATCTTCCAGCTGCTGCCCTCCGGGAGGCGCTACAGATCCCTGACCACCAAAACAACCCGGTTCAAAAACAGCTTCTTCCCCACTGCCATACGGACACTGAACTCCCTGTAGCACCCCCCCCCCCCCTGTAGTACCCCCCGCAACCCCCCCTTACCTCTGCTGACATGGACATGGACAAACTCACAAACTCTGAACTGTATCTATGTAATTGTGTTTTCTTTTATGTACGCTGTAAGTGATGTTATATGTTCTATGTTTTTATGTTTTTATGTTGGAACTGCTATGAAACCTGCACTGAAACTAAATTCCACCAGCCTGGCTGGGTGGTCATTAAATAAATTGAATTAAATTGAATAGTTCCATTCATGAGGAAAGGGGGTGGGTTATATTGACAACGCTTGACAACAGAAGTTTAAACATAACTTCATATTTATTGGTTATTCATTTCTGTATATCATTCAATTTCGATCTCCGTGTGTCTCCATCTCCATCTCTTCCTGTTTACATTCGAGTGTGACGTCATCACCTACGGCAGCTTAGACGATCAAAACGCGAACCTAGAACAAAACCCGAAGGGGGGGGCTGGCTCTCTTGTTCGTTCTCGCCCCCCCTCTCTCTCTCTCTCTCTCTCTCTCTCTCGCTCTCTCTCTACATTCAATGATTTAAAGTAGCCAAATGTTACACACAGTATAAATACTAACTGGATAGTTGATGATATAAACATTTAATTTCATTATCTGAAATATTCTAAAATCATTAAGTCTGTGATTATTATTTTCTCACAGTAGTGTGTGTGTATATATATATATATATATATGTGTGTGTGTTTGGCTAAAGTGGATAGAAAACACAGTACTGTGTAAAAGGCACCCAAGAGTTTTTATATAAATTGTCTTAGATGTAAATAATTTTTTTTATTAGTGTGTCAGTAGACTACTCTTAGTACATTTTCATTAAATCTTCATGGTTTAATAATGCAAACATATGTTGCAGGGACTTATTATAATCATCATATTGGCGTGACTGTATGCATCAAAGGGTTAAATCAATCATTTTTAAGTGCTTTAGAGGAAATGTCAAAATATCGCGATATCATTTAGAGGCCATATCGCCCAGCCCTACTATAATGGTAAAATAGTTATTTAAAAATGTGCCCCTAAAAAATATTCTTTGCCCCTAAATTTCTCATTTAGGGGCAAGTGTGCCCCTAGTGAAAAAGCTTAGCGTACAGCCCTGCTCTCCTGACTCCTTGTCTTTGTCTCTCTTGGTCCCTCTCTTGTTCTGTCGCTCTCTTCCTCCCTCTCCTTCCGCCCTCTCTTGTTCTGTCGCTCTCTTCCTAAAAGGAGAGAAAGATGACTTCCGGTATGAGAGCAGACGGGTAACACACGGGTGGAGCTCCTGGTCAAAAGAGCGAAAAACGGATAAATAAAGACCCGAAAAGAGTTTAAAAATAAAGATGCAAACGAGAAGTAAGGAAGAAATAACAATTGTGAAAGAAAGAGAAATGGAGGACTCACGAGAAGAGGAGAGTTTGATGGAACAGAATCCCCGAAACGAGGCCGGAGAAAAGCAGGCGGAAGAGGGGGGAAGACCGGCCGAGACAGACACGGAAATGCCAGGATGGGCCGTAGCCATGCAGGCCGGAATATTGGCGACCATACAATCGAACACGGACACGATAAGGAGAGATATTGAGAAACTACGGGAGGAATTGAGGAAGGAACAGGAAGATTTCAGAGGCGAAATAAATAAAGAACTCAAAATGGTGGATGATAAGATGGCGGAACAGGGGAGGGGAGTAGCCGAGCTACAGACAAGAGTGGCGCAAACTGAAGAATGGAACACAGAGATACACGAGGTATTAACAAGAGCGATTCAACAACAAGAAAAGATGGAGACAAAGATGTCGGACATGGAGGGGAGGTCACGGAGAAATAACATCAGACTATGGGGATTGAAAGAAGGGGTCGAAGGGGAATCGATGACCCTATATGTGGAAAAGCTTATCAAAGAAGAATTGAAGGAGACAGGACTGGAAAAAATGGAGATACAGAGGGCCCACAGGGCGCTGGCTCCGAGACCACAACCGGACAGACCCCAGAGGGCGGTGATTATTAACTTTCTGAGATTCGAGGTTAAGGAATTGATACTTAGAACCGCGTGGACCAAGAAGATAGAAATCGAGGGGAAAAGGCTGTCGTTTGACCACGATTACTCGACAGCGATGGCAATAACATGCAGGTCTTATGCGGGACTGAAGAGAATTCTGAAGGAAAACGGAATGAAATTCCAATCACCCATGACCTCGCTACGGATCCACTGGAAGGAAGGGACTGTGACATACGCGACGGCGCGGGAGGCGGCGAAGGAGATGAGGCGACAGGGGATGCAGACGGCAGAGGACGGAGACGGAAGAAGACAGGAGGAACAGACGCTGAGCCTGCAGCAGAGACTGGAGAAAGCACGCGGGTGGACCAGATTAGGAGACCGGAGCCCTGGAGAGGAGAGAGGAGAGAGAATAGGGCCGAGGTAAGACGTGACGGACTGAAGGCGGAGACAGACGAGGAGGCCAGAGACGGAGAGGAGAGGAGGCGAGAGGAGACGAACGGGATGAGTACACGCACAAGGGATGGAATAAATGGCCCAAATAGTGACAAAATATAGGAACTGACGTAACATATACATGAACACACACTCCCAGGTAGAGACAAGGTATAGGAACAGACGTAACATATGCATGAACACACATTACAAACGCTGATGGAGGAAATAAATGGGAATATAATTAGACGAGGACATGTGAAATGAAGGTAATCAGACATTGGCCAGTGGAGGGAGCCGTCGTTCCAGCGAAGGCCTGGGGGGGATACCACAGCAGAATCACACACTCGCAGTGGGAAACAACAGGGTCGAACAGACATGTCCAGAATAATAGACGGAACACAAAGCATATTGAAACAAATACATAGGCACACGCTGCGAGTAACACAGATGGAAGTAATTAAGGGGATAAATAAGCACCACATAGAAAATAGAGGGGGGGGAAGAAAGAAAAAGATAGGCAGAGGGGTACACAGAGGACACCACACGCTTGTTTGGGAGGAAGGAGGGGCAATGGAACATGTGGACCACATTAAGAGAGACCTAGGAAATGGGGATCTTTGGACAGAAAGAAGGACACACAGAGCGCTTTTGAAAAACAGCACTAAAAACAGCAAGAATGCTGGACGATTATGACGAGCGGTTGGGGGTAAAGGTTTCAGACCCCCATGCCGTCAGGAGGAGGCCTCTCACTAGGAGAGCAGTTACTCCTCACCCACCAGCAGGGGACAGGGGGGGACACAGGGACCCCCCGAACGCCTTGGGAGCACTTTATGTAGAGTCAGAATCATTATATGTATTCGGTAAAGAGAGCGGAGGCTACGACCGGAGGTAAAAATATGTGTGACCGGGGGGGGGGGGGGGGGGGATTGGGACTGACAGACGAACAAAGAAGAAAGATGACAAAGGTTAAAGGTATAAAAATGATGTCGTTAAACGTTAATGGAATGAATAATCCGATAAAGAGGGGCAAAGTGATGTTGAAATGTAGAAAAAGTGAGATGCAAGTGATTTCTTTGCAGGAGACACATTTGATAGCACAGGAACATGAGAAACTGAAAAGATTTGGATATGAGAATGCATACTATAGTTCCTTTAAACGGACCCTGAGGAGAGGACTAGCCACGTTAATCAAGAACACAGTAAAATTTGAATTGATCAATTAAGTAAGAGACAAGGAGGGGAGATTTGTTCTGGTGAAGGAGAAAATGGAGGGTCAAATGGTTACATTAGTAAATGTTTATGCACCCCCAGAGAGTGAGAGGTATTTATATGAGACCATTTTTGATATGATAGCGATGGAACTAGAAGGGATATTGATATGCGCAGGAGATTTTAATGTGGTATTGAATCACGACTTGGACACCACGAGTACTAGAAAAGGAAGGACTCAAATCAGCAGGTATATGAATATACAAATAACGGAAATGGGAATTACAGATGTTTGGAGGGGGATGCACACCCTGGACAGGGAATACACACATTACTCACACCCACACGTGACATATGCGAGAATAGACAATTTTTTGATGACGACGGGGGACAGTTACAGGGTGCGGGAGAGCAGAATAGGAGTAGCGGATAGGGATGCCCCGATCGATCGGCCACCGATCGTTATCGGCCGATACTCAGTATAAATATGCAATCTGTGAATTCCGATAATTAGTCATATTCGCCGATAGCGGAAACCGATCAAGCGAAGCTCTCACTCACTGTCTGTCTCAGACACACACGACCTGCAAACTGCCGCTGCTCCTCCTCCATAGCCCCGCCCGCCCCGTGTAGAGTTTGTAAACAAAGAGGTGCGGCTCCTCTGCTCGAGTCTGTAGTGCACTGCATTCGACCTGCGCTAACGTTAGCTACCTAGCTATCGTTACTGTTTAAACAAAATTACCCAGTCAACTATTCACGTTTAGTAGGCATTCTCTAACGGTATTTAGCTGGCTAGCTACCGATAGCTCCTGATATCAACAAATGATCCAGAAAGTCTAGTAGTTCATGTTCATACCTCAGTTAGCTTGCGTTAGCTGACGTTCGTTTACTGTTCAAAACGAAATGTCCCATTGAACTAAAGTTCTGTCTTAACGTCATCTAGCTGGCTAGCAGTAGCTACAGATAGCTCTTGATATCAATGTCTTATAACATTGATTTAATGCGTATTCGAGCTGAGGGCTTGCTGAATGTGAAATGACCAAAGCACTTAACGTTACCAATGGGGTCCCGCTGCAGCGCCGGAGAATCCTTTTTGGAGCTGGGCTACTAGAGTACACACAGACAGTGGAGCTGTTTGCAGATAGTGAGCATTTTGACTTGTTGCGTGGTGGCGATGTCTCGCAGATAATACAAGTACAAGTCTAAATTATATAATATATATATTTTATAAAAAAAAAAAAAAAAAAAATTATATAAAATAATTTTTAATTTATTTTTAATCAAAAACAATCGGTATCGGCCGATATGGCTCACGACGATCGGTGATCGGTATCGGTGGCAAAAAACGTGATCGGGGCATCCCTAGTAGCGGACATATCGGATCACAGTGCCATATATCTGACAGTAGATCTGGAGGGGAGACGGAGGAACACGATCTGGAGACTGAATGTGGGAATATTAAATAACAAGGGGGTGGTGAGTCAGATTAAGGAAGAGATAGCCAGGTATAAGGAGGAAAATGACAACGGGGAGGTCGACCCAAACATTCTATGGGACACACTGAAGGTGGTGATAAGGGGGAAATTGATGGAGAAAACAGCACTGCTGAAGAAGGCCAGAACGGAGACATATCACAATCTGATAGGGAAGCTGAAGGATCTAGAGGGGAGACACCAGATATCGAAAGAACAGGAAACGCTCAGAGAAATCAAAGAAGTAAGGGCCAGGATAAATAGGGAATTATTGACGGAAATAGAAAAGAAAGCGAGGTTTATGAAACAGACGTACTATGAAGGGGGACCAAAGGCGACCAGACTGTTGGCTAGGAGAATCAGGACGCAACAGAAGTTAAACACGATACACACAATAAGGGATACAAAGACTAATGAAATATTGAGGGACCCACCTGAAATAGAGGGGACATTTAGAGAATACTATGAGACACTATACACACAACCAAAGGCAGCGGGAGAAGAGGAAATAGAAACTTTTCTGGAGAAGCTGGAGTTACCATCGATAGGGAAAGAACAGAATGAAGAATTAAATAAAATAATTACGGAACGGGAACTGGAAGAGGCAATTAGTAGAGCTAAAAACAACAAATCTCCGGGGAGCAACGGATTCCCATCGGAATTCTACAAGACATTTAGAACAGAATTAGCGCCCATGTTAGGGGCGGCATTCAGGCACACGATGGAAGAGGGCAAAATGCCTCCCTCGTGGAAGGAAGCCGTAATCACCACGATACCGAAGGAAGGGAAGGATAGAGAATTATGTAGTAGTTTCAGACCTGTGTCCATACTCAACGTGGATTATAAGATGTATACATCAATAATATCAAAGAGATTCGAGACGTTTATGCCAGACATTATAGATGAAGATCAAACTGGATTCATTAAAGGGAGACAGACACAGGACAACGTGAGAAAGACATTACACATAGTGGAGGAGATACAAAAACAAGGTGGTAGTGCGGTACTGATTAGCCTAGATGCAGAAAAGGCATTCGACAGTCTGAGTTGGACATTTTTATATAAGGCATTTGTGAAATTCGGGCTAAACGGGAGGGCAATGAAGATGATCAAGGCACTATATCAGGAACCGACAGCGAGAATTAAGGTGAATGGCAGCCTGACGGATAGAATCAGATTAGAGAGGGCTACCAGACAGGGATGTTGTCTCTCACCAACGCTCTTCGCCGTTTTCATAGAACCACTGGCACAACTGATCAGACAGACCGAGGACATCAAGGGAGTAAGGATAAAGGGAACGGAATATAAACTAGGCCTATTTGCGGACGACGTGATAGTATACATGAGGCAACCAGACGAGCTTCCCGGCACTGATGGATCTACTGAAGGAATACGGCCACTACTCAGGATACAAACTAAACGTGACAAAGACACAGACATTAGCATGGAACTTTACCCCAACGACGGAAATTAGGGAGGAGTACGGGATAAGGTGGGACATGGACAAGATTAAATACCTAGTGGTGAACATCACGAGAGGGGTGGGGAAACTGTTTGAGGCGAACTATACACAGATAAATCAGAACATCAAGAGAGACTTAGAGAGATGGACAGTAATGCCCTTGGACTTCAATTCAAGAATAGAGGTCATTAAGATGAACATACTATCAAGGTTACTATACCTGTTTCAGTCACTACCGATACAAATACCACAGAATCAATTCAGGGAGTGGGACAGACTGATATCGAGGTTCATATGGGCGGGGAGAAGACCACGGGTCAGATATAAAACACTACAACTACCAAAGGAAAAGGGAGGGATGGCAGTACCCAGCCTACAAGACTATTATTATGCAGCACAACTGAGAGCAGTGACATGCTGGTGTAACGACAGATATGAGGCAAGATGGAAAGACATTGAAAAAGAAGGGGAGGGATACAAAGTACAGGCTCTGGTGGGGGATAGGGAACTATTCAAAGAAAAAGAGGGACTGTTAGATCCAATCACCAAGTGCACCTTGACCATATGGAACAGAGTAGTAAAAACACACAAATTGGAGAAGCAGTCAGGGGTTCTGAGATGGGTAGCACATGATAAGAGATTCAAGCCAGGGAGGTTGGACCATGGATTCAGAAGGTGGGAGAGGGGGGGGGGGGGGGGGGGGGGGGCAACAGCGATATGCAAAATGATAGAGAAGGGGGAAATGCAAACCCTACAAAAATTAAAGGAGAAATTTGGACTAGAAAACGGGGACCACTTCAGATATCTACAGGTTAGAGATTACTACAATAAAGAAATAAGAGGAGACAAGGACGAAGAACAGAATGGAATAATCGAGATGATAGTGTGGGCATACGAAGGGGGGAAAGGAAGGGTAATTTCAGCACTGTACCAGGCTATAATGAACAGCAAGGGACACACGACCGATTATATAAGGGAGAAATGGGAGAGAGAATTAGAGATAGAAATAACAGAGAAGGAATGGGGTAGCATATGCGAGGTACAGCACTCAACAACAGGATCGAGGGTATGGAAAGAATTTGGATGGAAAAACATAATCAGATTCTTTATAACCCCAGAGTTGAAGGGAAAGTATGCACCAACACAAAGGACATGCTGGAGGATGTGTGGGAAGGAGGGGGCAAATCACACACACATATTCTGGGGATGTCAGAAGCTGAAGGGGTATTGGGAGGAGATAGGGGAGGCAATGACCAGAATATTAGGATACAGGTTACCACAAATGGGACTGGTGCTTTACTTAGGGGACCTGACGCACGAGGGAATACAAGGGGGGGACAAGTATTTAATAAAGATAATGCTGATATCGGCCAGAAAAGCAATAACGAGACTGTGGTGCAAAGAAGATCCACCGACAATAGCACAATGGGTAGGAATAGTAGAGGAGATACAGGATTTGGAGAGGATAACACACATGCTGAGGCTACAGGAAGAGACATTTGGGGAAAGATGTGGAAAGTGGGAGGATTATAAGGGGAACGAAAACGACATCACAGAGGAGGAACCAAATGCAACACAAGAGGGCGAAGGGTAAAGGAGGAAAGAGGTTCAAGGAGGGTCTCTGAACCCGTGTCACACACCTTTGCTTTAGTTAGTTTTTTCTATTTTTATTTCTGTTGGGTATGACAATTGTTTTATGTTTTTTTGTACTTTATTATTTAGGTCTTTTGAACAGTGTTCTTTTATTGTATGTTTATATTTAATTTCATGAATCTACCCGTATATGTATGTCGATATGCTATGGATGTCAATATAAATGTTATATTGTATGTAAATGTTGAATAAAAATGTAAGTTTAAAAAAAAATAAAAAGGAGAGAAAGATGCTGCTTATTTCCTCTCCACGTTGGCTCCCCTTGGTTTCTCTCTCTCTCTCTCTCTCTCTCTCTCTCTCTCTCTCTCTCTCTCTCTCTCTCTCTCTCTCAATAAGAGCTTGTTCTCTTATTGTATGACAACCATCTACATATTTTGCAGCTAATGCTGTACACTGACTTTTCTCCCCACACAGCTTTTGATGATCAGGGAGATGGATAAACTGTGGATCAATTAAATTTATTTTATCAAAGAAAACTTCTCTTAGATCCTTATATTTTTCACAGTGTAGTAGGAAGTGAGATTCTGTCTCAATATCCCCCTGATGACAAAGTGAACACAGCCTGGCCTCTCTGGGCAGCCAGTTCTGCCTGTGACGGCCTGTTTCTATGGCTAGGCTATGTCCACTCAGTCTGTACCGTGTCAATGTCTTTCTTAATTTTATATCATTCACAGTGGTCAGGTATTCTGCCACCGTGTACTCTCTGTTTAGGGTCAAATAGAATTCTAATTTACTTTGTGATTTGGTAGATTTGTTCCAATATTCGATATAATTTTCTTTTAGTTTTGAGATTATTTGGTTGGGCCAGATTGCTTGGTGTCTGTCCTGAAGCCCTGGGCCCTCATTCATCAACGTGTGCGTAGAACATGTTCTATTTCCACACGTAAGCACAGAATTTAGAATGAGTGTACGCACAGGAATATTGGGATTCATCAACCGTGCGTACACAGGTCCTATGCTCCTCCGTGTTGATGAATACCACTTTGTTCTACCGTCAATGCTCGTGCATGATTATCCATATATGGTCATGAAAGTGAGGAAACACCCCCCATGGGATGTGAAATAATGGACTGACCCGAGCGGAACTCTGAGAAGCTTCACGGAGATTTTTCACTGCTGTCGAACCAAGAAGACACAACGCGCGTGTTTATGGGATAAATAAAAGGCGGACTTGTAAACGGTGATGTCGGATATCAACGGCTCCCTAAGACCATTGCTGCAATTCTGCCTGGACAGCTCAAAATACTAATAAAGACCGTTTGTTGACCACTGTTTGGCGTTGGTTGTGTGTCATTATAACCGTGCTGTAATATGAATGCCTTTATTAGTTGTGTTCGATTGGCTATATGATTTTTAGAGGCATCTATTTTGTTGTCGGTATTACCGACAACAAAATAGATGCCTCTAAAAATCATATACTATTAGGTAGCCTATATGAATTACATATAATAGCAGCCATAGCCTACATTATGCAACAGTAACTTGCGCATACCAGTGTATGTGACGGACCAGTGTATACCTTGTATCATATCATATTCATATAATAGTTTACTCTATCAGCATACCAGCATGTAATATGTTCTTTGTTAGAACTCAACTCGTTCGACAGGCTGACAGACGTGTACACTTACGGTGATGTCGGATATGATATCTATTAACCATTGCTGCCTGGGCAGCGCAAACACAAAGACCGCGCTGGAATATGACTGCCTTTTCCCGTGTTGTTTGATTAATACCCAGGGATTAAAGTTCTCCTCAATTTTATTCCAAATCGCGATGGATCTTCCGTCAATTTTCTACCTGCTGCATATGATTTCTAGAGGCATACTACAATCTATTTTGATGTCAGTATTGGGTAGCCTATATAAACAATAATACGAGAGCATATACAAGAACAATGAATCTCACTGCATGTATGATGTAGCATGCCTTTCAATACATGAACTTGAATTCCATCATGTTTGTGTGCGGGACTCACAAGGCTGTTGTCACAATGGGTGGTACCGGTACAGTAATTCATTGTAAAATAGCAACAGTAGTGTAATTATGGTCAAAACCCTATAAATAGCATTTGGAATAATAGATCTTTCTCTCAGAATGAATGCAGCATGGTTTATATAGCGTTATCGGAATATACGGGGTGTAGGCTACTGACTGACTGCGCTCCGCCAGTGTTGAAACTAATGCACATAAGCTCATTTCCTTGTTGTAATAATATATTCTACCACTGGGCGTCAGCTAAGTGTGCTCAGAGCTTTGCGTAGACTTAAGCACAAAGTCAAGTTCAAGTTGAAATTGATGAATCCCACTCTTTGCTTAGAAATGATCGTACGCACAGGGTAAGCACAAATCTGTGCGTAAGACACGTTGATGAATGAGGGCCCAGGTGTTTGTTGGGCAGAGATTTCTGACTAGCTGGCAGAGGGGACTCTTATCTGGGTTCATCTTTTGGCTCTGAAGGGCTTTGTAGTGGTAGGAGTGGGGGTCACTTGATTGGAGGTGTGTATAAAATTTGATGGCTCGCTTTTGAATTTTAATAATTAGAGGGTATTGGCCAAGTTCTGCCCTGCATGCATTATTGGCAGTGTGTCTGTAAACCCTAAGTAGGTTTTTGCACAATTCTCTCTTCCTCCCTCTCCTCTGTCCCCCTCTCTCTTCCTCCCTCTTAGGGCTGGGCGATATGGCCTAAATATGATATCACGATATTTTCTGACCTTTCGGCGATACACGATACACATCACGATGTTTTTCTTTTTTACCCCAAACAATTCATTATGAGGCTTACCAAGACTGTATTTGAGTTTGCAAGCTAACATTAAAGACAAAATAAAATACCCATGCATTTAGCATTTTTATATTATATATTAGATTTAGATTATTAGATTATATATTGCATATGAGATATTATATGATTTAGATATGAAATATGATGAATTGAAAATGGGGGACCCTGATGTAAACAAGACTAAAGTCTTTCTCTGGTCTGCATCCCCTTAACAATTGTATGTATTGAGCTGTACTGTACCCATTCTGCAATATGTTAATAAAGTTTTAAATCAATCAATCAATAGCATTTTAGCATTTTTATGAAACTACTGTATATATGTATGTCTCTAAATGTTTTGATGAATTGAAAATGGAGGACCCTTATGTAAAAAAGCCGAAAGTCTTTTTCTGGTCTTCATCCTCCTGTACTGTATTGTACCCATTCTGCAACCTTTTAACACTTTGACTGCCGGGAACCGTCTTTAGACATCTTTGCTGGCCATGCTAAAGTTGCCGGAGGACGCGTTACGTCGTCCTTATATCAATATTTCAAAAATCTGCGATCGGATTCATATGTCCCCTCCGCTGGCCTGAGATCCACCAGCAGGACCCACTGAGCTCTCTGGCGGTTCAGGAGCGCCATCTGGTGGCCGATCGGCGCAATCGCCAAACAGGATGTGGCATAGAGGTTGTCCTAGACGTCCGTAGTACTTCCGGGCGCTCGCTATAGGTCATGGGACTCTGGCTCGTCACGCTACACGGTGATCGATTGGCAATAACTCGATAAACAACATGATTTGGACGTATATACCATTATACAAGCTGGAGATGGACCGGGTAAAAATATATCCCATAATGATAAGATTTCTATTCTACGATGATCGCCCAACGGCGCGCGGAGACTGGGGTGAGTTTCAGCGTGTAACGTTACCGTCTTCGATACTAACTGCTATTATCAACATTTGACCCACATTAGATGATTGGTATAACGCTGCCCACGGAATTATAAACGCCCCCTCGCCCATCCGGTCAACATCAGATGACGTGTAGTAACTTCTAGAAGTACGTCTAGTTGGAATTTTTTATATCGCGCTGATTGCCATCAAACTGTATTTCATCATCAATATAATGCATTTGGGGCTATATATCACGTTCTGGAGAAAGCTGCAGAAACAGGCCTGTACACTGCGATGATATGATCGCGAATTGCCCCTTTAATTGGCCGTTGCGATTGGTAAATATTATCTGGGGGCGGGCTTGCGAGTAGTGCTTTCAAGCCTTGCATTCGCATTTCACTCCTAAATTATCCAAGGCGTGTGATGACGCCACTCACGCGAGCTGTCAGTGCGACACAATGTCGTGGTGCTATGAAAGAATCTGTCGGCAATGAATGAACTTACTGCGATCACAGATAGCCTGAGTGAAAAAAAAGATTTGCGTGTGGAGTGAATCTAGGTCACGCTATATACTTGGTACTTGTAGTCTATCGTGCGATTAAAGACCATGTCCCTATCTGCGTAGTCTATACATCCAACACCAAATCCCATAATTCCTAGCAAAACTAAACTGAATGTGGCCTCTCTTCCTTTCAATATGGACTATTGCATCGCCAAAGAAGCACCTCATTTCAATACATTTAAGATAAAAATGTTGCTCTGCAAGAACAACGGAGTGGATATCAGTCCATCTTATGACAACCACATCCGATGTGGAGAGATGATAAGATGATGATGATTGACGTGATGATGTGATGATTGATTGACGGGGACACGGACACTTCTAACGTTCAGGTTCAGCCATGCATTAGGTGAGTAGTAGTAGCCCACTATTAGGACGTGAAATACTGTCTACTTAAATTTATAAAATATCAACCTATCTATCTATCTAATAATGAGACAATATGCAAATAAGATAATACTAATAATTGTCACGGTGTCCCCGTATATGAAATGAAAGTGGCTTGCAACTTTACTGGCTGTCACAAACTGTTTATTTCTCGTATTACATTCCACTTCTATAAACAATCCTACCGTAAGAGCCTCATACGGGTCAATTAAACCTTTTTGATTAGTCTTTCCTTCGAGCTAAGTTGGACTGAACATTTCACTGTCAAAAGCGCAAATGTAAACAAGGTTGCGTCGCAACACGGTTTTCAAAATAAAGGTCACATATACAAATACCTCTCAATTCTTACTAAAAAAAGTCCCGGATATACATAAACATTAATTGGCATAGATCTCTATAAACGGCCCAACACATTGATCACTTTAGGCACACCCTGAAACCAGTAACATCACAAATATGAAGCAGGTAATTACCCATACAAATAATAAACCTTTCATGGGGTTATTTACAATAATAATTCATTTGATTTCTAAAGCACTTTTCATTGTGAAACAAATGTATGCAGAGTTTCTTGTCCTCCTGATTAATGCAATGGTGTGTGTGTGTTGTGGTGATCTCATTCAAGGAGCACTACACACGCGCGCGCGCGCACACACACACACACACACACAGTTTGTTGTTTTTGTTCTATTAGTGATTTACACACTTTCTCGGTTGGTTCATTATAAAAGATACAAACCTGAAAACAAACGCACTTAAATGTTAAATAAAAGGACCACAGTAATGAGGCAGGAGGAACATATTTTTTTAATAATGGTAAAATTGTTATTTAAAAATTTGCCCCTAAAAAATATTTTTTGCCCCTAAATGTCTCATTTAGGGGCAAGTGTGCCCCTAGTGAAAAAGCTTAGCGTACAGCCCTGAGAAAGAGATGAAAACATACTTATACATTAGACCAGTGATTCCCAACCTGGGGTCCGCGGACCCCTGGGGGTCCGCCAGGGGGCGCAGGGGGTCCGCCAGACCACAGATGATTTGAGGCCTTTTTTTTTTTTTTTTTTTTTTTTGTTATCATCAGAAGCATGAATAGTCTCTCCACTACAATAAAAAAATAAAGATAAATAAATAAACATCTAGACATGATTTTTGAATGTTAACAGTAGGCTACCGGGTAGCCGCTAAAACGCGAATCAGTTGACTGTATCACTTTCTGTAGCTAGCCTAGCACGCTAGTTAACTTTCTCGGCTCGTCTGCAGTCAGCCGCCAGAGGCGAAAATGTGTGACAAACAAAAAGGAGATGATGGCAGCTCATCTGCAAAAAAAGTTAGGACCTACAGCAATCGCGAAAATTACATCACCATGGGCTTCACTGAGGGACCAGACAAACGACCTGAGTGTGTGATTTGTGGAGTAAAGTTGGCAAACTCGAGCCTGAAGCCCAGCAAGCTGAAGAGACATCAGGCGTCTAAGCACCCAGAAACCGTTGGGAAGGATCCAGACTTTTTTCGGAGGAAAGAACAGTCTCTCAAGGCGAACAAGCCTGTTGATGTTAGAGTAGCGTGGAGCAGGGGTGGCAGTGATTTACAGAAGGCTACCGAAGCCTCCTTTGAGTGTTCGCTTTTAATTGCAAAAGCAAAGAAACCGCACAATATTGGCGAGCAGCTCATCAAACCAGCCTGCATCAAAATGGTTTAGAAACGGTGCGGCCCACAGGTGGCGGATAAACTAAAATCAGTACCACTCTCGAACAATGTAGTGAAATACCGAATTGATAAGATGTCAAGTGATTGCGAGCAGCAGCTGTCAGAAAAGCTTAGAAAGGGTCCATTTGCCATACAACTTGATGAAACTACAACTGTCGCAGACGAGGCTGTGCTCATCGTTTATGTGCAATATATTGAAAATGAGGATCTGAAGCAGGACATTCTCATGTCAGTCAACCTTACTACCACCACTCGAGGTGAGGATATTTTTACTGCAGTGGATTCTTACTTCATTCAACATAAATGCAAACCGTTCACCATTAGGGCCTGATTTGAGAGGATGAATACAGGATTTGAATATTGGCCAAAATTTTGAAATACATAAGGTGCAAGATTAGATTTGTTGATCAAAGAAGCATAGTGGGTCTAATTATGATGCATATGCCTGTGTATAAGCAGTTTGTTATTAAAATGACAAAAAAAAGGTATTAAACCCAGCTAGGACAGATTCTCTCTGCTACTGATTGGAATTTCCTGTCTCATATTTAGTTTAATTTGTTGCATTGATTTGTTCCATAAATGCAAACCGTTCACCATTAGGGACTGATTTGAGAGGATGAATACAGGATTTGAATATTGGCCAAACATTTTGAAATGCATATGGTGCAAGATGAGATTTGTTGATTGAAGGCACAAGTTAAAGAAGCATAGTGGGTCTAATTGTGATGCATATGCCTGTGTATAAGCAGTTTGTTATTAAAATGACAAAAAAAAGGTATTAAACCCAGCTAGGACAGATTCTCTCTGCTACTGATTGGAATTTCCTGTCTCATATTTAGTTTAATTTGTTGCATTGATTTGTTCCATAAATGCAAACCGTTCACCATTAGGGCCTGATTTGAGAGGATGAATACAGCATTTGAATATTGGCCAAACATTTTGAAATGCATATGGTGCAAGATGAGATTTGTTGATTGAAGGCACAAGTCAAAGAAGCATAGTGGGTCTAATTGTGATGCATATGCCTGTGTATAAGCAGTTTGTTATTAAAATGACAAAAAAAAGGTATTAAACCCAGCTAGGACAGATTCTCTCTGCTACTGATTGGAATTTCCTGTCTCATATTTAGTTTAATTTGTTGCATTGATTTGTTCCATAAATGCAAACCGTTCACCATTAGGGCCTGATTTGAGAGGATGAATACAGCATTTGAATATTGGCCAAACATTTTGAAATGCATATGGTGCAAGATGAGATTTGTTGATTGAAGGCACAAGTCAAAGAAGCATAGTGGGTCTAATTGTGATGCATATGCCTGTGTATAAGCAGTTTGTTATTAAAATGAAACAAAAAAAAGTATTTTATGGTATCTTATTAGGAGGGGGTCCGCGAATTTCATCAGAGATGTTTGGGGGTCCCTGGGGGGAAAAAGGTTGGGAACCACTGCATTAGACCATACTTTACTATGAATATGTGAATGAAAAAGTTTAACGTTGCTACACAATGAACAATACATATAGGACTTTGAATGGGCCCTAATAATGGCAATGTAGCAATAGAATTTAAAAAGTTATAGCCCTGCAAAGAAGGGGACTTTCTCCATAGACAAATAGCGCTGGCAATCTATGGTATATCATGAATTTAACCTTAGGCAGCCAAAGTGTTAATACAGTTTTCATTCATTCATTCTGACGGAAACATAATCATTTTGATTGACAGTCGAGTCTGCCAATGACGTCACACCGCTTGCACCCGCCCTGCTGTTCTTAGCACCAATCGGCAAGCGCTTAGTTTTTGACTTCCTGAATGTCCTGTGTGCTGAACAACAACAAAGCTACTAACGTTAGCTCCCCGCGGCCGTCGAGTAGGAGACCAGTGCTCCACAGGATGACTAAATGAGGCATAATGATTTTACTACAACGAATGTTATAATAAAAGCCTTTCCATACATCTGTCTGATTGAAAACTTTATTAACAGACCGCGGAATGGGCATATCTCAGCACGGGCTGAGATATGAACAAGTAACGTGTGGACAGATTGACGCGACACAATCCTCTTGGGCAAAACATCACGATATCCACGATACGTTGAAAAAGTGTATCGTTAATGAACTGTACCCGATATTTATATAATATCGTCATATTGCCCAGCCCTACTCCCTCTCTTGTCTCCCTCTCTCTCCTTGTCTCCCTCTCTCTCCTTGTCTTCCTCTCTCCTGTCTCTCTCTCTCTCTCTCTCCCTCCTGTCTCCCTCTATCCTGTCTCCCTCTCTTCTGTCGCTCTCCCTCCCTCTATCCTGTCTCCCTCTCCTATCTCCCTCTCTCTTGCTCCCTCTCTTCTGTCGCTCTCTTCCTCCCTCTCTCCTTTCTCCCTCTCTCCTGTCTCCCTCTCTCCTGTATCTCTCTGTCTCCCTCTCCTGTATCTCTCTCTTGCTCACTCTCTTCTGCCACACTCTTCCTCCCTTTCTCGTCACGTGTCTCCCTCTTTTCCTCCCTCTCTTCTTCCCTCTCCTGTCACTCTGGCCCACAGGAACAACACTTTGTGTTGAAGACTATTCAATCCACGTGAGAATGCTTCACATCTATGCCACTGTGTGTCCTTGTTATCATTAAAGGTGCTGTAAGAGTGGTATATTTTTGTTAAAATAAGTGCTAAAATAGCTCTACATTCCAACAGCCATCACTGATATAGTGTCTGGTCAGTAACATGGGTCTCCCATTTGTGCAGTAAACACAAAATAAATGTCTCACTGTATCCAATCAGATTATTTTAACAAACAAAAAACACCACTTGCAGCACTTTTTAATTCAGACAACCAGATTGTGTATTATGACTTAAAAAACAAACAAACTGAGATACTGTACGAAAACACAGATGATAACAGATTAACACTATCGCCAGGGTTAAATTCATAATTTACCATCCCTCGCCAGCCCTATTTAACATGGAGAAGTTCCCCTTCTTTGCAGGGCTATAACTTTTTAAATTCTATTGCTAAATTGCCATTATTATGGCCCATTCAATGTCCTATATGTATTGTTCAGGGTGTAGCAACGTTAAACTTTTTCATTCACATATTCATACTAAAATATGGTCTAAAGTATAAGTATGTTTTTATCGTTTTCTGCAGCTTTCTTCAGAACGTGATTTATAGCCCTAAATGCATTATATTGATGATCAAATACAGTTTGGTAGGAATCTGTGCGAGATAAAAAATTTCAACTGGATGTGCTTCTAGAAGTTTCTACGTATCATCTGATGATGACCGGATGGGCGGTGGATAGTTTATAATTCCGTGGGCAGCGTTAGATGATTCATCCAGAGTGGGTCATATGTTCATCATAGCAGTTTATATCGAACACGTTAGAATATAACGCTGAATCTTACCGTGGCTTCCTCGCGCCGCTGGCAGATGAGCGTGGAACAGAATTTTTTCTATTATGGGATGTAAAAATGCCCGATCCATTTCCAGGTTGTATAATAGTATATACGTCCAAATCATGTTGTTTTTCGAGTTATTTGCACCGATCGATGTTCACTGTATCAAGATGGAGTCTCTCTAACGATAGCGAGTGGCCAGACCACATATGGATGAGCACTACCGGTTCAAAGGTTAATTTCCGGTTGGCGATCTGCCGATCGGCCACCAGATGGCGCTCTTGAACCGCTAGAGAGTTGAGAGGAGATCAGCAGTGTGTCTCAGGGCTCCGGAAAGGAAATATGATTTCGATGACAGATTTTTGAAATATTGACATCAAAGACGAGTTACGGCGTCTTCGGCAGAATGAGCATGGCTAGGAAAGACGAGTTCCGGCGTTTTCGGCGATTAAAGTGTTAATGTTCTGACCAGTCCTAGTGTTTGTTTTGTTTCCCTGCTAGCTATCAATTAGTCACTAAACATGCACACACGTGTGTCATGTGCCAACTATGCACTCTCACCAGAAGCCTGTTTGCTTAAGAATTTCCTTGATAGGCTGCCCCTCCTCCTAGCCTTTCTATGTGTGTGTGATTCATCCTATGTTATGTCACAAGACTCGCAACCAATTATAGGCTGATGGCTTCGATTACATGAGTACTCTGCTTTTCAACTAAGAACTCAAGTGCTTTTTGAGGGTGCTCGATTATTATTGCTTTTAATCACAAAGTGCTTGCTACTAGGGTCATTGAAACAGAAATCTTGCTCTGAAATTACGTGAGGTGTGAGTCGTTGCACACTGGTCAGCTGTGGAGTAGGGCTGGGCGATTAATTCGAATGAATGATTTAGGACTAAAAAAAAAAGATTAAAAAGAATAATGTTTTTTTTTCTTTTTTTACTCATTCAGAGCCATGCCCATTTGACCATATGGGCTAGCGTGTCAACACTGAAGTCAATGGGAGGATGGGGACATTTGCGAACGCTTAAACTATATCGGCTATGGGCAGGGCTTGACGTAAACTTTTTGGCTCACTAGCCACTGTGGCTAGTGGTTTTCCAAAGTCACTAGCCACTCAGCATTTTCACTAGCCAAAAATCCCAGCACTCACGCCCCCACCCAAAAAATTATAAATGTAGGTCATTTCTTCTTCACTAACCCCTGCTGGGGACAGTATCATTGTAATCATACTGCTACACGCCAACTGTACAACTGTGCTTCTGACTGTTGACTCCATTGTTTACTACTGCCTGCGACCAGTGACTCAGCCGCAAAAGGAGCTCCAGTTGGGGCAACGGCTGAATGGGACAAGATGGAGGGTGTAGATGTGGAAGAGTTGTGTTGAACCTAGCAATTACATTGTTGCTCCAAACGCCGTGAACATTATCATTGATACACCTATGCCTTGGCTGTGTTGAACCTAGCAATTATATTATTGCTCCAAACGCTGTGAACATTATCATTGACACACCTATGCAGGGCTTGACGTTAACATTTTGGCTCACTAGCCACTGTGGCTAGTGGTTTTCCAAAGTCACTAGCCACTCAGCATTTTCACTAGCCCTGGGCAGGTGTCAACGTCAAGCCCTGGCTATGGGTCTAAAACACCCCTCGCTTATCAATGACTTGCTTGCAGTCAACAGCCATATGAAATCCGTTTTATTATTTTCCAAATTCCATTTGATTTTTTACCAAATTCAGTTTTTTCCGGTTTAATATTTCAGAATTCTGTATTTAGCTTTTTATGCTCATTTTACCATCAGAAATAGTGTCTAATAAGTGGGAATGAATAAATGTCCACAATTGAATAAGATATAACAGTCCATTTAATGTTTTTAAGTGCTGCAACTCAGAAATACAGTTCAATTTTACACAATATTTTTCAAATAATATTGACAAAATAAAAATGCACACAAAATAAAAATACACATTTCAAGTGTAAACAATAGATACAGCTACTACTGACATTATCACAATGACAATGTCAGTAGCCTAGCTATATCTATTATATTGTGATGAAATATAGTAATGCATCATTTAGGCACCTTTAGTTTAGTTTATTTCGTTTATAAAGGACTGTGTAATGACAATCGTTTGCATTAAACAAATAGATGGGTGCACTAGATTTAGCTAGAAGCTATCATTTCCATCTATAGTCCCATGTACTGTAACGTTACATAGCTATTTAAGTTTACTTCGTTTATAAAGGACAGTGTGTAATGACAATCGTTTGCATTAAACAAATAGATGGGTGCACTAGATTTAGCAAGAAGCTATCATTTCCATCTATAGTCCTATGTACTGTAACGTTACATAGCTATTTAATCACAATAGTGTCGCACATGTTTTTTTGCGGGTCCAGTCCGCGGTACGTTGACAGAATTTGCAAAACACCTTATCGCCGGAGGCATAAAAGTCATTAGGATACTGCTCTGCTCTGAATTTAGGGCTTATTGCCGAATTTCTTAGCTTCTTGACGACATTAACACTGAAGCAGCGAGACGGCAGATGCTTGGACACTGCTGTGTTTGTAACACGCAGTGGTCCCCGCCTCCCCGGTCATGTTCGCTTTGCAACAAACGTTCCACCCAAAAACGGAATTTCAGTCCAGATTAGGCCAAATTCTGTAATATTCCACGTTTTGCAGTTGATTCCATTTTTATTGGTCAATTCCGTGATTCCGTCCGCGATTCCGTGAACGCTGATTTCATATGGCTCTATCAACATGTACGAAACGGATTGTTTTTTCATTGGTACATTTCCGTTTTATACCGTTTTGAATACAAGTATAGTTTTGGAGATGTCTAGTAATTCCAGAGAAATTCCGCGATAATAGCTCTTTAGTGGAATACACAAAACACGTTGTAATTTTTCGGCTGATTTATGAATCGTTTTCAAATAAACGCTGGATTATCGATAGTATATGTGTACTTATGCACGCTAGAGAAGCGGGCTGAAAAATCGATTATCCATGCCGTGGTCAGCACTAACGTTACGCACACACACACACGCTGCGATGACGGAGAAAAAAACATCTGATTAACCCAAGACTGGTAAAATATAGTCAGATGTTCTGCAAAAAGATTAATCCAATTCCTGATCGCCATTCCAAATATTGATCGCGTTTATTGATCCAACGTTATATCACCAAAACACATAATCGACGCTGCTCCGAGCCTCCCCAGTGAATGTGGTAACAGCTACTGCTTGCCCGAGAAGGGAAACCCCGGGATCGGAGTTTTTTTCTGATGCACAATCCCACCCAATCCAATCCAATGATGTGCAATACCATCCGGGAGACGATAGGCGGCGGTATTTGCCCTTTTCGAGCTCAGACCCATTCCCAATGATAACGTCAGGCTGGATGGATGAAAAATGAATGGATATTGCTAATAAAAGAAATAACGATTAAAACCAGAGTTTTCTCGGGTCTTGGCACTCAACGCATGGCGAGTTAACCTGACTAATCTCGTGGTTGGCACTGAATGGGTTAAGAGTCACCTTTTATTTTACAAAAAGTGATGTTTGGTGAAAGTTAGATTTGCACTTTATTAATCCAAATAGGGAAATTCATTATTGTTTGATGATCAAGACTGAGGCACCTTTTATTTGTTTTAAGTGAAGTTTGGTGAAAAAGCAAGTTATTGCACTATTAATCCCAATAGGGACATTCATCTTTGTTTGATCAAGAGTAACCTTTTATATTAGGGATGTCCCGATCGCATTTTTTTGCTCCCGATCCTGCCGATACCGATCTTTCCCGATCCGATCTTTCACATTAGTAACCGATTTGACGCATTTTTGTCAGAAACTGGCGAAGCGAGACAAGCCCCTCTGTTGCCTCAATAGCCCCTCGAGCGCGGTGGCTCACATTACATTCACCCTGAGCCCCTGAGAATGTGCTTCATACGAGAAATATTCAAAGTTTCAATCTGTTTGCACATACATTCACAGTGTTCGACTTACGTAATGATTTGCTCCATTTTGGTCTGAAACGCAGATGATAATCCTCACAAAGCGATTGTTGACGTTATCCAGGCGAACGTTAACTTCATTCAAGCGAGGCATTGCAATCAATACAGCTGTTTGGCAAAGCACCAGCCGCCTCCCCCATTCCTTTGTTGTTGTTTGTGGCTGTTTCTCAGGTGGCGTATTAGATTGGTCGTGTTGAACGCAGCTCTGTTCTTTCCTCCACGTGGAACGTCCGCCTTGCAAACATTGCAACTGGCTATTGGACTGGCTTTGGTTAAAATTTTAAAATGGTTCCAAACTTCTGACATTTTGTCTAGCTGCTCCGAGTCATCAGGTGGACATAACCTGCCGGTGTTGCGGGAGCGACACGTTGTGAGCTTGTAGGTCTGCTATTTTGGGCATACATCACTGTCTTGCGACGGTGTAAATCAAAGGAAATGCGTTTGTTTTGGTTTTGCTCTGTGCGACAATAAAAAAATGGATATGTAATTTAAAACCAAAACTAAGGCCTCAGTATGAGTTTAAGACGTGAACATGGTCATGTTTGTTGAATAAAAGTAAAAAAAAAAAAAAATTTATTTACTCCCGATTTTTCCTCCGATCTTCTGAAAATCATGTGATCGGATCGGGACATCCCTATTTTATATATATATTATTATAAAAATGTAAGTGAAGATTGGCGAAAGTTAGGTTTGCACTTCAATCCCAATAGGGACATTTATCTTGGTTTGATAATTTTTTTGTGTCAAATAAAAACAAAGCTTATTTGAATGATTTCCTTGGCGAAAAATCGGATGTGGGGTGAAAAAATCTGAGATAAATTTTTTAGGCCATATCGCCCAGCCCTACCTACTGTGGAGCATGAGAGCGTAACCGAGAAACTTTGTTTTTGTATTTTATTTTTTTATTATTTTTTAAACAAACATATAAACAAACATGACAACACACGATAAGATATACAAGCATTAATTGTCAGGGCACATCCAATGAGTTCACATTTTAGTTAGTTGTCTTATATAAGATATACCCCTAATACCTGTTATCTAAAAAAACCTACACACATATGCTCAGCTCGAACCCCCCCCTCCCGGACCCCACCTTGAGAAGTACCTCCACTATCCCTCGCACCTAACCAGACACTACCTAGAAACTTTGTTGCGTTAAAAGCTAGCTTAGCGTTTCTAAAAGATAAAAACAGATAGCTTAGCGTTATCCTAAAGATAAAAACAGCGGTTTATGTTTGCGCATTTCCAAATTGTGCCAACAACATGTCGCCCACTTTGCATAGCGTTCATAAACTGCCCGACAAGGAAAACCCCACCCGGACACTTTAGATCGACACACAGCTCAAGACAGAGTTTCAAATGATGTGCAATACCGGCCGCAAGGCGGCAGGCGGCGGTATTGGACGTTTGCGATCTCAGACTCATTCCCAATGATAATACAGGCTCCCTCTATGGATTATGAATGGGAATATCGAATAAAAGAAATAACGACCAAAACCCGAGAAATCTCGGGTCTGGCGCCCAACCGCTGGCGAGTTAACCCGACTTATCTCGGGTTTGGCCTCCATTGTGTTAAAATGCTAACGCTGTTAAAAAAATATATACAGTTTAGGTTAAAATAAGAATATGACTTGGCCTGAAAAAAAAGGATAATTCTTTGCTTTAATCCCTGGATCGCCTTCCATTATGGATCCATGCAAAGGTATTGATTTTTACAGTACCGTTGTCACAGATCTATAGAAATTGTACAATGAGGCTGTAGGCTACGTGTATTCTCTAAATCTAAAACTCCTTCCTTGCAGCAGTATATTTTGGGATAAAAACTGTATTAAAATATAGGCTACCTGTTTTAATGAAAAGGCAGCATGACAATCAATTGTATTACAAAAATTAAAGACATCAAAAAGGTGTCCAATCACTACTTTGCACTAGAAAAAACAAAGAAGGAAAATGTATAGGGTCATTGACGGATAAGACTTTTCAATAGGCCAATTTTAAAATACAAAAAATAAGGATATTATTTGGCCATTTTTCAAACATTTGGAATGTAGTGTATATGTATACATGCATTTATGCAAAAAAAACAAATTAAGAGATTTTAGCGTTTTTAAAGTTGAATTAATAGGACATGGCCTTAATAAAAGTCATTTGGGGCGACCGTAATTTATCTCAAAATTAATATATTTCCTTAACATTACTAATATTTGAACAGGTATCAGTAATTAAATATACATCTTAAGAAAGACAGGCTTGTGTGCCCTTTAATTTTTTGTAAACCATGATTTCACAAGTTTATTCTATAATGGCAGTGTCTCCCTCGTAATGCAGTTACAATACCCATATATGCTCTAAAACCCATAAAACTGATTTAAAATGTGTACAGCTAGTATCCACTTAAGCATAGTATACCAGTGATTAATATTTGAGCCAAAACTGATGGATATTCTATTTTGAATTTAGTACAGTTATTGACTCATTGGTTACCCCGCATGACAAATGGTCGCCCCAAATGATGAGAGTAGTTAAAAGTCTATTTAAAATGTTACACAATGCAGTTCAGACAAAAGAAAACGGAACAATGTTTTTATTACAATCTTTTCAAGTGGTCAACAAAAATATTCTTCAATTCATTCAAATATCACAAAAGTAAAACATGTTAACATGCGAGGGCCCACATGTGGGCCCTCTTGAGGAAGATTTTCCCACCTGCACTTTGGCAACCTCTACCGGCTCGGGTGTGCATATATTTTAATACAATATATATCGAATTAAAGCCCCATTTGTTGCCTGTCGATAGCCATTTCAGGTGACACAATCCGTTCAGCGGTTCTCGAGTTACATGCCGATATGTGAGGTGTGTGCCGAAGTACACAGTGTTGTACAAATACAACACCGACTCCCGGGGCTCTAGCTCCGTCAATCATTTGGCACGGTAGGTTACAAGCTTCGTCAGGAACATTAAAATATCACAAATGTTAAAAACATTAAACATTCAAAAAGTTAAAGTGCAATACACATTACATGCTTCAGGAACTTGAACATTTCACAAATGTCCATTTTCATGTCCTCATATCATCATTGGTTTTGTCAATGTATGAGAGCGAGAAGGTGGATTAAGTAGAATCACTTTTGTGATGGTAGTCACATTGGACAGGGATTAACAATTTAAGTCAATAATAAAAGGTAAACAGAGTTGTATGTATGGAATAAAAATTTAACACCAACACAGTTCTATAGTCAATAAACAATAACCACCAACATAGTTGCATGGATGAAATCAACGCTAAACAACTACAACACAGTTGTATCAGTTCCTTTTAGGGATGGCACGATACAACTTATTCATGTCCGATACTGATATCACAGCCTTGAGTATCTGCCAATACCGATACCCATCCGATACTCTCTTAAAAAACAAAAACCTGTGTTTAACCTAGCCATCTATAAAACATCAAAAACTCCCCTAAAGGAAGAAATACATACCACACATGACTGCTCAGTGCTGCTGCTTTTTATTTTGTTCAAATTATTTAGTTAATACGTTAATAAGACTACAGCGATTTCATGACGGCTTCCTGTCCTCACGTCTAAAACGTCTGTTTACCGGTACAATGCTTGGAGAGCTTCCAATCATTGGTAAACAAACATAGTGCTGAAAATATACACTTTGACTGCTGTTTTGATAGGGTTAGGGTCTTTACTCTTGGCTACATTTGAAAAAGAAACACAACATTGTAGTTATTTGAGATAGCCGTGTCAGAGATAATGACGGTTTGGCAACATGAAGTGAGGCTAAGCGTCGGAAACCTACATTTTCAACAACAGAAAGGGGCTGGTCGTCCAGCACAATAAATGTGGTTATTTTCTCGGTTTTCTTCAGCTTTGCTTTGTTACTGTCTGCAGGGAGTTTCTCTCGCTTCTGAATGGTTTCCAGCTGCTGCGACAAAACTTTTCCTCTTGGCATTCGTTGCAGAACTCGGCATACTCCCTTTTCATGATTAATCTGCAAGTGTTGTGTGGTGTTGAAGTTTCCAGTGTTGCTGCCACCCCTAGAAATACTTGCGTCGCAGATATTACACTTGGCTGTGTCGTGTTATTCCACAAGTATACATGCGAGTCCTCTGTATTTGTTTGTGCGTGTCTTCATTCTGTTAGCTCCACCATATAGGTCCGTTATTATCCGCTCTTAGTCTACTCTGCCCTGCGTACCTGTCTGTGACCCCAGTACGGTGGCCTGTACTCTGTGTCGTATTAATGCACACACATTAGCATAACACCACAGGCTGTTTTGCCTTTTTCTTCTTTGAGCTTAAAATAACTCCACACACATGATCGCGGCGCGCTGCTAACAAGTTGACTTACGTTTAGCTAATGCTAACGTTGTTGTCACGCTACTACTGTTCACGTGATGGCATGCTTTACGGCCTGTATCGGATCGGAAAATACTTCCTGTTTTTCCGATATCCAATCCTGTGAATTTGACCAGTATCGGACCAATACCGATACTGAGTATCGGATTGGTGCCATCCCTAGTTCCTTTTATATTATCTCATGGTAAACTGCAGGCATTTCAAATTGAGGTACATGTGCATGTTTTAACAAATCAGGCAACCTGAACACCTAGAATAAGAAGCACACCAAAAAACAAAACACTGATATTTTTTACATTTAGTTAAATTATTAATGTTCGGTTATGACATCATACAGTGACATCACGAATGTTCCAGAACGTTCGATCATGACATCATACTGTGACATCACAAATGTTCCAGAGCGTTCGATCATGACATCATACTGTGACATCACAAATGTTCTAGAACGTTCGGTCATGACATCATACTGTGACATCACAGATGTTCTAGAATGTTATATTATGACAAATAAGACGGTTCAATGACTATCTAAATCCAATCAATATTCCTAATGCAGTTTCAGTGTAAGGTTATAAAAATAAACATATAAACATTCATACAATACAATATAGCTTTGGCTCCTACAGTCAACATTCCCCAAATATATATCAAACATGAAACAAACTTTGATCAGGTTATAATGGAGATGTTGCACAGTGCAATCCACTGAACATTTATTGTTGAAATATGTCACTGTTGATCATGAGCTGGATATATAACATATGGTTTCAAGGGATGTTAAACCTACTGTAGAATCAAAGTAAATGTTAGTGATTCAAATCCTCATTTAGAGGTAGGGGATCCACCACAGCTTGCCTTGCTGCTCTTCTCTACTTCTACACCAGTCAGAACTGGTGGAGTGTTCTCCATGGATGGTGGTGTCCGGTCCAGCATCGCCTTTTCCATATTTTTCCTTCTCCCTGTAACCTCTGGATGCAGCCTTCTCCCTCTCCGATAGCTCATCTGACTTCACATGGAATCTTGCCCTGTTGTTTTCTTCTTGCTGAAACAATAGTGTATAATGTGATACTAATTCTGGTGGGCTAAATTACATACAAACTTAAGTTCAAGATATTACAGAAAAGGTCATTCCTAATCCTACTAACATGACAGTTTGAAATACACCAGAGAAAGATATACTGCATGTTACCTATAGTTTTTTTTACCTCTCTCTTTTCCTGGCAAGATAGTCTGCATTGACCCGCTGTCTGTAGTGAGCAGTCTTCTGTTTGCTTGTTTGTGCCATCTAGAAAATAGGTTAAACTAGTTAAACATGACTAATACATGTACAATTACCTAAATGGAATGTCATGCTATACCGTTTTTAAAAATGTTCTCATAAGATGGTGCAATACTCAGAAAGGAACGTTAATTCCTAAATAGGAATGAAAAATGACAGAAATTTTGAAAAATATATGTTAAAGTATACAAAGAGTTATGCTAAAACAAAGAACTTTATGTATATAAAACATGAATAAAATATAAATATACAGAAACTACAAATACAGGACATATATCTATCATCTAAAACACTCAGCAGTGGTCGCCCCACATGATACTCGGTCGCCCAGATGATGTTTTTAAGGTCAGTCAAATATTACAGGCTAACCATTAGCTACAGAAATCAAACTAGCTAGCTCTTACCACAGGTCACTATCAAATTCATCATCAAAATATAGGTTTTCAGATTAAACGTATTATTCACAGTTTTGGTGCGGTCGTCCCACAAGACATCCAAAAGTGGCAACTACATTACAGCAGTTAAAAAAGAGATTTATTTGCCAATATGAAAGAGACTTACTAACCTGCTAGTTGTTTCTCTGGGTCCCTCACATGTGACTGGCTGATGCAACATCCAAAATAAAAGTCCCACAATTGTGTTTTCTTGATGGTCGCCCCAGATGATATTTCATAAAATTAACATATGCGGACAACATTCGTTTGTATATTATGATGGAAGTATATGTGCAAATGCTTCATAATTTTGTCAATGACTGCAAAACATGTTTGAAATTATGCCAAATAGGGCAAGGGAAATATTTAAATAGATTTAAAGTGATTTTAAGCCGGTTGTCCAAATAGAAGTCAATGCTGGACGGTCGCCCCACATGGACGCTGGACCAATAACTCAAATGTTTGGAGGAGTTAGAGTGGGTCTGTATATGGGGAAGGTATTAGAGATACATGTAATCTTTTTATGAATTTTAATGTTTTTTTTAAGGTAAGAAATTCAGTGGGACAGAAAAAATAGGCGTCACGTCATTGACCCGACCCATACCTCATTCATGTGTATTCCTGTCCTGTTCGCGTCTATGCCTTCTACAACGCTGTTCGGTTTCCGGGTTCCTCTGATTGGCCACTAATGCATAAACTATATCTTAAATTATGGCTATGTGTCTAATATGGCCGTCGCTTATCAATTGACAGAGCTTTCATATTTGCGAATGCAACAGCGTTCACCCTGATGTAAACAAAACAAGTCATTGATAAGCGATGGCCATATTAGACACATAGCCATAATTTAAGATATAGTTTATGCATTTGCAAATATGAGAGCTCTGTCATTGAAGTGGGTGGTGGCAGCGTAACAGCGTTCACTCTGATGTAAAGTAGCGATTTTTTATTGGTTTGTCATGACAAACCAATTACATAATCCAACATATGTGTAAAGAAACAACATATTCCAGTTAACGGTATATTTTTTTAATGATTCATTACGGTATAAATTAGGTTAACTGGAGCTGCGTATTGCTGGCTCTCATATTTGCGAATGCAACAGCGTTCACCCTGATGTAAACAAAACAAGTCATTGATAAGCGACGGCCATATTAGACACATAGCCATAATTTAAGATATAGTTTATGCATTCGCAAATATGAGAGCTCTGTCATTGAAGGCGCTTGTCGCGGCTCATGCGCGGGCATACGCGATAACTGGCGGCGATAAGGGGAGCGTGCTAGCGTAGGGTCACGTGGGCTTAGTGGCCAATCAGAGGAACCCGGAAACCGAACAGCGTTGTAGAAGGCATAGGAGCGTCCTGTTCATATATAGATCACTGTGCTGCAGAACTCTACTGCTGTGCGCCGGAATCCATATTAGCACACGCTGCCGGAGAAATAACTTAAAAACTACCTTAGAATTGTTCGAGATAGGTTATTCATGTTCATGGAGTCATGTGCATGTGAATTTGCTAGGATGTTTTTGGTGTGTCCGCTGACACTAGAAGTGCTCTGGAGGCCCAGGTAGCTGCATATTTGTACACTGCAAAAAATGTATCTTATCAAGCAGGGTTAGAAATAAAAAAATTAAATTCCAGGGCTTTTTTTGCCCCCCTTAATTGATTTTCGGGGGCTTTTATTTTTATTTCGGGGGCACAGAATTTTTATGATGAAAATTAACAAAGATTATAAAACATTGACACTTTTTTTACAGTCTTCGTCCCTATGTTTGATAACGTAATGTTAATGTCTCCATATATAGGGCTGTACGCTAACCTTTTTCCCAAGGAGCACATAACATTTTAATAAATAAAATCTAAATAGAAATTTAGGAGCACACAAAGAAATTTAGGAGCACAGTGAAAATTGTTCAAGTAACAGAGTTTATTAACAAACTATTTATCACATGCATATTATACTGTGCGTGCGCATACTGTGTTCTCATTTCCTTTCACTCGCATGAAACCAGCTGCGTCACCGCAGGAAACTCTACTGTGATTGGACGTTTATGCGCCTTGTGGAATGTGGGACTTGTAGTTTCTGAACTATTAACAGCGGAGCTGTTTGTAATCTTCACTCGCACACTGCGAGTAAATGATTTTTCCGGTTCGCACACACATATTATTAGGGGCAAATACGAGTGAAATGCTCGCACTGTAGAGCATATATATATAATTAGTAAACTGTTGGGGGCTCTTCTTGCCCCCCTTAACTGATTTTCGAGGGCATTTGGTAAATTTTTGAGGGCATTTTGCTCCAAGCCCCCGTTAATTTCGAACCCTGCCGCTACTTGTATTCATACAATCTGTAGACATTGATTTATGACATGATGTCATTTTGAGTCCGGTAGTGGACCCGTCGGGTTAAGCTGTAGCCCTATTTTCAGAAATCTCGCCTAAAGGTACATGCCTAAGTAAATGGAAGATTGCTCCACTTCTACAAGGCCAATTTGCATGTTCTTGGTATCTAGGAACATCTAGGGACCTGGGGGTATGCATTTCCAGTGTCAGAAATATTGTGTCTGTTACTAGGCTTGAGTAAATTGTAATGAAAAAAGGGAGAATATAAATTATGATTTATTTTTGCGTCTGTGCCGGTGAATAACACCATGTTACAATTGTGAGCAAGCCGAGCTTGCCTTCTTGAGATCAAGTGTAAAGAAAATCTAAGCAAATGAATAAAGGGAAGATGATTAAACAGACGGATTTGTAGATACAGTAATAAATGATGATCAATTTGAATTATAAATTCATATTTGACCTTGAACTTGACCTTGACCTTATTATGGCCAAATCATACATCTATGGATAGGGAAAATGCTCCTCTTTCCAATGGCAGGGTTGAATCTGGATTCAGTCATTTCCTTGCGGTTTTATGATAAAAGAGATATAATTACAATTACAAATAATTGTTCTGGTGCGACCCCCCCCCCCCTCTCTGTCCATTCGCTAGTTTGTCACTCAGTATGTGCCTTGTGAGTTGACAGTGACCATTATAATATCTTTCTTTTTAATTAAATAGGTTTGATTCAATTTGAAGAATTGAATCAGGATTGTTAGCAGGGAGAGAGAGAGAGGGATGGGGGAGACAGAGTGAGAGAGAGAGGGAGGGAGGAGGCTGCTAGAGTGGAGCTAACGTTAACTTGCTGAGGCTAGTACATCGACAGGCTGCTAGTGGAGCCAGCTAACGTTAGCTTGCTGAGGCTAGTACATTGACAGGCTGCTAGTGGAGCCAGCTAACGTTAGCTTGCTGATGCTAGTACATCGACAGGCTGCTAGTGGAGCCAGCTAACGTTAACATGCTGAGGCTAGTACATCGACAGGCTGCTAGTGGAGCCAGCTAACGTTAGCTTGCTGAGGCTAGTACATCGACAGGCTGCTAGTGGAGCCAGCTAACGTTAGCTTTCTGAGGCTAGTACATCGACAGGCTGCTAGTGGAGCCAGCTAACGTTAGCTTTCTGAGGCTAGTACATCGACAGTTAACATTACATAAGGTTTTAGCGCGGCGTGGGCATTCCAGAATGGCGAGGATCCAAAGCATGTTAGACCATTGGACTCGTCGCAGAGTTTACATTACACATAGAAACTGCTCAACTCGTGAGAGAAGTTGTCACACAGCCTTCAAACGCAGGGCTTCTGTGTCTATTATGAAATGACAATTGCGCGTTGACACGCCGACTGCGCGAAGAATCTGTGCTCCTAAACAACTTTTTCCAGTTCGCACATATCTATTATCTATGACTAATTCTATCTATTTTTATGTGCAAATACGAGTGAAATAGTCGCGCCCTGGCTGTGGTTACATGACGTCATTGCTATTTTAGAGCTGCTCTACCGGTTACAAGGTATAGTCAAAATCCATACCGTAGCGCAAATTCATACCGTTTATACCGTATACGTTTATACCGTCCACCCCTACCTGTATGCCATTGTATGTCCCTATGTCATGTATGTTGTGTATGTCATAAATGTCACTATGAATTGAAAATGGGGGACCCTGATGTAAACAAGACAAACGTCTTTCTCTGGTCTGCATCCGCTTAACAATTGTGTATTGAGCCGTACTGTATTGTACCCATTCTGCAATCTGTTAAATAAAGTTTTCATTCATTAGCTGGCTGTTGTTGGCTGAAAGATCGAGTTATCTCATAGCCGTGAGAAATCGATCAATCGATTACTCAAGCCCACCCCTATAAGCTATACAAAAAGAAAGTTTAATGTGACTGATCTAGTGAGCTAGAATCGGAATATTCCACCCATAAATAGCTAATGTCAAATGGAAGTATTGTATATTCTGTACTTAGTTTGAAAGTGGTCAGACAGTTACCTCTGTGTGTAATGCAGACAGTCGTCACACATTCATAAATAATACTTACAGAAAAGCTTATTGTGCACTGTAATAAAAGACGTTTTGTTCAATGGGGGATTTTTTTATGTACCGATTACCGAATACCGTGAAACCATGGTATTTTTGCCCAAGGTTATCATACCCTCAAAATGTCATACCGGCACATGCCTAGTCTACACTATAGGCTACACTACTAGGTCTACACTACATAGTTTAAGGCTACTTTCACTGTTTTACTGCATTACAGTACTGTTATATTGTCGTTTTTTTATCAATAAAAAATATATTACATATATATTGGTGCTCCTTACATTTTGATGGGTGCTCCTACATTTTTGCTGGTACTCCCAACTTTTTGAAATGTAAATGTAAAATGTAAATTTCGAGCCCTGAATTAGCATTTTCTGATAAATTCGTATTTTCTGTAAATCGTATAAAACATAGGTAAAAATGAAAATATACACTTTGACTACTGTTTTGATAGGGTTATTGTATTTACTCTTGGCTACAAAAAAAATTATAAAAAACTTCCGGTTTTAGCACATGTAGTGCACGCATTTTGCAATTGCTCCGCTCCCACCAACGCTAATTTCGTTTAAAAACATTATTTGGACAGTAAAGAAAGAGAATAGACCACATAGTATGTATTGTTAAGACCCTCTACTAACCATATCAAAAGACAAAATGGTTAAAGGTAGAAAGGCGGCAGAGAAAATAACTACGGCAACTTCAACGGCGCAGGACGTAACAAAACGAGGAAGACACTTCCTAACCGTCGCTGGTTCTGAGCCGACGGCGACAAGCTCCGAGGAGGAGAAGGAAGAGGACAATTTACCGGGATCATCGATTACGGTCCCCGAAAGAGAGTTAATAGAGACCAACATAAAAGAAGGTACAGAATCAAGCTCCGTGAAAGCGAGAGCAGCCAGATTTATGGATTCCAACGTCACTGCATCTATCTACCATATGCCGCCAACTGAAGAAAGCAGAAATCCACCCGATTTCAACACACTGACTAACCTGATGGTAGAACAGTCTAACCTGATGAAAGAACAGATGGTAGAACAGTCTAACCTGCAGATTACACACATCAAGGCGCTCAAGGCAAACGTCGATGCTAAATTCGATCGCATCGAGGCTAAATTCGATCGCATCGATGAGAAATTAGAAGAAGTCAAGAAAGCGATCGATGCACAGTCAAAGCGAATCACGACAGTGGAGATTTCGGTGACAGAAAACACAAAAGCAGTCAAGGCGAACGAAGGTAGCATGACAGAGATGGGAGAAGAGATGGAAAAAGTGAAAGAGGAATATCGGAGGGAAATACAAGGGCTTAAAAACGAAGCGATGGAGAGGCAACTAGAAACCCAACGTTACCACAGGCGGAATAACATCCGCATTGTGGGGCTTGATGAAGCAGTGAACTGCGAAGACATCAACTTTCCAAAAGAGTTATCAACGATTTTGGATAACACCGATCCAAACAAAGTGCCAGAAGTGGAACAAGTTTACAGAATCGGTTCCCAGGGGCAAAGTATCAACGGGCCGAGAGTCATCATTGTCACTCTGCGGAAAACTACAACAAGGGATGACATCATCAAATATGCTCGCAACCAACGTGGGAAGCTGAAGTATGGTGATAAACCAATATTTATCTACGAAGATTTGAGCAAAGAGGCCATCATCCGACGTCTACCATACAAAGATGTGATGCAAAAGCTGTACAAAGCCGGCTACAAGCCAAGGCTAGCATATCCGGCGCTGTTATCATTCTTGGGCAATAACGGCCGCAGGTCAGGTCCATATACACCTTTTGAAGCTGAGGATTTCCTGAATCAAAATGTAGCAAATAACCCAAAGCATGACGAAAATGCCGGAAACAGTTAAGCCTCTCTCTAAATATATACCAGTGTTGGAATGACTTTATTGTGTTCATCAATGAGGTCATTCCACCAGTGTTGGAATGACATTGTTGTGTTCATCAAAGTAGCAAACGATATGCAAGTCGTCTATAACAAAGTGTACTGTGTATAATACGATTCATAATACATTATAATTTCAGTCTCTGGTCTCTGAGGGGACAAATAAATATCATTGCAAAAAGATCTATCTGGAATATTCTGGGTTTATCGCTCAAATGCCCTGGGACTCTTAGATCATTCTGGAAAGTAAAATAGTCTAGGCACTAGTATATTCTACAACCTTCTAGAATATAAGGCACCATGACAACGAAGCATACAACTCTAACAATAACATTCGGTGTGTATACACATAGCAGATAATAAATTAAATGAAGTGCAATCAGTCCTTAATAATACTTTAAAATTAACCACACATAAACGTATGAGCACAGCAAGGTTATTCTAACAATTTAAGTAATCACTCCATTAAAGGCACATTGAAGCGCTAAAAGGCGCTGCTTTTCTATCTTATCTAATCAGTTAAATCGGTTCTAGTGGCTTCTCCACGTTGATAATTATTTATCTCTTATTCCTTATCTATATCTTTCCATTGATTTTTATTTTATTTAATTTTTTCTTCTCATTACTCTATATCTTTTAAATATATTTTAACTTACATTGTTCTTTTCCAATGTTCTTCACATTAAGGTGTCAATATTACTCTATATTTTTTAAATATATTTTAACTTACATTATTCTTTTCCAATGTTCTTCACATTAAGGTGTCAATATTGCTCTACAATCTTTTCCTTTTTTTCCCCCACACGTTAGTGGAGGGTTCAAAGGAATATGTCGATGAAGGTTTATTCTCTTTTTTTATTTTATTTTTTATTTTTATCTTTATGTTATTTATCACAATACTTCATTACAGTAAGGGAAGGTGCAAGACCAAAAGCGACATTCTATTGCAATAGAATGGAAATGTTAGATCCTATGGCAATTAGCATAGGAAAATTAGGATTACAATACTCAGTTTGGGCAATCCGGTGGACCATGGGAGAAAGTCAATCGCGGAGGATGTGTTCTTGGAACACAGGCATGTTCGACTTTCTGGGTGAGGGGAAAATAGGGGATTTTTATTTGTATATATATATGTTTTTAAGCTCAGCTCTCAACGGGACCTCATTAATTGGATGTGCATCTATTGTAGCTTCATACTCCAGAAACATTACCAAAAACTACACGAAAACATGCATAGACTATGGCTAGTTTGAATATAATGGTATGGAACACCGGTGGGATAAACAAACAACACAAGCGCAAAAGCGTGCTCACACTGATGAAAAAAGAACATGTGGACGTGGCTCTATTAAGCGAAACGCACATTTTAGAGGGAGACATAAATACGTTAGCGGATAACATATACCATAATATTAGTCACTCTTCTTTTGCTACGAGAACTAGAGGGGTAGCCATAGTCGTCAGACGCAAATTAAATATCGAATTGAAAGGGGTATGGTCGGATGCTGAGGGGCGCATAACTATAGCTAGGATTATACACAATAACAGGAAAATTGCATTGGCAGCGGTATATGCCCCGAATTTGTACGAAGTGGGTTTCTTCACTTCACTAACAGGAGAAATGTTAAACCATCCCGAGTACTCATATATAATAGGTGCGGATTTTAATGCCATTTGGAACCCAAGGATGGACAAAACTTACCTTTCCTTCTCAAGCGAACAAAAGAATTCATCTAAAGCATTAAAAGATTGGTCGAAATCAACAGGAGTAACTGATTTATGGCGTTCACTTAACCCCATGACCCGCAAGTACTCCTGTCGTTCGGCGAGACACAACACACTATCCAGAATTGATTACGTCTTTGCATCCCCGAGAATATTTGATAAATATGAAGTGGAAATGACACCCAATGCGCTATCAGATCACTGCTACTTAATCCTGAAAGCAACATTTGGTACACTATCTGCCCGGGCCCCAAGATGGCGTTTTAATTCGATGCTGCTTAACAACAAGGAATTCATTACACAAATTAAAGAAGCTCTCACAGTATTCCTACAAGACAATGCTAACTCGGTGCAAGATCCCAGAATATTATGGATGTCGGTAAAGAATATGATCAAGGATTTCTCGGATAGATTTACCTCCATATTGCGCAAAAATCAAAACACAAAACTGTCTGAAATGGAAACGCTTTACTCAATGCTTTTTAATTCTTTAAAATACAACAACTCTACCAGACTAGATAACCAAGTTAACATTCTAAAGACAGAGATCAAAGCAATGTACAGACAAAAATCGGAATTGCAAATACGCAGCACTAGACAACAGCAGTACTTCCAAGGTTCTAAACCTAGTCACCTATTAGCCATGCGACTAAGAATTAATGCAAAATTTGCAGATATAACTGCCATTAGGAAACAACAAGCTCTAGTAACAGAACCCAAAATAATAAACGATACATTCAAAGAATTCTACTCCGATTTATATAACTCAGAAACGACCTTTGATCAAGACAAATTAGACACATATCTTAATCAAATTACTCTCCCTAAACTTACGGAGGAAGACGCTAAACAGTTAGAAGTACCGATCACATTAGAAGAACTCAAGAAGGCCATATCCGGAATGAAAAACGGCAAAGCTCCGGGAATTGACGGTATCCCATCAGAAATGTACATTTCTTGCTGGGACATATTTGGACCCTTATTACTAAATATGATCTTATACTCAGTCAAAGAGGGAAGCTTCATAGAACACCAAAATACCGCACTCATTTCAGTTCTTCACAAAAAAGACAAAGACCCCACTGAGTGCGGTAGTTACCGTCCTTTAAGCCTCCTCGGAACCGATGTCAAACTGTACTCTAAGATATTAGCCATCAGATTGCAAAAGCATATGACGTCTTTAGTTCATCCGGACCAAACAGGCTTCATAAAAGGTCGCCTGATCAATGATAACATAAGGCGAATACTGCACGTACTAGATACAGACAAAGAGGACATCACACCTAAGGCGATACTATCCCTGGATGCTATGAAAGCATTTGACAGGTTGGAATGGTCGTTTCTATGGGCAGTATTGGAAAGGATGGGGTTAGGAAAAGGTTTCATTGATATGATTAAAGTATATATTAAAACTATACAAGGACCCATCGGCCAGGATTACAACAGGCACATTCATCTCCGATATCTTTCCGGTATCACGCTCAGCCAGACAAGGTTGCCCTCTTAGTCCCGGACTATTCGATCTATCATTAGAACCTTTAGCACAATTTATAAGACAATCCCAACACATAGAACCAATAGTAATCAAGGGCACACATCATAAAATTAGTTTATATGCGGACAACGTAATATTGTTCATGCAAAACCCCAACAACACATTGCCGCTTATACTCAAGTTGATAGAGAACTTTGGTGATTTATCGGGATTTAAAATAAATTGGCCTAAGTCGGCTTTTCTTCCTCTTAACACCAGTGCAAAAAAAGAGACAACCCTCCCAGGTGCGATACCCATGGTCAAACATTTCAGATGCTTGGGTGTGGAAATATTTCCCACCATAAGACAAACGGTGAAGCACAATTACACAAAAATACAGAACAAAATCAAAGACGACCTGGACAGGTGGGCAAAACTTAAAAACTCAGTACAGGCAAGGGTATCAATAGTTAAGATGGATGTATTACCAAGAATCAATTTCTTCAGCTCAATGCTTCCGTTACCTCCTCCAGAGGGCTACTGGAAAAGATTACAAACCTCCACATACAAATTTATTTGGAATAACAAACCACCTCGCATAAAAAGATCCACCGCACAGAGAAATAAAGCAGACGGTGGCATGGCAGTCCCAGATTTTTTACAATATTTTAATGCCTTCACATTAAGACCATTGAAGAAGATATGGTTTGACCCCGAGGCTTTGGTATCTTGGAGAAAATTAGAAGAAAACATAGTAGCCCCACAGAGATTGAAAGACATAGCATACACTAAACTTTCAATCAAGCATTGTGAGCGAGAATTTGGCCCAATAATTACCCATGCAATCAGGACATGGCGGGAAACACAAAGGAAATTTCCTAACCCTCAAGTATGGCATAATCACACTCCCATATTCAATAACAATGCTCTCTTAATGGGAAAACGACCTATAAGATTCCCTATATGGGAAGAGAGAGGCATACACTCATTAGGGGATATTTTTAATAACAAGGGCCTCTGTAGTTATGTCGAAATATGCATAAAGTTTAACCTCACCGAGTCCACATGGCTTTTTTACATACAGTTACGACTTTGTATGAGATCTCACGGTGTTCCATTACACATACCAATTGAACACCACAGATACCACAAATTTTTCTATGAAAGAGATACATTGGGAGGTTTTGTATCAGGTTTTTATTATCAATTACTAACGTCCTCGTATGAAACCCTTCAACTAGACAATGTCTGGAGGAGGGATATACCAGACCTGGAAAATGACTTTGATTGGCAAGGAGCCTGGGCAAATGTCCGACTTACATCAAGGAACCCGGATCATCAACAAATCAATCTGAACTATATTCACAGGACATACTTGACTCCTATAAGGCTGTGCAAAATGGGGCTTATACAAGACTCCAAATGCTCCCAATGTACAAATGGGGACGAAGGAACATTTATGCACATGTATTGGGACTGCCCACCAGTTAAGGCATTCTGGAAAGATGTGTCCCAACAATTATCAATACTCGTATTTTGGAATATACCTGTACACCCCGCGGTATTGCTATTGAATGATGTTTTTGAGTTTGCAGTGAATCCACAACTAAAAAGATTGGTTTTATCGGGTATCACAGTAGCTAAAAAACTGATCGCATCACGTTGGTTTCAACCGGAAAAAATGTGCCGGAAAGTGTGGTTTCTTACATATCTCGATGTGATATATCAAGAAATATCTACAGCAAGAATTCTGGGGCTCAATGAATCCAAAATGTCAATGTGGTTAGAAGTGGTGGAGAGAATAAAAGCTAGCCTATAATGGTAGTGTCTGGTTAGGAGTGAGGGATAATGGAGGTACTATCCAAGAGGGGGTCCGGGAGGGGGGGGTTTGAGCTGGAGCATATGTGTGTAGGGTTTTAGAAAATAGGTATTAGGGGTATATTATATACTAACATTTATATAATTGTAACTTCGCTGGATATACACTGTATACGGTTAAAATGTTGTTATTGACTATTTTTGTTTTATCCTGTTTCTGTACTTGCATATATTTTAACCACCTTTACTGAAAGTTTCATTATACATTGTGTGTTGAGTACTGACTTTTAATAAGTTTTGTTTTGCAATAATAATAAAAAAAAAAAAAAAAAAAAAAATTATAAAAAAACCGAACCTCTGTGGGCCCTCATGAGGACGATTCGCGACGCGCCACTTTGCCGACCTCTAGCGGCTTGGGGGTGCATGTCTTTTAATACAATATATAGATAGAATTAAAGACCTATTTGTTGCCTGTCAATTGCCCTTTCAGGTGACAAAATCCGCTCAGCGGTTCTCGAGTTACATGCCGATATGTGAGGCGTGCGCCAAAGTACACATTACATTACCACCCCCGACCTCCGGGGGCTCTAGATCCGTCAATCATTTGGCGATCTTGAAAATCTTTGGACAGGTTGTAGCCAATGAGTGTGGCTTTCCAATGATACCCCATCATATGATAATTGGGAATCTAATACGGTCTATTGATTGATTTATGATAAAGAAAAGCAGGGTCCCCCTAAAGGGGGACGTACGGGCTTAACAGGTTAGAGGTTAAAAGGTTCGTTAAAATGTTTATTGTCTGGGCCCGTATTGTTTTATATAAAAGTATATAATAGGAGAGCCAGAAGCGCACCAAACTTCCCTGCCGCCATATTGGACGGTTCCTCTGGGAGTCTCCTCTAGTACATTGTGTGTTGTGCGTATTGGGTGGGTTGGGTGTATTGGGTGTCTTGTGTGTGTTGGGTGTGTATTGGGTGTTGTGCGTATTGGGTGTGTATTGGGTGTGTCGTGTGTATTTGGTGTTGTGGGTGTGTTAAGTGTGTTTCGTGTATTGGGTGTCTTGTGTGTGTTTGTTGTAGGGGTGTAACGATTTGACCTCACAACGATTCTATTCGATTACGATTCTTCAGGCAATGATTCAATGCATCATGAAATCTCTTCATTTGACCACGATTCGATTAGATACATTTTCTAGAGCTGCCGCGGTATTGCTGTTTTCCTTACCGCACACATTTGCAAAATATTTCCTACCGCGCGGTTATTACCGCACGCACACAAAAAATTAAAAAAAAAAAGTTTGAATGCATTTTTTTTTAGTAGTAGTCTACTCTTTATAGCATATAGCCTGCCTCTAGTCTAAATGTCTATCTTTAGAGGATGACTTTGCAGCATGAATATTGTTTGGGATTCGGCAAGCACGCATTAGTTATTGAAAGTGAAACTCTGGTCGTGCGCAGTTCACTCGGTGTCGCGGGCAGGGCTGGTTACCCCCCCGACCCTTTCTTATTATTATTACTATAAAGTTACTACTTTATAATAAAGGCATTCGTTTTGTGGCATTAACATTATATAGTTATACGTTCAATAACATCAGCGTATTTACCGGACGATAGCAAGGCAAGCAATACTCTATTCATATCTCAGTTCCTTTCTTTGCTCAGAGCGTGCTGAGTTGTCCCATTCTGCGGTCTGTTAATAAAGTTTTCAATCAGACAAGTGTATAGAACGAAGGGCTTTTATTATAACATTCGTTGCAGACAGTAAAATCATTATGTCTCGTTTAGTACTCCTGAAGAGCGATGGTAGTCCACTCCGGCGGAGAGTTAAAGCTAACGTTATTAGCAGTGTTGTGATGAGCTGACATTCAGGACGTAAAAAACGTGTGACGCGTCTCTCTTCTGACCAATCAGTGGTCTGCAATGTTTCACGTGACTTTTCTGGTACCCAATAGGGTCGCTTGGAACCTCGATAGAGAAGTAGGGTATATCTGCAGAGCCGCAAGCCCAACGAGAGGAGGGTAATTTATTATTATTATTATAAAAAACAGCGGTGACGCGGTATTCAGCCTACTCTGCGGTGGCCGTGATGTAACAGCGATACCGCGGTAATGCGGTAATCGCGGCAGCTCTAACATTTTCTATTAATTTTCTATCAGTTAATTCCCCAAAAAAAATTTGAATACACAAATGTGGCTGGGGGAACTGATTCACTCAGCATGAATGGACTATAGGTCAATAAAAACAACACACAAAAAAAAAAAATCTTTTTTAAAATTGATTATAATAGATTCTAACATTCAAATCGATGCATCGAATCGAACACATTAGAATCGATGCATTTCGATTAATCGATGCATCGTTACACCCCTAGTTGGGTGTGTTGTGTGTGTTTGTTGTGTGTATTGGGTGTTGTGTGTAAAGGGTGTGTTGTGTGTATTGGGTGTGTTGTGTCTATTGGGTGTTGTGTGTGTTGTGTGTATTGGGTGTGTTGTGTGTGTTGCGTGTGTTGGGTGTGGTGCTGGACTCGCCTGAGTCGTTCAGCTGTAATTCCACCCGTGCTCCTGCCTCCTCCTGCCTCTTGTCTGCGACCTACATAGTGAATTTCTCTGTGTGGTAGTGATTTGCGATCCGTATCAATTGCGATTCTGCATTCAGGGCTAACTTTGAGTCTCCAACTTTGCCACAGTCTTCTCCAATGTGACTTGAGCGCTATAGGAATGCACACTAGGGTAGGATAGGGGTAGTGAGGGATAGGATAGAGTAGGGTATGTTAGGGTATAGTAGGTAGGATACAGTAGGGTATGTTTTGAGTAGGGTATGGTTAGGGCTCGGCGATTAATCGATATTTTGATTAATTCGAATAAATGATTTAGGACGATTTTGAAAGATTGTAATCGATAAAAAAAATATAATAAAAAAAATTATGTCACCTTTTATTTTACAAAAAGTGATGTTTGGTGAAAGTTAGATTTGCACTTTATTAATCCCAATAGGGAAATTCATTCTTGTTGATGATCAAGAGGCACCTTTTATTTGTTTTAAGTGAAGTTTGGTGAAAAAGCAAGTTATTGCACCATTAATCCCAATAGGGACATTCATCTTTGTTTTATCAAGAGTAACCTTTTATATTATATATATATATATATATATATATATATATATATATTATTATAATTTTTTTTAAAGTAAAGATTGGTGAAAGTTAGGTTTGCACTTCAATCCAAATAGGGACATTCATCTTGGTTTGATAATTTTTTTGTCAAATAAAAAATAAAACAAATTTTGCTCTCAAGAGAAACAAATCGATTAAAATCGTAAATCGGATTTAAAAAAAAAAATCTGGGATTTTATTTTTAGGCCATGTCGCCCAGCCCTAGGTATGGTACAGTAGAGTAGGATGTGGTTATGGTTGGTACAGTAGAGTAGAGTAGGGTAGGATACAGTAGAGTTTACCGGCGTCTAACCATGCCCACTCCAACTGGATCCGAGTGGTTTTCCTGCCCCCTGTGGAATGTGACTTTGAGACTTTGAGCTCTGAGCCTTGACTTTGAGCCTTCATCTTATGTTTCATACCAGCGCTTGTATTCCTATGCTTTTTTGTTCTTAGCTCTATTTAATTTTAATTTTAAAATGTTCTTAAATGTACTTTAGATACTATTGTTACCATGTATGTACAGGGAACAAAATAACTGGGCGCCCATCGCCAAATGCGTGTAGATTTACCGTCTGGCGTCTAACAATAATAGTCTGCCCGCCAGCTGGCGTGTAGATGGTGTAGTTCATATCGATACTCTTATTTTGAAAATCCTGTGCGGGTCTCATTGCCGCCCCAAGCGCAGCTCCAGTCATAATATCTGGGCTCCGGCAGCTAGCAACGTTCAGGTTCATATGATACTCTTATTTTGAAAAACCCTTAGCAACTCCGCGAGTCATATGATATCCGCCCACTCAGTGTTGTTTCTTGAAAACAGAGCAGCGTTGTAAACAGAGCAGCGTTAACACAGCAGTGCACCTACAGACGCGAAATAAGTCTGTGATGTTTTTTTTCTTCTCACAACGAGTCCAATGCAGCTACATGCTTTGCACCGTCGCCATTCCTTTATGCCCACATCGCCCGAAATTAACGTTTATGTACCAATCACTACAACGTTACCGTCAGCTAACAAGCTAATCCTGATGATCAGACGAGGCAGAGCCACAGTGAACAGCACTGAGGAAAGGGAAATGGGGGGGGGGGTGGGCAAGTTTCAAGTTTCTTTAATAGTTGTCATACAGAAGTACAGAATACTTTTATACAAAATGCTTCTTACTGTTACGCTCCAGAGACTGTGCAAGACAAGATAAGTATGAAATAAAATAACATAGTATAGCATGTAACCCCCCCAGGGAAGGGGCACTCTCCCCTTCCCTGTGTGTGTGTGTGTGTGTGTGTGTGTGTGCGTGCGTTTGGAAAGACGACGGAGTCACTAGTCAGGACTCAGGACAGGAGTATATTATAGTAAACTGAGGATTACTGAGGATGGACAGATAATGTTGATATTCAAATATAAAAATTTGAGAGGAGTGGACGTTTGAAGACGGACTACAATATGATGCGGGGGTGGTGAGTTGAAACAGTGTGTGTGTGTGTGTCCCGACCCCACTTCTATGTTTCAATAAATTATTTGCATTTAAAACTATTAACGCTGACTCATTCCTTCAGTCCACTCAAAATTATGCTAATATTCCTTATGTTGTTTATGATATTAATTGAAAATAGCATATGAGAGTATTATGTAATAATACACCGTTCGAAAGTTGAATTTGCCGCCTTTCGATCGCCACCACACTCAACCAATTGTATGCTTCGGGTCTCGAGTTACAAGACGATATATCCGGTGAGCGTCATTTGACAAGTGCTCCGTCAAATGACCACTTCCGGTTCCAACCGGACCTGAATTGACCAATCACCGCTGATGGCGAAAATGATTGATCACCGCTGAAGCCAACGAGCGTCCGCTCCGAAAGAGATCCCACACGGGCGGGTGAGAGTGGGGAAGGTTGATGAAGAAGACCTTTGTCCCGACTCTAGCGTCAGAATGTTATGAAGTGGACGGCCATTTTTGATAATCGCGCTGTATTTTTACCGGTACACACATTACAAAAACCTTTCTACAAAACAAATTTTTCCGTGGGATTTTTATAAACTTTGGACTGTATGACTATAAGACTTAAGGCTATGGAACCGTTGTGTTTTCCAGCTTCTGCCTCTCATCTTGAACCCAAAAACAGGAATCTGAAAATATATTGAATGTTGAATTAATAGCGTGTTTTGCTTTACATTGTAGAAGCACCTCGACACTGAGTTTAAAGTGTGCTATATATATTAAATGTATTATTGTTATTATTATTGTGTTGATATCGCAACTAGGATTGTTCCAGTACACGTGAATGCAGCATGACGTGCATGCATAGGGAATAGGAGCGAACTCGTGTTTTAATGCAACTGATCTAGGGCTGGGCGATATATCGAGTATACTCTATGTATCGCGGCTTGTTCTACATGAGATGTAGTAAATTACTATATCGTGAACATCGAGTATATGTTGTCACGTCGCGGCTGAGATGAGACTTGCTTTAGTGCAGAGCTGTCCTCTCATTTCATTATAGACACAGACCAGCGCTGACCTTAAATTACATGCAATTTAATTGACGCAAGCAATGGGCTAACGTTAGCTGCTAACTACGTTATCCCATGACTAGGCTAAGCTAACTAGCGTTAGCTGCTAACCCTGGAAACGCTCAAAGCGGACTCCACGACACTAGTTCCATTCGTGAGGAAAGGGGGTGGGTTATATTGACGACGCTTGACAACAGAAGTTTAAACATAACTTCATATTTATTGGTTATTCGTTTCTTTATATCGGGCATCCAGTTCCCATCTCCGTAGGGCTGGGCGATATGGCCAAAAATGATATCGCGATATATTTTGGCTATATCGCGATACACGATATATATCGCGATATTTTTACATTTCCTCTAAATCACTTAAAAATGCTTGATTTAACCCTTTGATGCATACAGTCACGCCAATATGATGATTATAATAAGTCCCTGCAACATATGTTTGCATTATTAAACCATGAAGATGCTTTAAAAAATAATTTAATGAAAATGTACTAAGAGTAGTCTACTGACACTCTCTCTACATTCAATGATTTAAAGTAGCCAAACGTTACAGTATAAATACTAACTGGATAGTTGATGATATAAACATTTAATTTCATTATCTGAAATACTCTAAAATCATTAAGTCTGCTATAAGCCATTATCCCTTTGTGTGTGATTATTATTTTCTCACAGTAGTGTGTGTATATATATATACATACATATATGTGTGTGTGTGTTTGGCTAAAGTGGATAGAAAACACAGTACTGTGCAAAAGTCTTAGGCACCCAAGAGTTTTTATATAAATTGTCTTAGATGTAAATACAATTTTTTATTAGTGTGTCAGTAGACTACTCTTAGTGCATTTTCATTTAATTTAAAGCATCTTCATGGTTTAATAATGCAAACATATGTTGCAGGGACTTATTATAATCATCATATTGGCGTGACTGTATGCATCAAAGGGTTAAATCAAGCATTTTTAAGTGCTTTAGAGGAAATGTCAAAATATCGCGATATATATCGTGTATCGTGATATGGCCAAACAATATTGCGATATCATTTAGAGGCCATATCGCGCAGCCCTAAACTGATTTTTTTTGGTGAATTTTTCTGATATTTTTCCCCCTTCCCAATTTAGTCGTTATGCCAATTCCCTTCCTGGTTGTTGCGCGCATTGCCCCACTGTTGGCCTGGGGAGGGTGTAGAACTACCACATGCCTCCTCCGATACATGTGGAGTCGCCAGCCGCTTCTTTTCACCTGACCCCAAGGAGTTTCACTGGGGGAACGCAACGCGTGCTGAGGTTCACGCTATTTCCCCTAGATCCCCTCCCAGCTGAACAGGCGCCCCAACCGACCAGTAGCAGTCGCAGTTTACAACGACCAGGACACATACCCCACCGGTGGCGGCTTCCCACCCGCTAACACTGCCAATTGTGTTAGTAGGGAAGACTGACCAAGCCAAGCGGAGCGGAGCTAAGTTAACAATATACTCGTTATCACCATACATACCGCTTATATTGAAACACGTTGACATTAGGGCCGTTCTTTCAACCTAAAAGTGCACTTTATTCAACCTCCTTAGCGACCCGTGTTGCCAATGTAAACAAATCAGCGCGCACAGTCGAACCACACAGATATGAAACGAGTCATACGGAACAAATAACGTATAATGGAGGCTGAAATTAGAGCAATATGACTCACAAACTCACGACAGTAGTACACAACTACACATACAGACGCACAAAATGTATTCTGCATTGATTAAGTGATAATCAAAACCCAGCTTAAGCCGTTAAACCAATGTAGTGAATCGAGAAGCCAATACGCACACACACACACACAGTCGAACTGGAACGCTTTACCAAACATACACTACCCGCATTCATATCTCATACATCTTCATCTTCCAATCGCTTAACCATAACATAACTTACTTACCGGTACCTAAACAACGTGTCCCTGAGTCCACTCATGCAGACCCAAAGGAACACGCGCGCTGCGTCATCCTGCTCTGCTGAGCTCTGACTGAGAGAGGGAAAGACAGACTGCCCTGCCCTCTGCTGGCGCGTGCTGTGCACTACAATCAACTCTGTGTCAGTGGAATAGAAGGAAACCCATTTGTGATTTGGCGCACAGTCTGTGACATCACGGTATTGAGAATCATACCGGCGGGATTTCGAAATATCCTGGTAGTTCAAGTTCAAGTTTCTTTAATAGTTGTCATACAGAAGTACAGAATACTTTTATACAAAATGCTTCTTACTGTTACGCTCCAGAGACTGTGCAAGACAAGATAAGTATGAAATAAAATAACATAGTATAGCATGTAAATTAGAAGTAAAAAATGAGGTCACAGTGTTCAGTATAGACATATGTACAATGTTCGATGCATAATAGACGTAACTGAGTTACCATATAACAATATACTATGCAGTGTACTAATATACAATACTATATAGTGCAAAGCAGAAATGGGATGAAGTGTGGAGAGTGGGTGCTGCAGTGTGTTGTTTGTTTAAGTGAGTGTGTGCGTGTGGGTGTGTGTGCTATGTGCAATTGATGGTTGTTGCATAGTGTTTATTGTTCGTTGAGCAGCCTGATGGCCTGGGGATAGAAGCTTCTTCTGAGTCTTTCTGTGCTCGCCTTAAGACTCCGGTATTGCTTGCCTGACCGCAGCAGTTCAAAGAGGCAGTTGTTCGGGTGGCTGGAGTCCTTGATGATTCTCTTCGCCTTCCCCCTGCACCGCTTGTTGTAAATGTTCTGGAGGGTGGGAAGCCCCCCTCCAATTGTGCGTTCGGCTGAACGTGTCACTCTTTGTAGTCTGCTACGGTCTTGTGCAGTGTTATTCCCAAACCAGGAGGTGATGTTGCCAGTCAGGATGCTCTCTATTGTACATGAGTAGAAGTTCCTAAGGATCTTCTGACTGACTTGGAACTTCCTTAGGCGCCTGAGGAAGTAGAGGCGTTGTCGTGCCTTCTTCACAACACTGTCAATGTGTGTGGTCCATGTCAAGTCCTCGGATATGTGGGCTCCGAGGTACTTGAAACTGTTCACTCTCTCAACCGGTGCCCCGTCGATGCTGAGGGGGCTGTAGTCCTTGACCCCCGACCTCCTGAAGTCCACAATCATCTCTTTTGTTTTGCTGACGTTCAGGGAGAGGCAGTTCTCCTGACACCACTATGACAGATTCTCTACCTCTTCCAGGTAGGCCCTCTCGTCGTTGGCAGAGATCAGGCCCACCACTACTGTGTCATCAGCAAATTTGATGATTGTGTTGTTGTTCCGCTGTGCCACGCAGTCATGTGTGTACAGGGAGTAGAGGAGGGGGCTCAGAACACAGCCCTGGGGGGCCCCTATGTTGAGCGTGATGGATGAGGAGGTGCAGTTGCCTGCTCTTACCACCTGGGGTCTGCCCGTCAGGAAGTCCAAGACCCACTGGCAGAGGTCATAGTTCAAGCCCAGGTCCCTGAGCTTGGCTATGAGTTTGGAGGGGACTATGGTATTGAATGCTGAGCTGTAGTCGATGAATAGCATTCTCACATAGTTCCCCTGCCTCTTGTCCAGGTGTGATGCTGCTGTGTGCAGCACATGGGCTATGGCGTCCTCCGTGGACCTGTTGGGGCAATATGCAAATTGCAGGGGGTCCAGGTTGATGGGGAGGGAGGAACAGATGTAGCCCTTCACTAGCTTCTCAAAGCACTTCATGGCTATGGAGGTGAGGGCTACAGGGCGGTAGTCGTTGAGGCAAGCGGGCGTAGATTTTTTGGGTACAGGGATGATGGTGGACTTCTTCAGACAGGTGGGGATGACAGCCTGTTCCAAGGACAGGTTAAAGATGTCAGTGAATACCGGGGCCAGTTGGTCGGCACAGACTTTTAGGACGCGGCCGGGGATGCCGTCCGGTCCTGCTGCCCGGTCCTGCTGCCTTCCTGATATTCACTTTTTTAAAGATCCGTCTCACCTCATGCTCTGTTACCCTGAACACTGAGTCTCCATCAGCAGACCCCCCCCCCCCCCCCCCATTGCCGTGGTTTGTAGGCTGGTGTTGTAATTCACAGCCTCAAACCTCGCATAGAAGGAATTGAGATCATTTGCTAAGGAGATGTCACTGTTCAGTTTGAGGGAGGTGCCTTTGTAATCTGTCATTGTTCTGAGGCCCTGCCACATACCTCTAGAGTCAGCCTGTTCAAACTGAAGTTCAACTTTATCCCTGTAACGCCGTTTTGCCTCTATTACTGCTCTCCTGACGTTGTGTCTTGCCGTCTTGTGTTCTTCCATGTTGCCTGTCACCAGCCCGGTGTTGTAGGCTGATGTGCGCACTTTCAGAGCCTCACGGACGGATTTATCTACCCAGGGCTTTTGATTTGGGTAGATTCTAATTGTGGTAGAGGGGATTGTTTCTTCTACCAGAGTACAGACAAAGTCAAGCACCGATTCAGTGTATTCGTTAATATTGGCTGTGTTATCACGGAATACCCTCCAGTCTGTGCATTCAAGCGCAGCTTGGAGTTTCTCCTCTGACGACACGGTCCAACGCTTAACCTCTCGCGATACTACAGGCGTTCGCTTGAGACTTTGTTTATACTTTGGCAAAAAAAATTAAAAAATGCAAATGCATATGATCCAGGGAACAAACTTAACTTTTTGACTTACCAGCCATTTGGCTGATAGATTTTAAAAACTACCAGCCAGGCAGATTTTTTACCAGCCAAAAATTATAAATAGCTTTTTAGTATATCGCCATGTGTTATTATTACTATATAATACTCTCATATGCTATTTTCAATTAATATCATAAACAACATAAGGAATATTAGCATAATTTTGAGTGGACTGAAGGAATGAGTCAGCGTTAATAGTTTTAAATGTAAATAATTTATTGAAACATAGAAGTGGGGTCGGGACACACACACACACACACACACACACACACACACACACACACACACACACACACACACACTGTTTCAACTCACCACCCCCGCATCATATTGTAGTCCGTCTTCAAACTTCCACTCCTCTCGAAACTTTTTTATATTTTAATATCAACATTATCTGTCCATCCTCAGTAATCCTCAGTTTACTATAAATACTCCTGTCCTGAGTCCTGACTAGTGACTTCGTCGTCTTTCCAAACGCACACACACAGGGAAGGGGAGAGTGCCCCCCCCATTTCCCCAGTCCACACTGTCTGCTGTTCTCTATGGCTCTGCGCCTCTGCCTCTGATCAGGATTAGCTTGTTAGCTTACGCTAACGTTGTAGTGATTGTAATGGTACATAAACGTTAATTTCGGGCGATGTGGGCATAAAGGAATGGCGATGGTGCAAAGCATGTAGATGCATTTGACCCGTTGTGAGAAGAAAAAAAACACCACAGACTTATTTCGAGTCTGTAGGCGCACTGCTGTGTTAACGGTGCAAAATAAGAGTATCATATTAACCTGAACGTTGCTAGCTGCCGGAGCCCAGATATTATGACTGGAGCTGCGCTTGGGGCGGAAATGAGACCCGCACAGGATTTTCAAAATAAGAGTATCGATATGAACTACACGCCAGATGGCCGGCAGACCTATTATTTTTAGTCGCCAAACGTTAAATCTACAGGCCATTGGCGCTTGGCGGTGGTTATTTTGTTCCCTCATATGATCGCTATACATTATGCTCCATCATGCGTGAAGGAAAGGGGGGGGGGGTCATTTATGATTCCTTGATTGTGAGTAACGGCTTTCTTTAGTACGACATCATAGGTTGATCGGATGGATTGCAATGAAATAAATGCACAATCGAGCTGGAATTAACGTTCGATTCCTCTTACCTGTGGCCGATTAGTCTGGAGAAAAAATATTCAAATTATTTGATTTATATTTACATTTAGTCATTTAGCTGACGCTTTTATCCAAAGCGACTTACAAGTTCTGCACGACAAGCCATCAGGAAGGGCACAACTCTATCAGCTGAGCAACAATGTTCATCAAAGTGTTGAGTGCTACAGTGTAGGTTAGTTTATTAGGACAAGTGCATGACAGTACGGTTAGTTAGGGTTAGATTTTTTTATTTTTTTTTTTATTTTTTTTTATTCAGATAATGGTTGAAGAAGTGCGTCTTTAGTCGACGGCGAAAGATTGGACGTGTTTCGGCTGTCCTAACTGGGGTGGGTAGTTCATTCCACCATTGTGGGGCAAGGACTGAGAATAGGCGACTTCTCTTTGATGACCCTCCCGGAGCTTGGATAGGAGTAGGTCTGAGGCGGCCAGAAGATGCAGAGCGTAGGGGTCTTGAGGGTGTGTAGTTAGAGACCATTGACCGGAGGTAGGCGTGAGCGGTTCCCTTTGCCGCATGGTATGCTAGGTCGAGGGCCTTGAAGCGAATTCGTGCAGCAATGGGGAGCCAGTGCAGGTCCCTAAGAAGTGGGGTAAAACATTTTAGATGCTTGGGTGTGGAAATATTTCCCACCATAAGACAAACGGTGAAGCACAATTACACAAAAATACAGAACAAAATCAAAGACGACCTGGACAGGTGGGCAAAACTTAAAAACTCAGTACAGGCAAGGGTATCAATAGTTAAGATGGATGTACTACCAAGAATCAACTTCATCAGTTCAATGCTACCGTTACCCCCTCCAGAGGGTTACTGGAAAAGATTACACTCCTCCACATACAAATTTATTTGGAATAACAAACCACCTCGCATAAAAAGATCCACCGCACAGAGAAATAAAGCAGACGGTGGCATGGCAGTTCCAGATTTTTTCCAATATTTTAAGGCATACACATTAAGACCATTGACAATATGGTTTGATCCCCAGGCATTGGTATCCTGGAGAAAATTGGAAGAAAACATAGTAGCCCCACATAGACTGAAGGACATAGCACACACTAAACTACCAATCAAGCACTGTGAGCGGAAATTTGGCCCCATAATTACCCATGCAATCCGGATATGGCGTGAAACACAAAAAAAATATCCTAACCCACAAAAATGGCATAATCACACTCCCTTATTCAATAACAATGCACTCTTAATTGAAAAACGTCCTATAAGATTCCCTATATGGGAAGAGCAAGGCATACACTCATTAGGGGATATTTTTAATAACCAGGGTTTTTGTAGTTATGGAGAAATATGCACAAAGTTTAACCTCACCGAGTCCACATGGCTTTTTTACATACAGTTACGCCTATGTTTGAGGTCTCACGGTGTTCCATTAGACATACCAGTTGAACACCACAGATACCACAAATTCTTCTATGTAAGAGAAACATCGAGAGGTTTTGTATCGGGTTTTTATTATCAATTACTAACGTCCTCGTATGAAACCCTCCAACTAGACTCTGTCTGGAGGAGGGATATACCAGACCTGGAAAGTTACTTTGATTGGCAAGAAGCATGGGCAAATGTCCGTCTTACATCAAGGAATCCGGACCATCAACAAATCAATCTTAACTATATTCACAGGACATACTTGACTCCTATAAGACTGAACAGAATGGGCCTTAAACAAGACTCAAAATGCTCCCAATGTACAAATGGAGACGAAGGGACATTTATGCACATGTATTGGGACTGCCCACCAGTTAAGGCATTCTGGAAAGATGTGACCCATCAATTATCAAAACTCGTATCTTGGAATATACCAGTACACCCCTCTGTATTACTATTGAATGATGTTTTTGAGTTTGCAGTAAATCCACAGCTAAAGAGATTGGTTTTATCGGGTATCACAGTAGCTAAAAAACTGATCGCATCACGCTGGTTTCAACCGGAAAAAATGTGCCGGAAGGTTTGGTTTCTTACATATCTCGATGTGATTTATCAAGAAATATCTACAGCAAGAATTCTGGGTCTCAACGAATCCAAAATGTCAATGTGGTTAGAAGTGGTGGAGAGAATAAAAGCTAGCTTATAATGGTAGTGTCTGGTTAGGAGTGAGGGATAATGGAGGTACTATCCAAGGAGGGGTCCGGGAGGGGGGGGTTCGAGCTGGAGCATATGTGTGTAGGGTTTTAGAAAATAGGTATTAGGGGTATATCCTGTATAAGGCATTTGTATAATTGGTAATTTCGTTGGATATATACTGTATACGGTAAAATATTATTATAGACTTTTTTGTTTGTTTCCTGTTTCTGTACTTGCATGTCATTTTAGCCACCTTGATTGTTAGTTTCATTATGCATTGTGTGTTGAGTACTGACTTTAAAAAAAATTTGTTTTGCAATAATAAAAAAAAAAAAAAAAAAAAAGAAGTGGGGTGACATGGGCCGACTTCGGTAGGTTTGAGATCAGGCGGACCGCTGCGTTCTGAATGAGTTGAAGAGGCTTAGTGGCAGTGGCCGGGAGGCCAGCGAGCAGTGCGTTGCAGTAGTCGAGGCGGGAGATGACTGTTGATTGGACGAGGAGTTTGGTGGCTTCTTTTGTCAGGAAGGGGCGGATCCTTCTGATGTTGCTCAGGAGGAATCGGCAGGTTCTGGTTGTCGCTGCGATGTGAGCAGAGAAGTTCAACTGGTCGTCGAGGACAACACCAAGGTTCTTGGCGGTCGGGGACACGGTCACAGCTGCATTCTCGACTGTGATGGAAAGGTCGGTCAGGGGGGAGGATTTGGCCGGCAGGTGGAGCAATTCTGTTTTGCTTAGGTTCAGTTTGAGGTGGTTGGTCGTCATCCAGGCGGAGATGTCGGACAGACAGGCCGAGATCCGCTCAGAGACGTGGATATCTGAGGGAGGGAAGGAGAGGAAGAGTTGAGTATCGTCGGCATAACAATGGTAGGAGAAGCCATGAGACGTGATAATGTTACCCAGTGATTTAGTGTAGAGGGAGAAGAGAAGGGGTCCTAAAACCGAGCCCTGGGGGACAACCGTCCGCAGGGGGCGGGTGGCCGACAGGGTCCCTCTCCATGACACTTGGTAGGAGCTAGGGATGCCCCGATCACGTTTTTTGCCACCGATACCGATTACCGATCGTCGTGAGCCATATCGGCCGATACCGATCCGATACCGATCGTTTTTGATTAAAAAGAAATTAAAAATTATTTTATATAAAATTTTTTTTTTTTTTTTTTTTTTTTTATAAAATATATATATTATATAATTAGACTTGTAGTTGTATTATCTGCGAGACATCGCCACCACGCAACAAGTCAAAATGCTCGCTATCTGCAAACAGCTCCACTGTCTGTGTGTACTCTAGTAGCCCTAGCTCCAAAAAGGATTCTCCGGCGCTGCAGCGGGACCCTATTGGTAACGTTATGCTTTGGTCATTTCACATTCAGCAAGCCCTCAGCTCGAATACGCATTCAATCAATGTTATAAGACATTGATATCAGGAGCTATCTGTAGCTACTGCTAGCCGGCTAGATGACGTTAAGACAACTATTTAGTTCAATCGGACATTTCGTTTTGAACCGTGAACTAACGTCAGCTAACGCAAGCTAACGCAAGCTAACGGAGATATCAACATGGGCTACTGGACTTCCTGGGGCATTTGTTGATATCCGGAGCTATCAGTAGCTAGCCGGCTAAATACCGTTAGACAATGCCTACTAAAAGTGAATAGTTGACTGGGTAATTTTGTTTAAACAGTAACGATAGCTAGGTAGCTAACGTTAGCTCAGGTCGAATGCACTATCTAGACTCAGCAGAGGAGGTCCGCCTCCGTGTTTACAAACTCTACACGGGTACGGGCGGGGCTAGGGAGGAGGAGCAGTTTGCAGGTCCTGTGCGTCTGAGACAAGCGAGTGAGATATCCACTTGATCAGTTTCCGCGATCGGCGAATATGACTAATTATGACTAACCGATCGCATATTTATACTGATTATCGGCCGATAACGATCGGGGGCCGATCGATCGGGGCATCCCTAGTAGGAGCGGTCATTGAGGTATGATGACAGCCATGTCAGCGCAGAGCCAGCCACTCCCATTCCTGCGAGGGCCGCGAGGAGGATCTGGTGGTTGACTGTGTCGAAGGCTGCAGATAGATCTAGGAGAATCAGGACAGAGGAGAGGCCTTTCGCTTTTGCTAAGTGAAGTGCCTCTGTGACCGCAATGAGGGCTGTCTCTGTGGAGTGACCAGTCCTGAAGCCTGACTGATTAGGGTCTAGGAGGTCATTCTGTAAGAGATAAGCAGTAAGTTGGTTGGATACAGCACGTTCAAGTGTTTTAGAAAGGAAGGAGAGAAGAGAGACCGGACGGTAGTTGCCTATGACGGTAGGGTTCAGGGATGTTTTTTTTATAAGGGGAGTGACTCTGGCTTGTTTTAGGGAGGTGGGGACCACCCCCGAGTTGAGTGAGGAGTTGATGGTTGCAGTTAGGAATGGGAGGATGTCTGGTGCTATGGTCTGGAGGAGTGGGGAGGGTAGCCGGTCCAGCTGGCATCAGGGTCTCGGCTTCTGTAATGGGAGAGAAAGATGACAGTGAAGGATGAGGTTCTCGATTCAGCATTTGGAATGGGTGGGGGTTGGGAGAAGGAGCTGCGGATGTTCTCTACTTTTTCCTCAAAGAAGATCGCAAAGTCTTCGGCAGAGAAAGATGAGGGTGGGGGGGGGGGGCAGCGTTTCCGTTAGCCGGTAATTACCGGTATTTGACCGGCAAAATATGTTGAAGTCCGAATATTTAAATCTCTCCGGTCATAATGTCCGGTGAAAATAATTCCTCTAAGCACAATTTTATTATTTGAATTGTATTAAAATAGGCTAAAATTAAATAGCCTATGCGATGAACGAAACAATCATTACATTTGTTTCATTGTTGTTTCACTCTGATAAAGCGCGGATGGCGCCGCTCAGATGTGAATCTTTTTTTCTTTCTTTTTTTGAGCCTGTCTGGCCACCATAACGACAAACGGGTATACGAGCGAGAGAGAGAGATGGCCAAACAAGCGCTGCTTAACAAATATTTCATGAAACCAAGCACAAGCAGGTCTAATAATAATGACAACGAAGATGAGTCTTCTGAAGTCACAGAGACCGTTGATGCCGTGGTGGCTCCCGCGGAAAAGAAACAGAAATGTCAAGCGTTCAGGCCCGAGTGGAAAGTTTAATTCTCCTGGCTGAGGTGCAACATTATAGTCTAGTAGTCTAGCCTCTATGATGTACGAGAGATAACATTGATTGAACGTACACAAAGTACACTTTATTGATTGAACCACAAAGAGCATCCCCGGTCTGCTGCTACCATTGCGAGCCTCGCAGACGTCCACCTGTTCCAATGGGGATATCAAAGTCGAACCAACCAGACGACCCCGCTGTTCTCGCAGGTACAAAACGGATAGGCACAACGAGAGACTGGGTGAGTGAGTGTTGACATTTTTTAATCATATGCAACTGTTGGTTGACTGCCGTGTCACATAGTAATGCATATTATTGATTGTAACTAAATGTAGGCTATAATGAAATCAACAAATGCGTTACGAGCATGTGGCTCGTCCTCTCTGCATGTGGCGACGAGCTAGCAAACGAGGCATTGTGATGATCAACTACAGTTTGCTGTGTGTGAAGTTGAACATTATGGTGACGTGTCTGATACAACGAGGTGAAGCGATGTCGACTCGAGATTCATTTGGGGGTGCGTGTGACAGCTGCTGCAGCGCAAGCCTGCCGGGCGGGAGCTTGATGCTGGATTAGCGTATCGCACTAACTTGGGAGGCGAGAGATAGTAATTTGATTCTGCAAATCAATTTCTCATTCTTCGCTTGATGTAATTAATACAAATGTCCAATATAACGGAATTCGTTAGCTCATAAAAATGTGATTATAACAGACTTCTGTTTAAAACTCTGACCGGAATTTCTCGAATATGTCCGGGGATAGAAATCTTGCAGGACACCCAGACCGGCACGAATATGTTATAACGGAAACGCTGGGGGGGGGGGGGGGGGAGTGAGGAGGGAGGACATGGTAGCATGCAGTTTGCGAAGATTCTTGGCAGAGGCCTCGATCCTATGGTGAAAGAAAGAAGCTTTGGCATTAGTAATGGTTTTGGAGAATGTTAACAAGAGGTTGTGATATGTGTCGATGTCAGCAGTGAGGCGTGACTTTCTATACTTCCTTTCAGCTGCTCTCAGGACCTGTCTTTGTTCTCTCACTGGATCTGTCAGCCATGGACTGGGTGGGGAACGGCGGGCAGGTTTCTCAACGAGGGGACAGAGCTTGTCGAAGGAGGTTGTAAGGGCTGAGAGGAGGGTGGAGGTTGCCATCTCTGTGGAGAGAGCAGAGAAGGTGTCACTCAAAGGTAGAGCGGATAGGAGAGGGTGGAGGGGGATAGGGAGGCCAGGTTGCGTCTGAGTGAGACGGTTTGAGTTGGGGTGAAGACCCCAACTAGATCCATTTTCCGTTTGTACGACGCAATAAACGCCGAAAGCATATTGATTCTTGCGTATCGAAAGCGATCCAATGCACTCAAGGTGTTTGTCTGGATCCACGTAACAAGATAGCTCTGCCGGAGCTTTTTCCCCGATGCACAGAGCGCCACATCCGGTTTAGAGTGCAACTCGCCCGAAATCCACCAGGCGGCGGTATTGAGGCGTTGCAATATCAGACAGAGTCCAGCTGGCTCCCGGAGCCTTCCTGGATGAATTATAAATGCCAATAGCGAATAAATGAAATAACTATCATAAAAACGAGTAAACTCGTTGGCGGGCAATAACGAGTAATCTTGTTTTTGGCGCAGGATGTGTTAACAATTGTGTGTATTGAGCCGTACTGTATTGTACCCATTCTGCAATCTGTTAATACAATTTTCATTCATTCAATCAATCACCTCATTCATTCAATCAATCAGCCCATATGGATTGAGTATCGGCCTAAAAAAACCCATATTGGTGCAACTCTAATGCACACACACACACACCTAATTTCCATCCGTAGGGGAGACTCTAAGCTGGCACACTCTCCTCTCTGCTGCCACTGCACACTTGGCAAGAAGACCAGCAGAGTGTTCCTACTGATAACATGCCCTCTGTTGTCTCGTACCACGGCACACACACACATACACACACAGACCGCGTGAAGGACAGATTAGCACGGCTGTGTGATGAGACGTGTCTCAGGCACCCTGGTGGGGCTCAAACTGGATGTCGAAATTTCTTTGGGGATTGATGGTAAAAGTTTTGTTGTTGTTTTGTCGTGACTAGAGAGACAAACCATTTCCCCCTGAACCTTAGACTAACTGGATGAACCCACAGCGAGCGGCTTCATTGATTGGTCAATCTGTTGTGGGTCGTGTGAGAGGCTCAGATTGATTGGTCATTCTGTTGTGGGTCGTGTGAGAGGCTCAGATTGATTGGTCATTCTGTTGTGGGTCGTGTGAGAGGCTCAGATTGATTGGTCATTCTGTTGCGATGGGTTGTGTAGGGATGGGGAGGGGGGGTGTGAGTAATCGATTACTGGTAGTTTTAACTGAACTCCAGTGTTTTTTGGGGGAACTATTTTATTTATTTTATTTTATTTATTTTATTTATTTTATTTATTTTATTTATTTTATTTATTTTATTTATTTTATTTATTTTATTTATTTTATTTATTTTATTTATTTTATTTATTTTATTTATTTTATTTATTTTATTTATTTTATTTATTTTATTTATTTTATTTATTTTATTTATTTTATTTATTTTATTTATTTTATTTATTTTATTTATTTTATTTATTTTATTTATTTATTTTATTTATTTTATTTATTTTATTTATTTTATTTATTTTATTTATTTTATTTATTTTATTTATTTTATTTATTTTATTTATTTTATTTTATTTATTTTATTTATTTTATTTTATTTATTTTTTTTGTTTTTTTGTTTTTTTGTTTTTTTGTTTTTTTGTTTTTTTTTATTAAATTATTTAAAAAAAATCCTGTTACCAAGTACCTCCACTAAAACGGCTTGTTTTTGTCACTGAAACAGACATTTCACTCTGAAATCCTGCGAGCTTTGAGTTGTTGCAGGAAGACGGCAGTGGAAGCCTGAGAGAGTTGGAGACGAGTAACTTCTTTACCGCGAGAAGTTTGTTGCATTGGAACATACTGTAGCTAGCGAAAACGGATTAAAAACAGCGGTTCATGTTTGTGCATTTCCAAATTGTGCCAATAACATGTCACGCACTTTGCGTAGCGTTCATTGACTATTGATATGGACACGCTGGAGTTGTGGCTTGCTAACTGTTAATGTTAGTTGTGCCACATGGACCAAAGCACTGCTACTGCTAACACTTACTGTAGCAAAAATGTGTCTTTCCATGAGTGGAGAGACCTGCTGCAGACAGAGTGGAGGTAATGTAATTATTACAAATGGTAACCGATTGTTTTGACTGACGATAAACATGAAGCATTGCTGTGCATTTTTATTGCTGCCATGCTCTCTATGATATATGATATTTTCATTTATAATGCGCTCCCCAGCCAATTTTTACATCGGTCCGGGGCGCAGTCCAGGGAAAAAAAGAATATGAATAAATGGACAGGACAATGGAGACAGGGAACCAGGCAGACGGATAGACCGAGAACATAAGTACACCTCAGACACACAACACAAACAGAAAAGTAACTCTGTGATCATCCAGAGCGAAAAGGTTTTGATTGATTGATTGATTGAAAAGTTTATTAACAGATTGCAGAATGGGTACAGTACAGTACAGCTCAATACATACAATTGTTAAGGGGATGCAGACCAGAGAAAGACTTTCGTCTTGTTTACATCAGGGTCCCCCATTTTCAATTCATCATAACATATATGACATACATGACATACAGATAGACGGTACTGCTACATCTATACATTTATGACATATCAGATTTGCAAATACAGTACTGTTTGTGATACAAAAGTGTCCAGAAAAGGAGTGTATATACATTTGGTGTAGAAACTGTACATTGGAGGAGGTTGGATGGGTGGGGTGGGGTTGGGTGGGTTGGGTGAGGGCTGTACATTGGAGGTGGGGGGGGGGGGGGGGGTTGGGTAGGGGACACACACACACACATTTTACACTGTACATTGGAATACTGACAAAGCCTTACTTGGTCATTTACTGTACAACTAGGTTAGGACATTTGTAGGGGCCAGTTTCGAATTGCAATCTCACGTAGGTGTTTTTTGAGAGTGTTTTTGAAAGTGGGTAGTGATTCACATTCCTTTACAGCTTTAGGTAGGGCGTTCCACATTGATGTGGCATAATTGCGAAACGTGTTTAGTCCCTTGTTTGAGCCGAATCTGGGTTTTACATGATTTGTGGAGCTCCCTCTGGTGTTGTGATCGTGGTATTCACTGACCTTTGGGAAGTATTTTGCCATGTACTGTACATGGGTACCTTGGTCGCAAGTCCTTGAATGTCTGTACAGTGTTGGCAGACTCGATCTTGAGGGGGAGCTTATTTCACAGTGTCGGCGCCATCACTGCAAAGGCCCGGAAACCCTTCGTCTCCAGTTTGGCCCGCGGGACCCTCAGACACAGTTGGTCATTCGATCTGAGGGATCTGGAGCTGACTGGTTGGACCAAGAGTTCCTCAATGTAGGCCAGAGAGAGACCATTGAGGGCTTTGTAAGCGAATAACATGGTTTTGAATTTGATTCTCTTCCTCACTTGGAGCCAATGGAGAGAGACAAGGACTGGGGAGATGTGGTCCATCATTCTGGTGCCTGAGACCAGCCTGGCAGCAGCATTTTGAACGCGCTGGAGGGGGAAGATTGATTGAACATTTTATTAACAGATTGCAGAATGGGTACAGTACGGCTCAATACACACAATTGTTAAGGGGTGCAGACCAGAGAAAGACTTTCGTCTGCAACAACCGTTTAAAAAAAGAAATATATATATATATATATATTTTTTTTTAGATTATTTTTAGATTCGCTTAATATTCTACTGTATATAACCTGCCTCCCAGCTTTATGTCGATCAATATTAAGTCGATCTTCCAATTAATCATTCCGGTCAGATTAGCCTATTATCTAGTACCCATCTATTATCCATCTATCTATTTCCTATCTATTATCTATGACACCTCAGGGTCCCCCATTTTCAATTCATTATGACATTTATGACATACACGACATACAGATATACAGTACTATTACATTTATGACATACAAGATATACAAATATACAGTACTGTTTAACAGAGATCCTAAAAGAAAATATATACATTCGAGGGGGAAGAAACTGTACATTAGGAGGGGGTTGGGTGGGTGGGTACGGGGAGGGTTTGTACATTTACGGGGGCCAGTTTCGAATTGCAGCCTCCCGTAGGTGCTCTTTGAGGGCGGTTTTGAAGGTGGGTAGGGATTCATTCTTTTATGGCTGTGGGTAGGGCATTTCACATTGTTGTGGCATAAGATGGTTTTGTCCGGAAAACCAGAGTAGAGGGAATTGCAGTAGTCCAGTCGTGAGAAAATGAGCATGATGATGACTTCATGAAGGTCGCTGGGGGAGAGGAAGGACTTTATTTTCTAAATGATGCACAGTTGGAAGAAACAGGACTGTACCACTGATCTCACTTTCTAGTTGAAGTTGAGATCTGAGTCAAATAAGAACCCAAGGTTTCTCACAATGGGTTTCACCAAGGAGGAGAGGCTTCCCATGTTTCTGGAGATCCGAGTGACTGAAGTGAATATAAGTGTGGTGCCGGGGAAACAGACCGCCTGTCTGTTTCCCCGGCAACTCGACTGTATTGAAACTACAGTTGACCGGTTGATCGAGTTGCACACATTGAAAAAAAAAAAAACTAAAACGAGCACCTGAAAACAAGCAAACAATTAGGCCCAGGCTGTCCTTTACTTAAGCATTACATCACACGCAGGAGTGGGTTATGAGAATTAGTCTAATGACCACCCCTAGGCATGGTCTAATTCTCATAACCCACGACTGCGCGTGGTGTAATGGCTTTTATACAACTGGCGCATTCATCCAACCTTATTGCTATACAATAAACACATTAATTGAAGATGTATTGACAACCATCCGCAGAAAAAGTAGTTAAAATAAAAAAAATAGACATTTCCTCCGTGAGCAGCGCTGTTTCAAGGCATTCCATCTAAGGTGAGCGTGTGTTATGGGATTGATTGATTGAAATTTTTATTACAGATAGACAGTGCTTACATCTTTATACAATTTCCGAATTCATCCAACCTTATTGCTATACAATAAACACACATTAATTGAAGCATAATGGACGTTGCGTTTATGCAGTCAGGTTAGACGCCATTTACAGTCAAAGTTTTGCTTGTACACGTTGCAATTCAATTCCCCCTCCTCGCAGTCCTCGCCAGTCGCGTTAAAATACGTCATTGGCTGTAGGCTTTTAAAACAATTTAATAGGCTAAACTTCATTTTAACTTCTTTAATTCACATTTGTTTATTTCATAAAATTTTTCCTGACATAATGCTACCTGCCTCGACGAAATCCATGATTCGGTTGCGATACAGATGAATTATGAAGTTAGCGGTTGTTACTGGAATGATTGATTGATTGAAAATGTTATTACCAGATTGCAGAATGGGTACAGTACAGCTCAATACACACAATTGTTAAGGGGATGCAGACCAGAGAAAGACTTTCGTCTCGTTTACATCAGGGTCCCCCATTTTCAATTCATCATAACATATACATGACATACAGATAGACAGTACTGCTACATCTAGACATTTATGACATACCAGATTTACAAATACCAGTGTTTCCCCTATATGCATTCAGCAGCGGCGCAATTAGGACCGCCGCTGCTATGAACTCGACTATTAAAAAAATTATAATTATTTTTTTTTTAATTCTTTTTTTCATTTCATTTGGGCTGTGGGGGGTGCTTAATGTAAAATACTGACCTGAGGAAAAGGCTGCAGGGAGAAAGCACTGCAGTCTAGTCGATTGTGTGTTTTGAGCACAAAGTTGTTTGCAGCAGATTGATGCATTTAACTTTCAAATGTAAAAAAATAAAAATAAAATCCGTGGGGGCATACCCCCGGACCCCCCTAGAGGCACAGCACCACTGCTGATTTTTTTTTCCAGAAGGATCCGCCCCTTCCTGACAAAAGAAGCCACCCAACTCCTCGTCCAATCAACAGTCATCTCCCGCCTCGACTACTGCAACGCACTGCTCGCTGGCCTCCCGGCCACTGCCACCAAGCCTCTTCAACTCATTCAGAACGCAGCGGCCCGCCTGATCTCAAACCTACCGAAGTCGGCCCATGTCACCCCACTTCTTAGGGACCTGCACTGGCTCCCCATTGCTGCACGTATCCGCTTCAAGGCCCTCGACCTGGCATACCGTGCGGCAAAGGGAACCGCTCCCGCCTACCTCCGGTCAATGGTCTCTAACTACACACCCTCAAGACCCCTACGCGGTTCCCTTTGCCGGCACGGTGGTGTAGTGGTTAACACTGTCGCCTCACAGCAAGAAGGTCCAGGGTTCGATTCCCGCTTGGGGACCAGGTTTCCATGATGCCAGGTACCCAGGTGGGGTATCTCCCAGGCCTTTCTGTGTGGAGTTTGCATGTTCTCCCCGTGCTCGCAAGGGTTTCCCCCCCGATAAGATAAACCCAATGGAAAAACATGCACAACAACAGATCGCTAACGCTGTGGCGTCCTTGACGAAGACGGACAGGAGCACTTGGATTGGTCCCCTGGCGCGGCTCACGTTGACGCCTGTCTGCTCCCGGCTGCCCTTGGGGGGGAAGGACGACGGGATGGGTTAATCGCAGAGACGAATCGATTCTAAAGAGACAATGCATGCGTGTGTGTGTTCCGGTGTGTGTGCTAAAAACTAACCGCTGTGTGTACCGCTAAAAAACATTGAGTGTCGTTGCATGCCGAATAAAGACCTCTGCAACAGGTCCTGCATTATTATTATTATTATTATTATTATTATATCTTCTGGCCACCTCAGACCTACTCCTATCCAAGCCCCGGGAGGGTCATCAAAGAGAAGACGCCTATTCTCAGTCCTTGCCCCACGATGGTGGAATGAACTACCCAGTACCCACCCCAGTTAGGACAGCCGAAACCCGTCCAATCTTCCGCCGTCGACTTAAGACGCACTTCTTCAACCATTATCTGAAATAATAATAATAAAAATAAAATAAAAACTCTAACCCTAGGTCCCTAACTAACCTTACTGTCATGCACTTGTCCTAATAAACTAACCTACACTGTAACACGCAACACTTTGATGAACATTGTTACTCAGCTGATAGAGTTGTACCCTTCCTGATGACTTGTCGTACAGAACTTGTAAGTCGCTTTGGATAAAAGCGTCCGCTAAATGACTAAATGTAAATGTAAATGTAAAATGAGCCTGCAAGAACATGGCTATAATTTCGCCTGTCTTCAAAATGTGGGGTCCAATAGGATTGCAGGGAAGACTCGCATCTATGGCCAGTGACAGACATAATCTCCCTCGATTTATATTTTGAATAGGTTGCTTCAAAGCACGCCGTCTAACAGTGAAGTGAGCAGTTGTTATTGGTTTGCTTGATTGATTGGACATTTTATTAACAGTGAAATTAGTGTTTTTTTGACGAATGGCATCTAACAACAGACTTTGCGCGATATTTATTTTGTTACACAATGACTCATGACCCACCAAGGCAATTACATAATGCAACATTGTGTAAGAAACTAACACATTCCACGTGACAGAATCGTTTTTGAATGAGTCGTTATGACTCTTTCAACACATCCATTTGTAAAGATTATTGTCCGCCATCTTGGTTTTTCCTAAAAAGTCGAACTGGCAGAGTGATTGTAATTCGGTTGTGGGCGGGTTCTGGGATCACAAGCGTGGGTTATGAGAAATAACCACGTCTAACTTGACTGTTTCAGCCAATCAGAATCGAGAAATTTGCATACCATTGTATAAAAGCCAGTCATTTGTTTCCAATGTTGGGGAATCAGGATACTTGACTGGGCTGTTACACTTTTGAGGTAGTAGATGTGTAAATCATATCCTGTTTACAAAAACCAGGAACACTTTTATTTTGATTATGATGAATCTGAATACCAGCGACTTCTTCCTGTTTGCTGTTTGATTTTGCCTCAAGATCAGTTTCCATGGTAATATTTGGAACATTCTGTTTATATGTATACACAGGGGTGTTTGTTTATACAGGGGTATTGCTGCTGGAAATATGAAGATGCGGCCTACCCTGATAACTGGGATCATCTGTTATCAGGAATGCTGTGTAAACATGCCGTCTAATTCCCCTGTTCTTCTCCTCATCGTCTGTAGGTGGCAGCACAAGCTCAATTCCTACATTCAGGCTCATCTGTCAATTCATCCTTCTATTACAGCCTATTGGCTATTAGATTAGATTAGAATAGATTAAAATGTATTGTCATCATACAACACCAGTACAGTACAACGAAACAAAGTTTGGCATCCAACCAGAGTGCTTAATGTAACTGAAAGTGCAATAGTAATATACAATGTACAGGTGATTAAACTGGATATAAAATATATAAATTAGTACTACTGAGCAATAGCACTAAGCAGATGTATGTACAGAGTTGTAGTATTAATATGTACAGTGATACAGGTATAAAGACACTAAGTCATACTGGCCAGCAGCGTAACTAGTAAGAGTAGGTAAGGGATATGTACATTATAGTATCTACAGATATGTAAAAAGGATTATATGCAGGTATGTACAGACTGATATATGTGTGTGTATGTATATATATATATTATATTAAGGCTGTCAATCGATTAAAATATTTAATCTGATTAATCGCATGATTGTCCATAGTTAACTCGCGATTAATCGCAAATTTTTTATCTGTTCTAAATCTACCTTAAACGGATATTTTTCAAGTTTTAATACTCTTATCAACATGAGTCAACAAATGCTTGCTTTATGCAGCCATTTAACACAAAAGGATGACCCTCATGCATTGCAAATTTGCATCAAATTCAAAACGGCACAAAATAACTTAAAAGAAAATAATCATTTAAAACAATGAATAAAGGACTCACACCCCCCCCTCTCTCTCTCTCTCTCTCTCTCTCTCTCTCTCTCTCTCTCTCTCTCACACACACACACTCTCCCAGCTCTCTTTCTCTCTTTCTCTCTTGCCCCTTCCTCATCTCTCTCTCTCTCTCTCTCTCTCTCTCTCTCTCTCTCTCTCTCTCTCTCTCTCTCTCTCTCTCTCTCTCTCTCTCTCTCTCTCTCTCTCTCTCTCTCTCTCTCATACACACACACACACACACACACACACACACACACACACACACACACACACACACACACACACACACACACACACTTTGAGTCAGAAACAAACATAGTAACAATGAGTATCAATAATACACCTGAGTGAAGTCTAGTAAAAAAAAATAAAAAATGTATTAAAACGTTAATCGTGAGTTAAAATAAATAGTGGCGTTAAAGGAATTGTGCGTTAATATCGCGTTAACTTTGACAGCCTTTATATATATATACGGTATATACAGCATTATTGTACATGCTATCATACAGTTATATGGGTAGAGTATGAGGTAGGTAGGTAGTATTCTAAACTCATTAGTAAATTGAGTGTAAAGGAGTTGAAACACTGTTGCGTTCAGTTCCTCCTTTCCCTCTTCATCTCCTCTCTTAATGGATCACATTGTGAAGAAGAGACTTTCTCCTTGAGAGAAAGGAGACTGCATCAATCATTCTCGTGCTCACACAGCCACTCACTTGTGCACTACGGCGAGTGACCAGCAGGGGGCAGCACAGCGCTGTGAAATTTCACACCCTCTTCCTCTTATTCTCCTTTGACTCTGAACTAGGTGCCTCTTGGTCGATGAGGTAGTCCTGATTAATTAAGGATGAGGAACCAATAAACGGTCTGTTGTGTTTTTATTGCTTTCTCCTTCTTAAGTAATTGGGACTACCTCACCAGATCTTCAACCCTCATTAAAGCCCAATTAGGCCTAAATGGGGGATGTTTTGAATCCCGTTTAAACCGTTTAGAAAAAAAGATATATAGATTTTTATATAGATTATTTTTAGATTCGCTTAATATTCTACTGTATATAACCTGCCTCCCAGCTTTATGTCGATCAATATTAAGTCGATCTTCCAATTAATCATTCCGGTCAGAGTAGCCTATTATCTAGTACCCATCTTTCTATTTTCTATCTATTATCTATGACACCTCAGCAACCATTGGGCTACATGGAGGCACAAAGTCTTTCCATGTAATCATCCATGTAATGACCCTGGTGGTTCTCTGAGGAGGTACATAGTAGTATACCATGTAATGTAAGTGTCAATGCTGTTTGTCATTTTAACACCAGATACTTTCTTAAATGCCATCGTCCCGACAGACCGGTGTGATGGGGAGCTCTGATGTGTTCGCTTGCTGGTGTTATTAGCATTCGCTGAAGAGCTAGCTGAAAAGCTAGTTTTAGCTTAACGTTACCTTGGCTAAAGTTGGGGGCGGCTATTCATAATCCAGCAATAATGGCTGCAGACCTGCAAGCAAAGTACAGCAAATTGGCAAAGGACTGGAGTATTCCAAGGTAAATCACTTTTTCACCAGTAACGTTACATTGTCTTTCCATCTAGCTCACGTTAACCCTTTAATCGCCAAGGACGAGTTAACACGTCATTCTCCGCCATGCGTAATCTGCCAATGACGCCGTAACACGTCATTGAGATCAATATTTCAAAAATCTGTGATGGCAATCATATTTCACCCGCGGAGACTTGAGATCTCCTGTTGATCTCCTCTCAACTCTCCAACGGTTCAAGAGCGCCATCTGGTGGCCGATCGGCGGATCGCCCAAACAGCAAACCGGAAACGGAAAGTGGTGCTCATCCAAATTCGGTCCGGCCACTCGCTATAGCTCCCGGGGCTCCATCTCGACACACTGGATAATCAATCGCTCGCCCTAACTCAATAAACAACGTTATTTGGACGTATATAGTATTATACAACCTGGAAATGGTTAATCTAGATCAACATCCCATAATAGAAAACTGTCTACTCCAAGCTGATCGCCCAACGGCCCGAGGAGACTGGGGTAAGTTTCAGCGTTTATTATTACCGTGTTCGATACAAACTGCTCTGATGATCATATCACCCACACTACATGAATCATCTAACGTTGGCCACGGAATTATAAACGACCCCCCCCCCCCCCCCCCCCCCCCATCCGGTCAACATCAGATGATGAGTAGTAACTTCTAGAAGCACGTACAGTTGAAATTTTTTATCTGGCACCGATCGCTATCAAACTGTATTTGATCATCAATATAATGCATTTAGGGCTATAAATCACGTTCTGCAGAATGCTGCAGAAAACGATAAAAACATATTTATACTTTAGACCGTATTTTAGTATGTATATATGAATGAAAAAGTAGAATGTTGCTACATCCTAAACGATAGATACTTGACGTTGAATGGGCTATAGTAATGTCAATTTAGCAATACAATTAAAAAAGTTATAGCCCTGCAAAGAAGGGGAACATCTCCATAGACTTTCAACAGTGGCAGATAGGGGTATATGATCAGAATAATCCCTGGCAGATAAAGGGTTAACGTGGCTAACCTAAGTGTCGTCACTGATCAACCTCTCGCACACATGCACGCAATTAATGACATGTTGCGGACAGCCATACGGTGATAATGTTTAGCTTTTAGTGCCAAAGGATAAGAGTCTGAGGCGGAGTCTCAAAAGAGAATGTTGAATATTTATCGTGCATAAAAACTAGCCAGAGCCTCTGCTACTAGCTAACTGTACCGGAGCAGACTGGATAGCAAGTGCAACAACGTATAACGTCCGTGCCGAACCAATGTCCAAACAACCGTTCCGTGGGTGAACTTATTGAGCATAGTGGTCAATTAATGATACTAATACTAATCTATACAATGACCTGTTGTTGAATAAATACCATTACTTTCTAGTTATTACTAGAAAACTGTATATATAAAACAGTATCTGTAGCTGTAAAAGAAATACAAAGTTTTATAATTTATATAATATAATATAATATATATATTTTTTAATGTATGCACTGGTATCGGATCAGTATCGGTATCGGCCGATACCCAAAGATTAGGTATCGGAATCCGGTCGGGAAGGAAAAATGGTATCGGAACATCTCTAGTACATAGTAGTATACCATGTAATGATCCTGGTGGTTCTCTGAGGAGGTACATAGTAGGTTCAGATTGGTAAGCATGGTAGCAGGTGGTTCGCCCCTATTCTTTCTGAGAGTCCCACATACATGGGTTTGACACGCTAGCAGTCGTGCACACATTGCAACTGAGTTATAGTAGTTGTCCGTATACAGTCTGTATATTGGCTTTGAGAGAAACGTCAGTGGCCAATCAGATCGCGGAACCCGAACACGGACGTGAAAGTCCGTTAGGGAAAATATACACGCTGCCCTGCTAAATCGCCAAGGAGGATCAGTTCTGCCACTGTGACAAAGCCTTGAATGTGTCAGAATTTCAGAGACCTGACCGATGCACTGCCCTGCATACATGTTGGTTTGGACCACAATTAATAATCTGGTAATTACCATAAAATAGTATTGTGGAATTCTGGCTATAAAGGAATATCTTATCTTATCTGTTGCTAAATGTTTAAATATGTAGAAAACTAATTTCACCCACTTTTTTACTCTACCATAAACCTGCGATGTGAAAATAAACCCGATTCTGAAGTTTGATCTTGCCGCGTGCAGGTGGGTGACTGTCACTCAAAGTGCATTGCAAGTATGGGCGGAGCCCAGCCAAAAACAGCTTGGACTTTGGAAGGGCATAAAGTAGGGCTGGGCGATATGACCAAAAACGTTATCGCAATAAAATTATAAAATTATTTTCATATAATTCGATATCGATAATTATCGTCGATATCATGTCTGTCAAGTTTAATTAACTTCTTATGCTGCTGCGAATGTCTCAAGTCGAGTTGATGTCGTCATCAGTCCACGCACGTTAGCAGTTAGCCGACAAGCGGAGTATCTCATGACAATAAATATGACACTAAAATACTCTCTTCCGCCACAATATATTGAAACGAACTGTATACCCCACACTACTATAAACGTGGCCTCAGAATTCAAAACACACACATACTCGGCACGTAAATATATAAAACAGTGCCGTGCAAGCTAGTTATACTAGCCAGCCTGTTTTATCTTACCGGTGTATTCCATGACAATGTGCTAAATATGACACTAAAATACTCTCTTCCGCCACAATATATTGAAACGACGTCCACTGTATTCCCCCACTACTATAAACGTGGCCTCAGAATTCACGCCACACACATACTCGGCACGTAAATATATAAAACATCGCCGTGCAAGCTAATTAGCCTAGCAAGCCTTGTTGTTGAGTGAGTCCTACCTCCTTCCGGGTCTACTTCGCTCTCGGCCATCTCCTTCACTGATTGGTTGTTAGCTGTTGTGAGTAAGCACGTCATCACGTAACGTTGGTTGTTGTTAGTGAGTGTGCTGAGCCGAGGCTGAACGGAGCCAAGCTTGGAAAATCGATATATCGAAACTTTGCGACCACGTTTCATGTTTATTTCGAGGAAATAATTTATCGCGATAGTTATCGTTATCGTTTTATCGCCCAGCCCTAGCATAAAGTGGTGCACCAAAGTACTTGATTAAAAATACATAACTGTAACTGAGGGGTACAATTCCCTGACTGTATTACTAGATATGATACTTACTACCACTACCTTTGTACTTAATATTCGGCCACCCAGTACACGGCATAAATATATTATCATAAACACTCTCACGTAGATGAAACGGATCCAACACAAATGTACGAAGTCGAAACAGGTCTTTATTTCTACACAGCGATGGTGTGTAGAACAAGCACTTAATCACTTAATTACATTTATGAATTGAAATAGTATGCACTTTTATGGCAAAGAGTATTCGTCGGTATATCAATAGAGAATGTCCAATCTCTGAAGGCGCAGGTGGTAAATATACGACCTGGAATAGTTAAGGAATAACAGCAATGATACTTTAATGATTATATACTAGATACACTAGAGGGGGTTAATCCGGTCGCTTGTAAGCCGACAGGAGTAGGAGGGGGGGGGGGGTAGAATCCGGCTGCCTCGTCCGGCCAAGGGTATCCCAGGTGAACCCACTGTAGTGCCGTTCAATGCGCCGGCGATCCTTGGACCACAGATGAAAGCAGGTGGACTCTTTGTGGGCCGGCTCTCTCCGGTCCACGGGGGAGAGACGTGAAGCGACCTCGTCTTGCAGAGCGTCTCCTCACCTTGCGTCCTCTCCAGGGGGGGGGGTTCCAACACACGGCAGTGTCGGGGGTCTTTATCCATGGAATAATCAAAGTATACAAAGCATAATCCGTGCCTGGGAAGGCGGGCTGTCGTCGGTAGAATAATCCGGTATACAGGTCCACTCGCTCGTCGGCTCTGGGGCTCCTCGGGTGCAGCTTCACATGGGGTCAACCACCCTGGGTAAGCAGCCAGTTCTCTGCCCGAAACGATGGGGTACTGACTACGGTAGTATTCTCACCGCACGAAGCACTATATATTAACAGACTATTATTAGCTTAATAGACTACGTCCAACTCGACGATATAGTGCCAAATATGACTATTCAAATATTAATATACACGATGTCTCAATACCGATGGTAGGCGAACTTGGCCTTACTCCCACACGTGGCGTCGCGGGGAGGCTTTACGTCTGTGACTCTATTGGAGGGTATTATTATTATTATTATAAGAAACTGGACTGAAAAGAAAGTCCTACTTTAGTAGCGCAGTATATATACGCACTATGAACAAATAGTCCCATTAGTGGTGCGGTAGCCAGATTCCTACGCGGAACTAGGACTTGTTCGTACATGTGGAGCGGTACGTTTGAACTGGGTCTGAGGGGTATGGCAGCCTGGCACCAAGGTCTCGACCAATAGTAGAATGGAGACTATTATGGGATGTTCAGTAGGCTAGAATGGATATTCAATGCATATTGTACAAGGAATATACAAGGGATATCAGGGAATATTAGAGAATATACAAATACAATTAAATATATATATATAAATAAATATATATATTCGGTTTAATCTGGCCCTTCACAACAATAACAATGAATTTTATTGAAAAAAACCTTACAGATGTGTTTCATAGACTCACAGGAATTGTGTAAAATTGCTCAAATAGTGAAAAAAATTGCAAAATATGAGCCCTTTAACTCAATCTGCGGCATCCACGTGTTTGCTCGCCTTGAACGCCAATCACGTATATATACGTAATTTGGTCAGTTTTCCTTTTTTTCGATTTTAATATTCGATTCAGTGTCACGGACCTATGTTACCGTTAACACATTCGTGGGCCACGTTGATCTCCGTGTTTCGATTCCACCGGTTGTGGACAGAGGCACGGATATATCCGTAGGAAGTTGTTATTGCTTTTATTCCATTTTAATAACCTATTCAAGGTCGCCGAGCGGCACTGCAGATTTACCCTACTCTATGAATTCGAGAAGGTGCAATACCGGCCAGATCCTCTTAGGGGTGCTATCGCGCTAATGCAGTGTGCCCTGTGGCTGAACGGATCAGTTTTCTTTTTTTACTTTCAATTGAGATTTCAGTAGCAGGATTCTGGATGTGCAGCATGTAGCTTGGATTACGTTTCGGATCGCAGATTTCACCATGCAATAAGGGGATTTATCATCAGCCAATGGACATATCGATCTACCAGATGGCGATCGATAATGGGGAAATGCTCAGGGGGATCAGCCCGGACCACGGTAAGATCTTTTTCACGTAAATTACAGCCCGATCGGGCATTGTTTTGATAGCCATCCAGGCGATCGGCCTATGTGGCTAGTTAGACGAACACGGTTATTGGTAATCAATAATAATAAACGACGTCCCCCGCCCTCCCCCTTTCATGCATACATGCTTTGGGATCGTCCCGATCATATGCAGTCCCAAATCCCGTATAACGCTTGTAACTGAGGGGTACAATTCCCTGACTGTATGGTTAGATATGATACTTACTACCACTACCTCTTGTACTTTAGACTCTGGCCACCCAGTACTAGGTATAAATAATTATGATAAACACTCCCACCTGATGAAACGGATCCAACACAAATGTACCAAGTCGAAAGTCTGCGTTTAATAATAATACATAGCAAAAGGTATGTACAACGATCACTTAATTACATTTATGATTTGAAATAGTATGCACTTTTATGGCAAATGAGTATTCGTAGGTAGATCAATATCGAATGTCCAATCTCTGATTGCGCAGGAAGCAAATATACAACCTGGAATATTTAGGGAACAATAGCAATGATACTTGAATGATTATATAGCTGGATACACTAGGGGAAGGTTCCGACTGCTTGTAGGACAGCTGGAGGGGGGGGGTAGAGTCTGGCTGTATCCCGTCTGGCCGAGGATATCCTGGGAGAGCCCACAGTCGTGCGACCCGGTGCCCAGCGATCCTCGATCCACAGATGAAAGCAGTTGGACTCTCTGTGGCCGGCGTCCTCCGGTCCACGATGGAGAGACGTGAGGCGACCTCGTCGTGTAGAGCGTCTTCTCACCTGTCGTCCTCTCCGGGGGGGGTATTTCCAACACACCGCAGTGTTGGCCTTTATCCATAGAATAATCAAAGTACTCAAAGCATAATCCAAGCCGGGGAAGGCTAGCCGTCGTCGGTAGAATAATCCAATATACAGGTCCACTCGCTCTTTGGCCTGGAGCTCCTCGGGTGCAGCTTCACGTGGGGTCAACCACCCTGGATAAGCGTCCAGCTGATGCCCGAAACGATGGGGGTGCTGATTACTATAGAACTCTTACCGCACGAGGCACTACATATGAATAGACTATTATTAGCTTAATAGAATACGTCCAACTCGACGATATAGTGCCAAATATGACTATTCAAATATTAATATACACGATGTCTCAATGCCGATACTGGGCCGAATTGGCCTTACTGCCCACACGTGGTTCGCGGGGAGGCTTTTGCGTCTGTCACTCTGTTGGAGGGTAAGGAACTGGACTAAAAGAAAGCTCTACTTTAATAGCGCAGTATATATACGCACTATGAACAAATAGTACCATTAGTGGTGCGGTAGACATATTCCTACGCGGAACTAGGACTTGTCCATACATGTTGAGCGGTACGATTGAACCTGGTCTGAGGGGTATGGCGACCTGGCACCAAGGTCTCGTCCAATGGTAGAATGGAGACTATTATGGGATGTTCAGTAGACTAGAAGGGATATTCAATGCATATTGTACAAGGAATATACAAGGGATATCAGGGGATATACAAATACAATTAAATATATATATATAAATAAATATATATATTCGGTTTAATCTGATCCTTCAGAACAGCCGCCCCCTAATTGGTCCCAACCCAATTAGTTAAGCAGAGACAGATTAACCGCACTGTCTACCACTCAAGGGTTCGCTGTAAGGGTCAGTCAACTCACAAAGTCATAGGGTCATGGTCATCATCGATTGTGTCTGGGAGTCGGGGCAGTTCTATGAGCCTCGCCACAGGACGGGTGTAAATGCGCCCCTGGACGAGTACTTCAGCTGCTCGGACCTTGCCATCGGCACCGGTGATCACTTTGCTTACGCGGCCAGCCGGCCACATAGCTCTGGGTAGTGACTGGTCAATAATCATGACGACTGTTCCTTCCGTCAAATTGTCTCTCTCTTTTACCCACTTCTGGCGGGTCTGTAGAGACGGTAGGTAGTGCAGTAGGAAACTGCTCCAAAACTTGTCGGCTAATACTTGGCTGTACCTCCACATTCGTCGGCCGTTCGCTTCTTCAGGCCGGTACATTGTCTGGGGTAACGCGGGATCTAGCCGCCCCATCAGGAGGGTGTTGGGGGTGACTGGGTCGACATCTGCTACATCACTGGAGACGTAACCGAGGGGCTTTGAGTTCAATACTCCCTCAATCTCCGTGAGGACTGTCATTAGGACTTCTTCCGCCACAGTCTGGGCCCCAAGTACTGCGTACAGGGCTGTCTTTATAGAACGTACTTCTCGTTCCCAAGTTCCACCGAAGTGGGGTGCGTTTGGGGGGTTGAATTGGAAGTCAATCTGGGCTGGAGCGAGGTGGGTCTTAAGTTCTGGGCCCATAGCTTGGAAGCTCTCCCTCAGCTCTCTTTCTCCGCCTTTGAAGTTTGTCCCGTGATCTGACAATAATGTAGACGGTTTTCCTTTCCGTGATGTGAATCTTCGGAAGGCCATAAGGAATGAGTCTGCGCTCATGGTCGGAAGGAGCTCGATATGTATCGCTCTGGTGGTCATGCATTTGAATACAATACCCCACCGCTTCTCGGTGCCTCTTCCTTTCTTTATGTGCAGCGGGCCAAAACAGTCCATGCCTGTTGAGTGGAATGGCTTGTCGCCGAGTCGGAGGCGACATGGAGGTAGGTCAGCCATCCGTGGTATGCTGGGCTGCGCGCGCCACTTTCGGCAGTCTAGACAGGTTCGCTGGAAGCGTCGCACCGCCTCTCTTCCTTGAAGTATCCAGTAACGACGTCTGATTTCCGCGAAGACTCTCTCTGCTCCTGCGTGGTGTACATCCTCGTCGTATTTCTTTATAATCAGCTCTGTGACCTTGTGTCGGCTGTTCAATACGATCGGGTACTTAATGTCATCCGGTAAATTGGGGGCTCTCCGCAGGCGACCACCCACTCTGATGAGGGTATGTGTGTCACTCTCGGGGGCCAGATGAATCAATCTGCTGTCTGATGGGACGGGCTTTCCTCCCTGTAGACAGTCTAGTTCATCGGGGAACGAGTCTCTCTGGGCTCGTTGCAGTAGAAGCAGTTCTGCTTCCTCGTAGTCAGCTGCTGACATATCAGCGGGGGACTTAATCTCTGGGTGGTGCCGCAGGAATGTCCGTTGCTGCGCACTCTCTATGGTAATGCAATCGTCTATGTTGGGGTCTGCGGAGACAACAGTGCTCAATCCACAGAACATGGGTTTCTTATTCTCAGCCTCCTCGTCACTTGCTTCCCTCGGGGTGGGCGTGGGCCAATCTCCTTCCGGGAGCTTGAGGAATGCTGGTCCGTCACTGTAGATGTTATGACGGGTTAAGTCATCTAGGGACATTCCCCGGGTGATGACGTCAGCTGGGTTGTGTTTTGTATCAACATGGCGCCAGTTTGCTTCTCCGGTTAACTCTCCGGTTAACTCTTGAATCTCAGTGACTCTGACTCCCACGAAGACTTTGTATTTGCATGAATCCGATTTGATCCAGGCGAGTACTGTCGTGGAATCTGACCACAGGATTGTTCTATGCACCGGAATGGTGAGCTCACGTTGGATGAGCGTGGCTAGATGCGCTCCTGCGAGGGCTGCGCAGAGCTCTAGACGTGGGATAGACTGTTGCTTGCGTGGGGCTATTCTCGAGCGGGCGAGGATGAATGCTGTGTAGATCTCTCCCCCCTCTTCTTGGGCCCGCAAGTAGGCTACTGATCCGTAGGCGACCTCGGAGGCGTCACTGAAGACGTGTAAATCCATTTTACATGTCTCTGGCCTCACCGTGGGTGGGAAGTAGCTTCGGCGTATATTAACGCCTGGGAGTGAGTGGAGTTCCATCTCCCACTCTCTCCAGGTGGATGCAAGGTGTGCGGGAATGGGGTCGTCCGAGCCCTGGTCCTTGTCCCACAATGCTCGTACAATCATCTTTGCCCTGGTGGTGTACGGTAGTATACATCCTAACGGGTCATATTGTCGGGCGAGTGTTCTGTACACACTCCGTCTGGTGGTCGGTATTGCCGTCGACCTTCCCTGCTCCGTGGTCAGGGGTTTGTGTCTATAGTGGAGCGAATCTGTTTTGAAGCGCCACACTAGTCCTAGTGTCATCTCTTGGGCTTCTCCTGGGATTGTGGCCATCCAGGTCTCGCTGCTCGCTGCCTTGTCCTCGGAGGAGAGGCTGCGCAGTACGTGCGGATCGCTGCTGGCCCACTGCCTGAGATCAAAGCCGCCTTTGATCAGAGAGGCGCGGAGTTTAAGTAGGAGAGCCTCGGCTTCTTCCTGGGTCGAAACGCTTTGTAGACAGTTATCTACGTAGAAGCTGTTCTTCACACTGTGTCGGACCTCTTCGTCCGCTGCTGGGTCCTCTGCGACATGTCTCTGTAGTGCAAATGTAGCACAGCATGGGCTGCATGTAGTTCCGAAAGGGAGGACTTCCCATTGGTAGATGGCTGGGTGCTCATCTCCTGGCCTCTCTCTCCATAGGAACCGCAACAGGGGCTTGTCCTCCTCTACTAATCTCACCTGCAGGAACATCCCTTTGATATCCCCGCTGATAGCCACCTTGTCCTGGCGGAAGCGGAGTAGTACGCCTAGTAGGGAGGGGCCGAGTGTAGGACCGGGCAATAGCTCTTTATTCAGATTTTGGGATCCGATCTGGTAGCTGCAGTTAAACACGATGCGGTCTTTGCCGTTGTGATGAACCTTGTGGTGGGGCACGTACCACGATTCAGTCGTCTGGTCGGCCTCTTTAATGTCAATCTTTGTGACGTGTCCCGCTGTGATGAGCTTCTCAATCTCAGCGCGGTATACACTTTCTTGGGCGGGGTCCTTGGCTAAGCGCCGCTCTGTGTTTAGTAGGTACCGCTCTGTGGCGTCTTTCTTTGCGTGAAAGGTAGGCATCCCTTCCCGCCGCAGGAGTGGCGTGGCGTATCTCAACACGCCGCTGACTGGGACTATCTTTGTTCCCGTCTCGAGGAGGTTAATGGCGTAGATGTCGTCTTTAGAGCGAATGTCTTTCTTTTCGTTCTTAAAGGGCATTTGTTCTAAGGTCCATAGCCTCTCTACATGCTGCAGGAGTGCGGTGTCTCCCTCTGTGACTCGGGAGTGGAGACAGCTAGTGGCTGTGGTTCGGTTGAGAGATTTGGCGAGTGGGCCTTGGAGAGTCCATCCTAGGCGGGTCTCGACTGCTGCAGGACAGCCTCTGGGTCCGGTATGAACCCGGTCTATCGGGACAATGAGGTCTGCATGGTCGGAGCCTATCAACAGTGTCGGGGTAGCACCGTCTATGAGTGGGATCGGTAGCTTGCGTAGATGTACATATTTCTCCATCAGCTTGGCTACGGGGTATGTGTACCGCGACAGTCCTATTTCTTGGCTGGTGAAAGCGTCTGTAATCCTGTACCGTCGCTCGGGCTGGCCGCTTGCTGCAATAGAGAATGAGACATTCTCGCCCTTTATCGTTTTCAAATCTCTTCTTATTGTCCGAATTGTCATTTGGTTTTCGCTCCCCCGCAGCCCTAGCTGGGCCGCAGCGGACGCGAGCAGAAGGGTCTTCTCTGACCCGTCATCAAGGACGGCGTAAGTGTCCATGACTTTATTCTGGTAGCTCAATGTCACACAGACTACCTTTAAGAGCACTCTGGCTCCGCTGCTGCTGGCGGGGTCGATGTACATGACGCTTGCTTTGCTGCTTGATGGTGCGGGTGGAGGCCGCCGTCTGTTACTGTCGTGGAGTATGTCCAGATGGGCTCCATCGCACCGACTGCACTTTTTCTTTAAGCGGCATTCGGCTGCCATGTGTGATCGCGCACAGCGAAAACAGCGTCTGTTGGACTTTATCCATTGACTCGCTTCCTCCGCATTCATCTTGGGGAATGAGTCGCATTGTGACAGCCAGTGTTCTTTCTCACAGTAGGGGCACACTATCTTCCACTTCTCCTTTCTTGAGGGGGTACTGTGGCTCCTACTGCTTGGCACTGACTCCGATTGGTGCATGACAGTCACCGATCTTCTTCCATCATTTAGTGTCCTGGTTCCTTCTCTGGAGCCAGGGGTGCTCCGTCCGAATGTATCTAGCCGTAAGCTGCTGACTTCTCTCGCCAGGAAGTCGGCTAGATCGAGGAGGTTCGGTTCGGGGCCATTAGGGTCTCGGTGGTCTCTCTGCCGCCTAAAGCGCTCCTGTCGGGCGGGCGGCAGCTTCTCCAAGATCCTCTCTACATTTGAGTTGGCGTATAGTTCATGCCTACCCTTTTCCCTCTGCGCTCCCAGCATCCCTACCAGGGACTGCACTCTGATGGACAGGTCGTCCAGTGCTCGATTGTCTGTTGCTGGGGGTAGGCGGTCGATGTGCCTGATCTCCTGGATCACGTAATCCCATATACGTCCATATCTCTGGTCCAACGCTACCAGCGCTGCGGTGTATGGGGTCGTGGAAGTGGCGTAGGCGAGCGCTATGTTGTGCGCGCGGGGTACCTTTAAATGCTTCAGTAGTATCGCGTATTTATGGCGTTCATCAATGACATCCACCAACATTGTCTCCAGACACATGCGGAGCTCCGTATACTGGGCCCGGTTCTCCTGGGTGAAGTCTGGTACCATAGGTGTGCCAATGTATGACGCGGATTGTTGATACATCGGCGAGCGTTGGGGGAGAGGCCTCCTAGGCGAGTCTCCTCCTGCTCCTTGGCGTGGGCTGGTACCGGCTGTGTACCATGGCCCGCTGGTCCAGGTGCTGTTCCTCGGTGCGGGTCGTGCGTCGTGCTCACCCGTGAATAGCGTCGGGGGTCTGTAGCGCAGCTCCGCGGGGGTATAGCCTGGGCTGTACTGGACCTCCTGGTCCGGTAGAGTACTGTGCTGTCGTCGGGCGTGGTTCTCCTCCTCTTCCTCTTCGTCTTCCGTTAGGTCATCCAGGGCTTGTAGTCTCTGATTTAGCCTCTCCGCAGTGTATACTGCTTCTTCCCGGTGACTGGGTCTCGCTTGGGCCGGTTGGGGAAGGGGGTCTGCGGGGGGTATAGACCTCGTCTGTTGGTCAAGTTCAGGGTCGCTTACTCGGCTAGGGGATGCCGCCCTGGAGTGATGTCTAGACGAGTTCCTGGAGCCTCTGGTGGAGGGAGGGGGTGTTGTCCTTCTGATCAGCTGTTCTATTAGTTGCGCTTGTGCTCTGTCGCGCTCGGCTTCGCGCTTGGTGAGATCCGATTCTCTCTGGGCACCGGTGGCGGCGCGTTGGGCGTCGGCCCGGTCTCTTGCCATATTCTCTTCCATCTGAATGCGTCTTATTTCCAGGCGTATGTGCTCTTCTTCGCTCCGTTGCTGTATCTGCAATCGATCGCGTTCGCCCTGGAGTCTATCGCGTTCAGTAGAGGCTTTCAGGCTGACGAGGAATGCCTGCTGTAGTGTCCTCTCTGCCTCGCTGGGAGAAGACGGTTGTATAGGGGAGCCGTCCCTTGGGGTACTCCGTGCGGAGTCTTGGAGCTCTATCTCCACGGTGCTCTCCTCATCTTCTTCCGTGCCGAGTTCTCTCTCGGTAGTGTTGTCTTCCTCCCGGGACTCGTCGGGGACTACTTCTTCGGTATTGGCGGGGTGTAAAGTCATGTCTGGTTCCCCCTGGTCCCCACCGTGAGCTGGGTCAGTTACGTTAGAACCCATAGGGGCCTCTATGGTCGGGGTAGCCTGGTCGTTAGGGTTAGACATAATTTTACTTTCTAGTTTTACCGCGTTTACTGTTGGTAGAAGACTAGGTTGTTGACTGACAGCGTAAGCCTCTAGGTACTGAGGGAGCTGTCGTTTGCGCCGCGGGCGTTGTTGGTTAGGAGGATCGTTTCGTGGAGTGTTCATCATAGGCCATTTTAATATTAATAACACTATATTAATATTACACTGATTACCATCCGGCTCGAAGGACCAATTGTAACTGAGGGGTACAATTCCCTGACTGTATGGTTAGATATGATACTTACTACCACTACCTCTTGTACTTTAGACTCTGGCCACCCAGTACTAGGTATAAATAATTATGATAAACACTCCCACCTGATGAAACGGATCCAACACAAATGTACCAAGTCGAAAGTCTGCGTTTAATAATAATACATAGCAAAAGGTATGTACAACGATCACTTAATTACATTTATGATTTGAAATAGTATGCACTTTTATGGCAAATGAGTATTCGTAGGTAGATCAATATCGAATGTCCAATCTCTGATTGCGCAGGAAGCAAATATACAACCTGGAATATTTAGGGAACAATAGCAATGATACTTGAATGATTATATAGCTGGATACACTAGGGGAAGGTTCCGACTGCTTGTAGGACAGCTGGAGGGGGGGGGTAGAGTCTGGCTGTATCCCGTCTGGCCGAGGGTATCCTGGGAGAGCCCACAGTCGTGCGACCCGGTGCCCAGCGATCCTCGATCCACAGATGAAAGCAGTTGGACTCTCTGTGGCCGGCGTCCTCCGGTCCACGATGGAGAGACGTGAGGCGACCTCGTCGTGTAGAGCGTCTTCTCACCTGTCGTCCTCTCCGGGGGGGGTATTTCCAACACACCGCAGTGTTGGCCTTTATCCATAGAATAATCAAAGTACTCAAAGCATAATCCAAGCCGGGGAAGGCTAGCCGTCGTCGGTAGAATAATCCAATATACAGGTCCACTCGCTCTTTGGCCTGGAGCTCCTCGGGTGCAGCTTCACGTGGGGTCAACCACCCTGGATAAGCGTCCAGCTGATGCCCGAAACGATGGGGGTGCTGATTACTATAGAACTCTTACCGCACGAGGCACTACATATGAATAGACTATTATTAGCTTAATAGAATACGTCCAACTCGACGATATAGTGCCAAATATGACTATTCAAATATTAATATACACGATGTCTCAATGCCGATACTGGGCCGAATTGGCCTTACTGCCCACACGTGGTTCGCGGGGAGGCTTTTGCGTCTGTCACTCTGTTGGAGGGTAAGGAACTGGACTAAAAGAAAGCTCTACTTTAATAGCGCAGTATATATACGCACTATGAACAAATAGTACCATTAGTGGTGCGGTAGACATATTCCTACGCGGAACTAGGACTTGTCCATACATGTTGAGCGGTACGATTGAACCTGGTCTGAGGGGTATGGCGACCTGGCACCAAGGTCTCGTCCAATGGTAGAATGGAGACTATTATGGGATGTTCAGTAGACTAGAAGGGATATTCAATGCATATTGTACAAGGAATATACAAGGGATATCAGGGGATATACAAATACAATTAAATATATATATATAAATAAATATATATATTCGGTTTAATCTGATCCTTCAGAACAACGCTTATATTCACGGCGCTATAAAATGAGAACCTATTGATGAATTTTTTCTTTAAGCCATTTTGAAGGGACGGTTTATGGACTCAATTGACAATGAGAATGGACAGATAGCAATACTATAAAGTATAGATTTAGCTGTACAAACAGCCCCACGTTTGTTTACATTCCCCGGTCCTCTTGACATTAATTAGACTCAGCCCAATGGCCCCGAATGTGTTAAAAGGCATACTGAGACCCCGGCCAGTACCGGCCAGATCCTGCTAGGTGGCAGTATCGCCCACCCTTTGAAACCCTGTTTCAGACTGTGTCACATCTAATCTTGTCCGGGCAGATAATTTTGGTCCAGGCAAGTCTGGCGGTTCACCCGATCACATTGGAACGTGTCCATGGCCCCTTGATGCATGTGTTGTGCCAGATTATGTCGGGGACCCGATGGACATCAATATCTGACGTCAATTCCACCTTGATCCTACAATGATTTCATATCGATCCAGTCGATCAACGTATGTAGTGTTCAAAACGAATGCCGTTGATGACGATCCGAGCATCAGAAACAGTAGCGTGTCCAGGCGAGTAACGCGAACGCATTTAGCTAAATTCACATATCGCTCCATAACGCAGTTCCCAGGAATTAGCCAGTATCACTCTGAAACTATACAATATTCACGACGGGATAACATATATGTAATACGTATACATGAAAACATAATTTTTTTTTACAAGTTGAACGAGGGATAGTTACTGTCAAATGAGCCATAGTATTGTCTCCATAGCTATAATATAGAATATAGATATAGCCCTGCAAACACAGCGACGCACAGTGAAAATGCCTATTTTAAAGCGTGGCACATTTACTACAGGATGAGCATAATAGCTGGCAGAGAAAGTTAATGCAATTATCAATCAATCAATCAATCAATCAATCAATCAATCAATCAATCAATCAATCAATCAGACATGACTAAAACTAAAATGTTAAATAGCTGACGAAATTAACACTGCGTCTGACCAAGCCAGAGGTACCCCTGCCAGGAATTTAACCCGGGTCTTTGCGGTGGTAGGCGAGTGCTTAGACCTCTACACTGATTGAAAACTTTATTAACAGATTGCAGAATGGGTACAATACAGTACAGCTCAATACACACAATTGTTAAGGGGATGCAGACCAGAGAAAGACTTTCGTCTTGTTTACATCAGGGTCCCCCATTTTCAATTCATCAGGACATATATGACATACATGACATACAGATAGTCAGTACTGCTACATCTATACATTTATGACATACCAGATTTGCAAATACAGTACTGTTTGTGATACAGAAGGAGTCAAGAAAAGGGAGTATATACATTTGACGTAGAAACTGTACATTGGAGGAGGTTGGGTGGGGGGGGTTGGGTACATTGGGATATTGACAACCATACTGGGTAATTTACATTGGAGGTGGTTGGGGGGGGGGGGGGGCACACTGTATAAACAAGCAAAACTGTACATTGAGGGGGGGGGGGGGGGGAGACACTGTACAAACAAACAAAATTGTACATTGGACTATTGACAACCATACTAGGTAAATGACTGTACATTGGAGGGGGTTGGGTTAGGATATTTACAGGGGCCAGTGTTGAATTGCAGTCTCCCGTAGGTGTCCCTTGAGAGAGGTTTTGAAAGTGGGTAGTGATCCACATTCCTTTACAGCTTTGGGTAGGGCGTTCCACATTGATGTGGCATAATTGCGAAACGTGTTTAGTCCCTTATTTGAGCCGAATCTGGGTTTAACATGATTTGTGGAGCTCCCTCTGGTGTTGTGATCGTGGTATTCACTGACCTTTGGGAAGTATTTTGACATGTACATGGGTATCTTGGTCATGTAGTGTATCTTGTAGACCAGGCCCATTGCAAGTCGTCTACTCTAAGCCATCCTAGGTTGTCAGTACGAGTCCTGTACTGATTTTCAGGACTTGTGACTCGACTTGTACTTGATCACTGATGACTTGGAAATGGGCCCTAATCATTTTAGCATAAGCTATAGATGGCTATATTAATACTGTGACATTATTTATTTATATTAATGTTAAGTAAATAAACCCCCTTTGAAATGGTGACCGCTGTGTCATTTATGTTTAATCATGTAGACCTTTTTTATCTGTATGTCAGCTCTTTGACTGCCAGAGTGGAGGGGACTCAACCTTGATGACTTGGGGTCTTCTTTGGTGACTCAGACTTGGATTCGGACTTGAGATTTAGTGACTCCACTACAACACTGCACTCCAGTGCTTAGACCTCTACACTCCCCAGCTGCGGCAGGCATTCGGTTTTGTCTACTGACCGAATGTAACGAGCAGAATCTGTTTCCTGTATTATTGTCCATGTGAAAATGAAATGAAAAGAGCCTCATGGCTTCTGTAAAGGTCAGAGCACATTTACTGTGTGTGAAGCTAGATATTATAATACGAATAACCTTCCCAAAAAATACTATGAAAAACAAATAAACAAACTCGAAACTGGTCTAATCGCTGTCTTGGTCTACTTAGAACTGACTGGGTGATCAGGCTGGTTGATTAATGGGCTAAGAACGAGCCGCAGGTCTAGACCTCGGCTATTTTAAGAAGACATGACCAGCACAGTGGCAGCAGAGAGTTCTCGAGGAAGGACACGTGAGGAAGAGGACGAAGAACAGCGCCGTCCGGGTCCTGGCACTATCTCATTACACACACAGCCACAAGCAGGAAACACACACACGCAAAACACACACCACACACGCACGCACGCACACACACACACACACACACACACACACACACACACACACACACACACACACACACACACACACACACACACACACACCACCCCCCCCCCCCAGGCCTAGGTCCTGCCATTGATGCACACACAAAACACAAACACACACACACATTTCTAGGTCTTGCCATTGACACATACGCAATATAAATGCAGTCCATTTACATGCAAAGATACTGTACGTGCACACACAAACACAAACGCATACACACTTGAATTATTCCTAGGTCTTGCCATCGACACACAAGCAAACACACGCACGTGTCAATCCCAGTATCCTCAGGTTGACAGTCGGGGGCTTAATTTCATGCTTGGCTGCCCCCCCACCCCCCTGTGAGTTGTAAAGTTGTGCTGGCTCCAGGGTAACAGTGTGTCCGTTGGCTTGTTGACTGTGTATTTCTGTCTCTCTGAGCGCTTTCACACCGGCTCCATTCTGGAGCCTCTGAACCTTGGTGCTTTCTGGAGAACCAGCCTGCGTTTACACCTATTTAAGCAGAACCAACGTTCCACCGCCCTCCGTCATCAACGGGGGGCATTACTCAGGCGGAAGTAAACACAACACAACCATATGAACACAACTAGGGATGCACGATATTTCTTTTTTGACACCGATACCGATACCGATAAATTTATGCTCCTCAAGCCGATAACCGATATCGATAACCGATATTTATTGTATTATAAAACATTTTTAATGTATATATTTTTTTTGATCAAATTTTTTTTTTTTAACATGAAACAAAACATATCACAATACAATAATAATACATAAAAAGACTTCCCAGGACAATAACTTAACACCAACTTAAATGTGACCTAACCAGACAACAGAAACAAAAGCCAAGACAACAGTTTTGACTGATAAGTGACCATATTTATTTTTCCAAATGAAAATTCACAATCCGTCAACAGCTTGTGGTGCATCCAACCTAAGACACTCGAAGCTTTTTGTTCTTCTTTTTTCAAAGCGGAGCCTTGATAAAGAGGCTTTGAGTGGACACATCACCACCACAACAACGGGTCACCTGCGGCATCACCATCATTAGCATCGTTTGCTAAATTAAAGAAGTTTGACAGAAGGGCAACCAGCCAGGCAGCGCCGTTATCTCACGGGACGAGTAGCTTCATTAGTTAGCCAGCAACCAGTCAAGCTAACGTTAGCATTCGGGAGATCCAGCAGCTTGTCGATGTGCTAATAGCCTCAGCAACCTAACGTTAGCTGGCTCCAGCAGATCGACAGCTAACGTTAGCTTGCTGAGGCTATTAGCACATCGACAAGCTGCTGGATCTCCGCGACGCTGAACTGCATGCGCCGGTCTGTCTGTCCGTCGTGGCGGTGGTGATGCCGCAGATGACCCGTCGGGCTGGATGTATTGCAAGTTGTTGCCCTTTTCCCTCCTTCTGGAACGTCTGCATTGCATTTATTACAAATAGCAAGCGATCTTTTTACTCTGAAACTCCGAGTACCGACGCGGCCATCTTTGTTGTTAACTTGCGTGGCTACGTCACAGCCAAGTAAGGGAGCGCTGGATTTGTGTAAAACGCCCTGTTCCTAAACCACACGCTGTCAGTCGTAGCACAGTACTGACAAAACGGGAGGAGCCTTTAGTCAAAACAAACGCACTTCATTCCAATTCACCCACACGGCATTTTTTTTTACCAAAAAATATATTAAATTATCGGAGCTATTAATAACGTTATCGAGTTTATCGGGATGACGTCATAATTGCTGATATCGGCCCGATAATTATCGTGCATCCCTAAACACAACAGTGGCAAAATGTGCTGTGTGCAAAACAGCTTCAAAGGTTCGGCATTGCATCTGCACCATACTCAACAGGTAGCGATCTCAAGATGAGATCTGATAAAAATGTATTGTCATTATACAGCACAAGTACAATACACCATCCAACCAGAGTGGATAAAGAAATGCTTCAGAAATAAATAAATGCATAAATGAATGAAAAAAAATATATAAAAAATTGTGTAACCGAGAGATTTGAACCTGGCTGGGACCATAGGATCCACAGGCAGCCGCACTAACCAGTTGAGCTAAAGGGTCCGACGTTAACTGCAACTGACTAATCCATAGTTTACACTTGTCAAGAGCCAATTGCGCAGTCGGTTAGTATATAATAAATCAGATGTCATGCTAATATGTCATGTTCTACAGGATTTACTACTACAGTATGATACCCAATAAAACAAGTCATTAGAATAATAGAAGCCTACTTTGCTGGAACGATTAATTTAGAACGTATACAGTATGTGTGTGTGTGTGTGTGTGTTTGTGTGTGCTTGCACGCTTATGCTCACTACCTTTCTCCATGCATATTTATTTCTGGAGCATTTATTTATCCACTCTGGTTGGATGGTGTATTGTACTTGTGCTGTATAATAAAAAATACCGTGTAATCTAATATCATTTTGAGATCAGTCGCAAATCGCTTCCTGTTGAATGGATCGATTGAGTGCAATGCCGAACCTCGAAACGCCGTTTTCGCTTGTCCTGACAGCCTAGAATATGACACGCTCACTGTACTGTACTGATGATGTCACGGTTCGCAAGGAAAAAAACAACTTTTTCGGTTCCAGCTGAGCACCGATTTTTCACGTTCCGAACCAATTAATCCCGGTGTGAACGCACCGGCTGGTTCGAGATTGGGTTCGGGAACCGGCTCTGGCACAGAGCCTGGCCGGTGTGAAAGGCCTATCTGTGTTGCTGCTTCTAACTGGAACCAGGCCAGAGCTCTTATCACATAATTTCCTGCAAAAGTTATAAAACACATATATGTTAAGCACTAGATTTAAAATGAATAAAGCACATATCTGTTAAGCACTATATTTAAAATGAATAAAGCACATCTCTGTTAAGCACTATTTAAAATGAATAAAGCACATCTCTGTTTTAAAAGCACTATATTTAAAATGAATAAAGCACATCTCTGTTAAGCACTATTTAAAATGATAAAGCAAAAATTTAAAAACCACCCGCCCCCCCCTTTCATGCATTCATGATGAAACATAATACCTATTATATACATTTGATTTGGAAAAAGTAGCGTGTCCAGGCAAGAAACGCCAACGCTTATAGTAGAATACACGTAGCGCCCTATAACTCTTTTCAGGAATTATCCCGGATCACTCCTAAACTATACTCACCACGGGATAACGCGCAAACGTATGCATGAAAAATATCTCTTTTTTTGCATGTTCGACGGAAGAAAGTCACTGTCAAATGACCATAGTATTGTCTCCATAGCTATAATATAAAATATAGATATAGCTCTCCAAACATAGTGACGCCACAGTGAAAATATGCTATGGAAACCTGGCACGTTAGCCACAAGGACCAGGCTAATGGCTGGCGCCCAATGTGTTAAGCACTATATTTAAAATGATAAAGCACATCTCTTATGATAAAGCACATCTATGTTAAGCACTAGATTTAAAAGTTATAAAGCACATCTCTGTTAACATTCACTGCCATCAGTTTATCCAATTCAGGAGGTAGCTTCTGCCAGAGTTTTTGAGTCAGAAACAAACATAGTATCGAATTGGGACAAACCTGGTTAAATAAAGGCTCAATAAAAAAATATTAAAATATGGGTCAATTTAGAGAGGGAGAGAGAGAATGAAACTCTAACTTTTCATTGTTAGAGTGAAATAAAGCGTTTACTTTCAGCGTATCATTTGCAGAAGTCATTTGCTTTTCTAAATATAATTGAGAGCACGCTTGATTTATTCTTCTCAATAGAAACGCTGAAGCAGAAGCTAGTGGGAAAACTTGATATTCATTGTTTTGCAAAAACTCGCTTACTTTTTGCTACTTCATTGCTTTCTTATGAGCCCAGAAAACCGTTGTATTATTATTTGTATATTATATATATATACAGCCCTAGATTTGGCCTAATTAACTCTGTTCAGCCCTATTCCCACGTATGTGTATAGCTCTTTTAGGGAAATGGCTTGAACCCCAGTGTGTTTCCTGTCAGCTATTGTACTTATAAACACTGCGACAGGAAGCAGGCATTTAGAATGTTTTATGAAAGGATCTAGGCTATGGTGTGTGTGTGATGAAAGGATCTAGGCGTGTGTGTGTGTGTGTGTGTGTGTGTGTGTGTGTGTGTGTGTGTGTGTGTGTGTGTGTGTGTGTGTGTGTGTGTGTGTGTGTGTGTGTGTGTGTGTGTGTGTGTGTGTGTGTGTGTGTGTGTGTGTGTGTGTGTGTGTGTGTGTGTGTGTGTGTGTGTGTGTGTGTGTGTGTGTGTGTGTGTGTGTGTGTGTGTGTGTGTGTGTGTGTGCACGCACCCTCCAGCGGGCTTTTGACAGAGTGCTTATCCCAAAAGCAGGCGGGGCCATGTGAAGTGCAATGTACTGATAAGCATCAAAGTCCCTCTTATCAGCGGCTGAGCCGTTTGCATTACGCTAATACTCTGCTTTCTAACGCCATAATACTGCCGTCAGGCCCACCGTGATGCTAGCGATGCTGCATTAACAGGCTGCACTCTCTCCAGCTTTACTGGTGAACCTGCCGACTGGCCGCTAGCTTAAAGATACTTGGCTCAGACTTGTGATCACAGCCTTGAGACTTGACTTGGCTCAGACTTGTGATCACAGCCTTGAGACTTGACTTGGCTCAGACTTGTGATCACAGCCTTGAGACTTGACTTGGCTCAGACTTGTGATCACAGCCTTGAGACTTGACTTGGCTCAGACTTGTGATCACAGCCTTGAGACTTGACTTGGCTCAGACTTGTGATCACAGCCTTGAGACTTGACTTGGCCTTGTGCCCAAAAGACAGATTTGACCTGGACTGGACTCTAGTTTAAAGACTCTACGTGACCTGGACTGGACTCTAGTTCAAAGACTCGACGTAACCTGTACTGGACTCTAGTTCAAACTTCAAAGACTCTAGACTTGACCTGGACTCTAGTTCAAAGACTGAGACTTGACTTGGACTCTAGTTCAAACTTCAAAGACTCGAGACTTGACCTGGACTGGACTCTAGTTCAAACTTCAAAGACTCTAGACGTGACCTGGACTGGACTCTAGTTCAAACTTCAAAGACTCGAGACTTGACCTGGACTGGACTCTAGTTCAAACTTCAAAGACTCAAGACTTGACCTGGACTCTAGTTCAAAGACTCGAGACTTGACCTGGACTCTAGTTCAAAGACTCGAGACTTGACTTGGACTCTAGTTCAAAGACTCGCGACGTGACCTGGACTGGACTCTAGTTCAAACTTCAAAGACTTGAGACTTGACCTGGACTCTAGTTCAAATACTGAGACTTGACTTGGACTCTAGTTCAAAGACTCGAGACTTGACTTAGACTCTAGTTCAAAGACTCTAGACTTGACTTGGACTGGACTCTAGTTCAACGACTCGAGACTTGACTTGGACTGGACGTGCTGTGTTGGAACCATTCTGTTGTGTTCTTAGTGTATCTATTATTTATTTACATTCGTTTTCTGCACCTCTGTAGTCATCTACCCCACCTAGTATCCAAAGGTTGGTAGTGCACATTGAGGGTAGGTGGCGGGGACTTTTGGTTCTCAGGTGGCTTAATGAGCAGGAAGAGAAGGCCTAGGCATGGCCAAAATGTTTGGTGAAGGTGCCAGGATATAAATATTTCTTTAAACCACATCAGTGTGAGAATTCAGTTATTTTTTTTAGTATTAGAATCTTTCTTTTGGTGTTTTCTTTAGATTCTTCAGATGTTTCAAAATAAACCTATAATTTAATTAGAGCTGGGCATAGATTCATTTTTTAATCTAGATTAATCTACCTGAAATCCTGGAATTAATCTAGATTAATCTAGATTAAAATGGCTAAAAAAAAAAAAAGTCTGCCGAAGGTGTTCAAAATAGGTGTGTTCTACCCAAATAATGACCAGAGGAGGAGATTTATCCTCTCCTCTTCATCTGAGGAGTCACTAGCTGTTCTATCTCCTTGTTCAACAGCATGAACATGTCTCTTCTTTTTGTAATTTCCAGTGTTTCTTTTAAAACCAGATTTATCGTAATTTTCTGTGCCCTTCCTTTGATGCCATTAACATTGTTACACTGATATTGACAGCTCTCTCCAGTGTCAAATCACTCTCTGTCAGTAGTTTCTTCTGTGAACCTTCATTTCTTAATCCACAGACAAACCTGTCTCTCAATGTGTCTTTTAGTGAATCTCTAAATTCACAATGCTGCTGACTGGTTGCTCACCCACAGACTGCTGCAGAAGCAGGTTTCTCAACAAATTCAGTGCAAGCTCAGTGTAACAGTTCCATGAATGAATGAATGAATGAATGAATGAATGAATGAATGAATGAATGAATGAAAACGTTATTTAACAGATTGCAGAATGGCTCAATACATACAATTGTTAAGGGGATGCAGACCAGAGAAAGACGTTTGTCTTGTTTACATCAGGGTCCCCCATTTTCATTTATTTGCTCCACATTGTCATTAGCCCCTTTCATGACTGTGATGCACTGAGTGAATCCACAGTCACTTGCTCCTCAATAGGAAACCAACCTAGATTTACCATGAAGGACTGGTTCTGGCCGAACCGTTCGTTATACAAGAATCACAGAGAAATTACAAAGGTACTCACAGTGGCACGAGGATTTCGGACAGAGATAAGGGATGGTGCGCAATGTTGCGCATGCGCTGTGATCACCCAACGGCGGAAATAATGCCGTTTTGAGCAGTTTATAAAAATTATTTAAAATGTTTATTAGCAACGCAGAGCTTTCAAACCATCCCGTATCTCTGTCCGAAACTCTTGTGCAACTGTGAGCACCTTTGAAACGTCTCTGTGATTCTTGTATAACGAACGGTTCAGCCAGAACCAGTCCTTCATGGTAAATCTAGGTTAGTTTCCTATTGAGGAGCAAGTGACTGTGGATTCACTCCGTGCATCACAGTCACGAAAGGGGCTACATTGTCATCAAACGGTCCAATATTTCCAATAACCCAAGCCATTTCTGTTGTAAACACTCACGATAGTCCAGTCGATCCTTCCTTTAGTGTGTAAAGTGGATTTCCTCCTCTTGTAGATGTTTCCCAGTGCCGCCCGTATCAACGTGAGCTAACATGCTAACATTAATAATGTAAACAAAGCTTGCAACGGACTTCTTTTTTCTTGCATTGCGCAGATTCAGACGTCCTCATCGCCGAATTGTGTTATATCCTGAGGACTTCTTAACCTCACCTGTATAACAATGATTACCGGACCACTACTTTAGTTTAACACATTATTCTGACTACAGCTCCGGTAGTGCAATCACTTCCTGGTACCACAGCTGGGAACTACGGCAAGTATTTAAGGACAATACAGACCCAACGTTGAGAAAAAGATTAACGGCGTCAATTATATTATCGCACGATACTAGTCTCGCGATAACGCAGCACGTTAACGCCGTTAACGGCCCAGCTCTAAATTTAATTCATAATACCCTGGATCTCGTTTTGGAATTTTTGGAGACACTACCTGGTTTACAAGAAGCCATTACACGCTGCATTAACAGGCTGTGCTCTCTCCAGCTTTCCTGGTGAACCTGCCGACTGACCGCTCGCTTGGTGCCACCGTCCCTGATTAGACCACTTCATACTGTAGCAGTTCTGGTCCATTTGGTCGTACTGATCTATAAAATAGTAGTGCTGGTCAGACAGTTGCTCAGGAGGTAGAGCGGTCGTCTAGTAATCTGAAGGTTCCCGGTTCGGTTCCGGCTCCTCCCGGCAGGGTGTCGGAAGTGTCCTTGAGCGAGACACTTAACCCCTAACTGCTCCCGATGAGCAGGTCGGCACCTTGCATGGTCGCCTCCGCCGTCGGTGTGTGAATGTGTGAGTGAATGGGTGAATGTGAGGCATAAGTTGTGAAGCGCTTTGGATAAAAGTGTTTCCCCTATACGTCGTAGGTTTATATGTGGCGGGCTGTCGCACAATATCGAGCGAGCCCACCACAAACTGGGATTTCCCAAACTGATGACACTAACACGTTAATAGTAATGACGGTAATAATAGTAATCTTCTTGCACGTACACAGTCCTTCCCAGCTGCCCCCACCTCAGATAACTTCACAGTCTGATTTGGCTGCTTTGGTGCGCTTTTAAAATCTGATGCTGAGCGCATCAGAAAGCACAGTGCCTGGTAGGGGGGGGGGGTCACTGAGCGCATCAGCAGAAAGCACAGTGCCTGGTGGGGGGGGGGGTCACTGAGCACATCAGAAAGCACAGTGCCTGGTGGGGGGGGGTCACTGAGCGCATCAGAAAGCACAGTGCCTGGTGGGGGGGGGGGGGGGGGGGGGGGGTCACTGAGCGCATCAGCAGAAAGTACAGTGGGGGGGGGGGTCACTGAACGCATCATCAGAAAGCACAGTGCAGCCTGGAGCACAAACAACACCAGGTGCCTCTGCTGCTGGAACACGATGCTCTGAGAAGAATGTTGTATCATCTCCTGACGTGACGGGGGAGTCTAGACTAACTCTTAGACACGCTCCACCGTACCCACAATACTGGCACTTACAGGCATGTTGCACAGTATGGATCACAGTGTGTATCATATTGCTTATCACAGTATGGATCACAGTGTGTATCATATTGCTTATCACAGTATGGATCACAGTGTGTATCATATTGCTTATCACAGTATGGATCACAGTGTATCATATTGCTTATCACAGTATGGATCACAGTGTGTATCATATTGCTTATCACAGTGCTTATTTCTAACCTGATGACTTGGACTGAACTCTAGATCAAATACTTGAGACTTGACCTAGACTGGACTCTAGTTAAAATACTTGAGACTTGACCTGGACTGGACTCTAGTTAAAATACTTGAGACTTGACTTGGACTGGACTCTAGTTAAAATACTTGAGACTTGACCTGGACTGGACTCTAGTTAAAATACTTGAGACTTGACCTGGACTGGACTCTAGTTAAAATACTTGAGACTTGACCTGGACTGGACTCTAGTTAAAATACTTGAGACTTGACCTGGACTGGACTCTAGTTCAAATACTGAGAGACTTGACCTGGACTGGACTCTAGTTAAAATACTGGAGACTTGACCTGGACTGGACTCTAGTTAAAATACTCGAGACTTGATTCCCGTTCCTCCCGGGCAGCGTGTCGAAGTGTCCTTGAGCAAGACACTTAACACATCTGGCGGCAATAACGCCGTACAACGTGTTTCAAGGTCATGCTAATTCTGCCAAACCACGGCGTACGACGTTATTGATATCATATTTCATTTTCTCGCCATGGTATTCATATTTCCCTCACCCAGCCTCGGCTGATACAGTGGGAGCCTGCACAACTCTGCAACGCTTCAATACTGCCGCCCTGGTGGATGATCGGCGAGTTACAACCGGAAATGGATCTCTGGTGATCTCCGTGCATCTGGAAAATGCGTCCGGCACTCACATATTGTAGCGGGACTCTAGACACACATACGTGTATATGGATCCCTGCCATAACTCAATAATCGATATGATTTGGGCGTTTATTATTATACAAACCGTAAATGGATCTAGTAGATGGCCGTCAAATAAGTGGGATCTTTTTCCTCCAGTCTCATCGGCGAATGGTAAGAGGACAGTAACGATACTTTCAGCGTGTTTGTTTATTATTATTAATGCAAACTGCTCTGATCAATATATCACCCATACTACATAAAGCATTTACTGACGATCACGGAATTATAAACGACCCCCCCCCCCGTCCCTCCGTTCATCCGTGCATGATCAGTCATAACGTTTAGGATCATGTACAGTTGAAATTTAGATAGCGTGTATCGGCAACAAACGGCAGTTGATAATCTATATATGCGTTTATGCCTATAACTCACGTTCTAGGAATTACTGCAGAAAACGATAACATTTATATTCTAGACGGTATTTTCGTATGAATCTATGAATGAAAAAGTATAACGTTCCTACATCCTGAATGATAGATAATCGATGTTGAATGGGCCATAGTAATGTCAATTTAGCAATACAATTTAAAAAGTTATAGCCCTGCAAAGAAGGTGAACATCTCCATAGGCTTAGAGTGGTGGCAGAGAGTGGTTGAGACGGGCAAACTCCGTGGCAGTTAATGTGTTAACCCATAATTGCTCCCGGTGAGCAGCTTGGCACCTTGCATGGTCGCCTCTGCCGTCGGTGTGTGAATGTGTGAGTGAATGGGTAAAATGTGAGGAACAAAAAGCACTTTGGATAAAAGAGTTATATAAATGCACCATTTAACCATAATTTTTTTTTTTTTTTTTTATAAACTAGCAGTCTTATTCTCGTAGTGCTAACATCTCACCTATAGTCCTGTACCTTAATGGAGTGGGCATTCAACCTCAGGTCACTTAACCCTAGGGGTGCTGATATTATATTCATACCTTCCTAGTTACACACAGTCCTCATATCCCTCACACACACACACACACACACACACACACACACACACACACACACACACACACACACACACACACACACACACACACACACACAGTCCTCATGTCTTTCCTAGTTACACACAGTCCTCATATCCCTCACACACACACACACACACACACACACACACACACACACACACACACACACACACACAGTCCTCATGTCCTTCCTAGTTACACACAGTCCTAATATCACACACACACACACACACACACACACACACACACACACACACACACACACACACACACACACACACACACACACACACACACACACACATACACACACACACACACACACACACAGTCCTCATGTCCTTCCTAGTTACACACAGTCCTCATATCACACACACACACACACACACACACACACACACACACACACACACACACACACACACACACACACACACACACACACACACACACACACACACACACACAATGTTTCATTAGAGAGGGCAGAGCGCAGAAAATGGTTATCGTCCAAAAGGTTCAAATCAATGCACCCCCCACTAAGTACAGCATTCACTCTGTCATCGTCTATTTCTGTCTTGGCAGGATGCTTAATAATCACCAGGCTGTCATTAGGATGACTATGTAGGCTACTGGTCTAGGGATGGGAATTTTAATTAATTCATTCATGATTATTATTATTATTTTTTATTTTTTTTTGCATCCATGGCAGTGGGCTAGGGCTGTATATGTAGCATTAGATGAACAGATCCATGCTATAAAAGCATAAAGCATTTAAATGGCCTAATGCTCAAAACCTTATAATAAGGATAACAACATTTTGGCTTCTGTTCCAGTGAATCGACTCTCCTGGCGTCACCGTTCCTCTCCTCTCCTCTCAGACACCAACCTCCAAGCGGAATGAACCGTCATAATTCATGTCAAGTGCAGCGGGCGTTAATGTAGAGCCATATGAAATCCGTTTTATTTTTTTCCAAATTCCATTTTATTTTTTTCCAAATTCCGTTTTTTCCGTTTTAATATTTCAGAATTCTGTATTTTGCTTTGTACGCTCATTTTACCATCAGAAATAGTGTCTAATAAGTGGGAATGAATAAATGTCCACAATTTAATAAGATATAACAGTCCATTTAATAGGGCTGTCTTAAATACTTCGAAGCTTCGAAGCTTCGTTCGATGGGCATGGGATTCGAATATGAAAATAAAATTTGATTATTAAAAAATATAAAAATATAAATGATATATATATTTTTTTTTGCAAAATCAACTCTGCCTCTCTTTGTTAATTACAACAAGCAATGCTGTTTGTTATTTAAGATGAGGTCAGACTCGGCACTGACAGATTTGTGTTCATTGTGCTGCTTTTATAAAGCCTCAAATGACGGCTTACAATATTTCATGAAAGCAAAGTGTTTTGTTTGTCTAAGATTTAAAAAGGTTTAAACTTTACAGCACTGACAAAGTTGAACAAAGTGCTGTACAAGTCCCACAACAATAAATAATAAAAAAAAAAAAAAAACATTATAATTTTTTTTTTTTTTTTTTTTTTTTTTATACAGTTGATTCCATTTTTATTGCTCAATTCCGCGATTCCGTCCGCGATTCTGTGATCGCCGATTTCATATGGCTCTACGTTAATGGCGTCATTGATGTTAACCAGTTACATAGTTGGCTGGAGAATCATATCGTGTGTGGACACTTTTGTGAACATTGTCAACTTGTAACTTTTTTTGATTATTAATCAACAAGAGAACATTGTCAATTTGTAACTGTTTTAGATTATTAATGAACAGAACATTGTCAACTTGTAACTGTTTTAGATTATTAATGAACAGAACATTGTCAACTTGTAACTGTTTTCCTTGACCTGCTACTGTCTCATTGTCCTGTTTATTTGTACTATACTGTTATGTTCTTGAATGTATCTCAGAAGTGTGGCTACATGGGTAGGGCCCCCTGGCTCTCAATGGGAAGGTTGCGGGTTCGAGCCCTGGCCAGGGCGCTGTCGGAAATGTAGCGTTGTTGTGCTCTGTCCTGTCCTGCATAACAATGACGAGATGATACTGTAGCAGAAACACTGACATGGCTAACATCTCTCTCTCTCTCTCTCTCTCTCTCTCTCTCTCTCCTCTCTCTCCTCTCTCTCTCTCTCTCTCTCTCTCTCTCTCTCTCTCTCTCTCTCTCTCTCTCTCTCTCTCTCTCTCTCTCTTTCTCTGTCTCTGTCTCTGTCTCTGTCTCTGTCTCTGTCTCTGTCTCTGTCTCTGTCTCTGTCTCTCTCTGTCTCTGGTCCTGCAGGACCACGGTGGGCTTCCTGGAACCTGGGGGTGTTTATGTGTATCCGCTGTGCTGGTATTCACCGTAACCTGGGCGTTCACATCTCCAGGGTGAAGTCTGTCAACCTGGACCAGTGGACTCCTGAACAGATCCAGGTAACACACACACACGCCGTGGATGAACAGAGAGCTCCGTATACAGCTAAAGGCACACAACACCGCTTTCAGATCTGGTGATGTGCAGGCCTACTGTTCAGCCAGGGATAAGCGCCACGGTGTAGTGATTAACACTGTCTCCTCACTGCAAGAAGGTCCTGGGTTAAGCGCAGAGAGGCATTTCATCAGCGACCCAATGCATGTGTGCGTGTGTTCCTGTGTGCCGCCCATCTTACATGTGTGTGTTGCTGCATAACAAAGAAAGACTTCTTCTAACCTGAAAAGGCATCAGGTGGGCCAAGCACAGCCACACGCTTAGGACTGAGAAGCACTTTAACAACTCTGACCCCTGACGCATGTGGCGGGGCATCCAGACCATCACAGATTATAAACCCACCAACAACCCCCCCCCCCCCCCTACCACTGACCCCTCCCTCCCCGATGAGCTCAATAACCTTTACACCCACTTCGACAGGGACGACCAGGAGGCACCCGTCAGGGCTGTCCTCCCTGCTGCCCATCAACCCCTCACTCTCCCTGAGCAGGATTAATGCACGTGAGGTCGCCGGCTCCGATGGCATCCTGACTGACATTTAATTACAACCATTAGCCCGGGCGGTTTTCCCTACGTGCTTCAAAAGCACCTCCATCGTATCGGATCACTCCTCTGACTTCCGCCCTGTTGCACTCACCCCCGCTATCATCAAGTACTTTGTGATGCTGGTCCTCGTCTTTAATCTGACCCATCGCCCTCACTGGATGAACACCAGTTCACACACCGTGAGAACAGGAGCACGGAGGATGCCATCTCCTCTGCGCTACGTTCCTCCATCTCCCACCCGAACGAGAGCAACACCCATGGGGAGAATGCTGTTCATCGACTTCAGCTCAGCATTCAACACCATCGTCCCTTCCAAACTCATCTCCAAAGTCATGTCCTCAAGGAAACCAAGGACCTCGACATCAACCCCTCTGTCTGCAGCTGGATACATGACTTCCTAACTAACAGACCTCCTCACCCTGAACACCGGTGTCCCACAGGGCTGTGTGCTGAGCCCTCTCCTCTACTCCCTCTTCACCCACTCCTATACATGGCACCAACACCATTATCAAGTTTGCAGACGACACAACGGTGGTGGGCCTCATCAAAAACAACAATGAGTCTGCCTACATATCGCTTACTTACTCTTACTAGTTACGCTGCTGTCAAGTATGACTTACTACCAGTGTCACCTCTATCACTGTACATATTAATACTACAACTCTGTACACATCTGATTAGCACTATTAATCAGTAGTACTAATTTATATACCACATTTTATATTCTGTTTTATCACCTGTACATTGTATATTACTATTGCACTTTACTGTTACATTTGCACTCTGGTTGGATGTCAAACCTTATTTCATTGTACTATACTTATGCTGTATGATGACAATACATTTTAATCTAATCTAATCACGATTATCTGAGACGATCACAAGGATTCTTTCACTTTCCCTTTTGTAATTGTTCCTCTTCCATAACCTTCAAATAAAAGCAAAGTATTTTTGCAAATGTATCAAAATTCATATCCCACTATGTCATTACTTAGATTGAGATCAAGCTGGCTGTTTAATATTATAAGACGTTCATATGTAAAGAAAGACTATTATTTACCTTTTATAAAGGGGAAGTTTACCAAAAAACAACGTTGATCTTATTTTTGCACATAATCTCACACACGTCCAAAAACTCTAAACCATTTTGCACACATTAGTTTAGTTCGACAGTTATTGAGAGTAAATGCATTTGAATATGTGCCACCAGGGATGACATTTAATCCTTGTATTGATTACATCTCCATGAAATTATTAGGTAGCGGTCCCTAGAAGACACGGTGTTGCTATTTTTTCATCTACATCATTTCATGGAGCTGTAATTAACACAACACAAGGATTACATTTCCCAGATGACATCACCGATGGCCATATTCAAACTAATTTACTCTTGAATAACTGTCTAACTAAATTAATGTGTGCAACACGGTTTAGAGTTTTTGGATGTGTGTGAGATTATGTGCAAAATAAATCTGCATTGTGCCTCTTTGAACTCTGAACTTTGAACTCTACCATCTTCATCAGAAGGATCACTGGTGTGATGAAGATTGAATCTAAATGTTAAGGTAAAGAAAAGTCTTAGTCTATACAACATATGATTGTCTTACAGTAATTCAAGTTACAACTAAATTAACATTTTCCAATGAAATGCCTGTTAAAGGGCCTACGGCCTCAGCTACATTGATCCATTGTGACAGTCCGTCTACGTCTGTTTTCAATGATGCTTCATTGGCGAGAATCTGTTTGTTGGACAGGGCTGATGAGACAGATAAGTTTGTAGCGGATGCACTTTTGGAACTCAGGATACGTTATCGCTTCCTTCTGTCCAATTTCCATCTGTTCAGTGATGGATCAATCTAAATCTAAATGTATTTGAACAATACAACAATCACTCATAACAAGATAAATAAATGAAATAATACAAATTAAAGTGGAAGTGTTTAAATAACTAAAAAAAATATATAGCAGACTTCTTAGCTTAACATCCCAGGGAACTAATGGGATAACTGGGGATGTTGTTTGCTCCTGACAAGAGTCTCAAAGTCTGGGGTGATGGTGGTAGACAAAGCAACTCTGAGGTCATGCTCAATGTCCAATCTGTTCCTCTGCTTCATCTTCAGCTGGACCAGAGCTGAGAAGCCACTTTCACAAAGATAGGTAGTGCAAAAAAAACTTATAAAAAAAAAAAAATATAATTTTTTTTATACGGCTAATCGACGCAAACATTCTGCGTCGACGAGTTTTTATGATCGACGTCGACGATTATGTCGACTAAACGTTGCAGCCCTATCTGGTTCTACTAGTTTCTTTTCTATCTTTTGGCGCTTTTTTGGTGGACAAACCACCGCACATGTGCACCGTGACTCGTGACTGGAGTCTAGCTCTGCTAGCACACATAGCCTACTGTGTACAGACGGTTTCAAACTGTATTTTAAATTAGAAAGCAAACAAAATAAATGGACAAGAGAAAAAAAAACTCAATTTGGTCAGTATTGTCATTTGAACAAGCAAAGCCATTACTTTAAGTTGCAGGCAAGAAAGACAAGTCTGTCCACTGTCTCTGGTTTTAAAACTGCCCTGTTGCAGATCACCAAAAAAAATATTAAAAATATATCGCGATAATTATCGTTATCGTTATATCGCCCAGCCCTAGATCAATGTAGCCCGGCCCTGAGTCTCTGTGCAGGACACGCCGTGAAAAGATTAGGCCTAGATGCTGTTTCAGTGACTGCACAAGCTCTGTTTTTTTGTCTTTCTATCTCCCCAATTTAATTGTTCCCTGTGTGTGTCACGGCCCTGGTCGTTGCACTATCGTCTCTCAGTCTGGGGAGTGTGTAGAGTATACTACTACATGTCTCTCTGTCGGTCTGGGGAGGGTGTAGACTACCCAGGGTTCTACGCTAACTTTTTTCCCAAGGAAAAATGAAAAAATGGAAAAAAAAAATTTGGAGCACACAAATAAATTTAGGAGCACACAAAGAAATGTATTCTAGTAGTTGCATCTTTCTAGAGCAGAATAAATTTGTCTCTAATGTTTGCAAACCTATTACAGGCACAGAATACAGAAAATACAATGAAAAACTCTAGTGGTAGTCCTTCATATCAAGAGCTCGGTCCATCAAGTAGAGAACAAAAACATGTCTTCATTCCTTTTTTTGGTGAATAAATTAAGCCATGTCTCTGACCAGACCAGGAAATTATTACGTAGCCTGGGAGTAGAAGAAATAATTATATATACATACACACACTAGGGGTGTAAAGGTACACGTATACGTACCGAACCGAACTGTTTCAGTGTGTACCGTACCGAACGCCTGTAGTGCGTACCGAACAAATACAACGGTATGTTAACCACTAACGACCGCCCACCGGGGGCTGTTTTTTTCACAATCTAATGTAATTATTTATAATTTTTTCTTTTCTTTACAAGTCGATTATTAATTTCAATATAGAATATTCGTTGACAGCCCTACAAGTACAATTAGTTACTGCACACTACATCACCCCTGAGTGGAACATGGAAAGCCAAACTTTCCCCCAACTGTACCGAAAACCCGTACCGAACCGTGACTTCAAAACCGAGGTACGTACCGTACCGTGGTTTTTGTGTACTGTTACACCCCTAACACACACATATATATATATATATATATATATATATATATATATATATATATATATATATATATATATATATATATATATATATTGTTACGACCCTGGCTCATGGGTACGCAACCTATGTGCAAACCAACACCAAAACCCTGTGCTCTAACTCAAAGTGCTACTATCTCAAGGAACTATTAAGGTAAATGTAACTAAGGTACTAGTGCAAACCCAACGGACAAGGACTGAATAACCTAACAGCTCTTTCTCTAAGCACAGACACTGCATGTGTGTTACTAGGTCTGCCTTTAAAGCTCCCAGCAGGTAACCAATCAGCACTAATTGGCTAATTGGCAGGCCTCACCTGCATGCCCGGTGACACAGGAGTGATCAGGCCTCTAGTACATAACACCTCCCCCACCAAACTGGTTGCCCAAGAGGCAACCACTACACAACAACCCATAAACAAAACAAAAAACAACTGTGACCCCTTAGTTGTCAGGGCCACTACCACAACAGCGATAACGGGTACCACAAACACCGGTACTATGATCGTGAGAGGGCCTCTGCTAGCACGTTGTCCCTCCCACGATGTGGCGAATATCCAAGTTATACGCCTGGAGGAACAAACTCCATCGCATCAAACGATGGTTCGAGTTCACCATGCTGCGAAGAAAAACCAAAGGGTTATGGTCTGTATACACAACAAGGGGTAAACTGGAGGATCCAACGTAAACATCAAAATTAGGGATGTCCGATATTATCGGCCGACCGATATTATCGGCCGATATCGGCAGTAAAATGTGATATCGGAAAATATCGGTATCGGTTTAAAAAAATAAAAAACAATAACAATATTTGTTATATATATATCCAGTGAAATGATTAGTTACCTGAAATTATTCAGTTTTTTGGACGGGGAAACCCTGCATATATCGGTATCGGTTGATATCGGTATCGGAAATTAAGAGTTGGACAATATCGGAATATCGGTATCGGTAAAAAAGCCAATATCGAGCATCCCTAATCAAAATGGTTCAAGGCAAGAACCGGGTCGGCCCCTGTCGAACACGACCACCGATACCGATCTGTCAATATTATACTGCAAACCAAAATCAACCTGAGAACTGCGCTTAACAGAACAGAACACAGCACAACAAAACCATAGATCACTGATACCACCACCGCACCCATATCCATCCCACCTGGCACTGGCAGTTCAGGATACTGCACACCGTGAACATCCAGAGTAGGCTGTACCGCCTCAGGTACAGCCCCAATGTACCGGGAACATGGCAGTACGACAGTCACAATAACGTCTGGAACACCATCTAAAATGGCGTCACCCAAAATAACATTGTCCTGATCAAAATCAAAATGGCTGCCACTCAACAGACCAGGTCGCGAAGGCGGCTCCTGCTCCACAGGACACAGGTAACTAGGTTGACCATCACACCTAGTGCATGGCAGAGAATCAGTGTGGACATGTGGATCAATGTCAGAATCATCAACTGACATACTGGGACCATCCCTGCCCACAAGTGAAACATTAGGGACAATAGAGCTACTGTGAGAAGGCTGGCAGCCTAAGTCAAGCTTAGTAGCCTCTCCAACTAGAACGGTGTCGCATGAAACAACAGCACCTCTCATAGCATCCTTCCCACCCTCATCCTCCAATTCGTTCGTGGCCTCAGCCACCGTACAGGCTGGGAAGACCTTGAGACACTGCGCTGCCATATCATCTCCTGTCACATGCTTCTCCGACACGCATGTCAACTCTGGTTTCACCACCGGGCCTAACACAAAACCACAATCAAGAGAATCATTATGCAGAGGTACATCCACAGTGTGCTTTCCAAAATTCTCAACAGGTACACATTGTAATTCAACAAAGAATGTGTCACTAAGTGTAATGTCCCAAGTCGAAGTATCAACAACATCACTTTTGTCCTTTGACATTTCTCGTGCCACAGCACACACAGGAAACACTCCTGGATGTTTCTGTGCCAGCTCATTAGAGACCTCAGAAACCACAGGAATGGGAGTTACAACCGGAGTAGCCAACACTTTGTCACCAGCCAAATCATTCCCTAGAATGAAGGACACCCCCTTTATGGGAATGTGAGAACATACCCCCACAACAACATTGCCTGATACTAAGGGAGAATTGAGCGTGACCTCATGCAAAGGTGCATCCACAAATCCACCCCCAAAGCCCCGAACAACGACACCGGAATGCAAAGAAGAGTTTTCTGAAAACGGCAAAAACCCCTCCAGAATGAGGGACTGAAAAGCACCGGTATCTCTCCAAATTGTTATAGCCTGTTTGGACTCTAGTGCATTAGTCAGGGAAACAAATCCATTCATCATAAACCTTGAGGAACCCTCGAGCTCTTTGTCCACACGTTTGATACTTTCCCCATCCCCATCTAACGTTGGCATAGGCGTCCTGTATATGGTTTCTACCAGAGCCACGGTTCTGAAATTTTTCTGCTCAAGCACCGGGCACCCAGCAACGATATGACCAGGTTCTTTACAGTAGAAACAGATAATCCCTTCTGGGAATGCACCAGCAGAACCACCCCGCCTAGGAGGTGAAGTTAACTGACCAGCAGACACAGGTTTTGGGAAACGGCCCCCCTGAACACGACGCCTATCCCCGGACTCAACACGGTAGTCCTCCAAAAACACGGACTTGTGTGTCAACACAAACTCATCAGCGAAGAGCTATCTTCGATACCCCACGCTCATTTAGATGTGTGGAAACGGTATCAGGAACACAACTTTTAAATTCCTCTAGGAGAATCAACTGCCTAAGCTGCTCTCTTGACTCTGCCTTCTGAGAAGTGCACCACCTGTCAAACAGGTTCTCCTTCTCCCTTCCAAACTCAACATAAGACTGCCCCTCCGACCTGCGATAACCTCTAAAACGCTGACGATAGGCCTGAGGGACCAACTCATAAGCCCTCAAAATGGAAGCTTTAGCCAGCTCATAATCAGCGCTTTGTTCAAGGGACAGAACAGTGTAGGCTTCTTGTGCCCTATCAACCAAAACACATTGCAGCAGCAGTGTCCAGGCGGTATCAGGCCACTTCAATGTGGTTGCCACCCGTTCAAAAAGGGGAAAATATCTTTCCACGTCTTTCTCAAAAAATGGTGGCACCATCCTAATATTCCTGCCTACATCAAACCCGGAACGTGACTCTGGATGCAGAGCACCCGCCTGCAAGGCAGCATGCTTATATTCAAGCTCCTTCTGTGCACGCTCGTGCTCCAGCAACATTTGTTTCTCCTTAAACTCACGCTCCTTAAGCTCACGCTCACGCTCCTCTTTCCTCTCTCTCTCCTTAAGCTCACGCTCCTCTCTCCTCTCCTCACGCTCTCGCTCTAGCTGCCTTTCCTTAAACTCCAACTCCCTAATCCTCCACTCACCCTCTACACCAGGTAATAGCGGAGACGCGCCAGACGAAGGAGGCTCCCCCACCCTCTCCCCAAGCACCTGCTCTCTAATGAGTAACACCCTTAAAGCACTCAAGGCAGACGGCTTCAAACGTTTCTCCCCTGCAGAAAGCTCTACCCTGTAGTGTACAGCAAGTTCTAGCAGTTGTTCTTTGGAAAACTTGTCTAACAAGTCATGAGACGGGCGATCAACAAAGTCCCTGATGGAAGCCATTGTCACTGAACCAGCCACCCCAAGCTACACACCCTACCTCACAGACACGAAGAACCACTAACGAACCATGAAGACCCCCCCAACGAACCACTGAAGAACCCCAACGAACCACTGAAGAACCATGAATAATGCTAAATGCCAATAATAACAACCAGAAGGGAACGCGGTGGAAATGTGAGCTCTACGGAGCGCACCTTTCTAGGTTGCACAAAAAAATAAAAAAAAATAAATAAAAAAAACACACCCACCCTAAATAGACGTGTCATACACGCAGGGTGTTAGGTGCTACCAGGTATGCTCACCAAACACTCAAACAAACAAAATAAATCCAACAAACAATTCCAAACAGGTGCGCCTTCTAACCTGATATGACTACATATGCTTCTACGTCTAAACTGCAGAAAAAACCGGCCCACCACATGTCTACCCTAAGAAACACTAAATCAAGCCCTACCACACTACATGTGTTTTCTGGCCGCCCTAATCTACCTACCCTTAAACTAATGCCCTGTAGACCTAACCTTCTTCAACCACACCTGCTACCAGTCAAAGATCATATACCAATCATTTCATTGACCGCCCCAGGAGTACGTGGTGCACAGGACGCTATCCAACAACCAGAAAATAATGTCCCTATCTACATGTGGTGCCCACTAAACTATATATTTTAACAGCATAAGTAGTCACATCAAATTACAAACAAATACGGCATACTCACACGTTTGATGAAATGGCTCAGCCCCCACGTTACACCATATGTAACGAACACCACCCAAACCATAATACCATGACACCCCGTGTAACACAAAAAAAAAACCACCAAACAAAGTTCTAGGGGTAAAAGATCCCGGACGAGCGCCCAACTGTTACGACCCTGGCTCATGGGTACGCAACCTATGTGCAAACCAACACCAAAACCCTGTGCTCTAACTCAAAGTGCTACTATCTCAAGGAACTATTAAGGTAAATGTAACTAAGGTACTAGTGCAAACCCAACGGACAAGGACTGAAGAACCTAACAGCTCTTTCTCTAAGCACAGACACTGCATGTGTGTTACTAGGTCTGCCTTTAAAGCTCCCAGCAGGTAACCAATCACCACTAATTGGCTAATTGGCAGGCCTCACCTGCATGCCCGGTGACACAGGAGTGATCAGGCCTCTAGTACATAACAATATATATATATATATATATATATACATACATACATACATACATACATATGCATACATACATACATACATATGACCTACCCGTCCGTCCGGGGGAATGCTTGACAACAAAAATTAAGCTTGTATAATAATAATAGAAGTATTGTAATAATAATTTAAAAGAGAATAGGCTGTCTCCGGTCAACCTTAGTTTAGGCTATGGTCCTAGAGCTGCCTTTAAAGAAAAAAATCAAGCATAGTCTATGCTAAGAGGAACAATTTATTAATTTTTATTTGTATTTCTATCTATCTACCCATTTTCTTCCGCTGGTAGTTGCATCAAAAAAAGGGGGGAAAGGAATGGATAAGCACTGATGATTGTTAGGTAGACAGAGTGGCTATCCCATCGATATACTTCTCTGCCTCCTGTGGGGATTCGAACGTAGCCTTTGTGGATCCATGCGTTCTGGAAATAGAAGGCCGTGTTTGATTCCCGCATCTCGGAATTTCTTCCTTACGGCATCGAATTCTCTGCGTTGGCTTGTGACTTCAGCGGTAACATCTGGATATATTCCGATCCGTGTGCCATTGTAGGACAGTGGGGACATGTTGCGAGCTAGCCACATTATCTCATTATCGGTGTCAGGCGCGACATTTGTAGTGGTGGCGTTGTCTACACACCTGTTGTCCTCCTCTGGCATAGTCTCTCCTCTTCCTCTTCCAATGCAGCATATTTCCCAGTTTTCTTAGTGGTTCTCTTTACTTTAGCTGCGCTTTTTGTTCGAAATTATAGAGCTTTTTTAGTATTTTATCGAGTGTTTGGAGGAGCTCCAATTTACATTCATTGTGAAAGATAGGAACAGGATGTTATTCAAACCTGTGTTGGAAAAGCTCCCTGCTTGATATTCAACCATATTTTAAAGTTGCCTTTCAAAGTTGAGAGGGTGCCGAAAAAGTACTGTGGCATTCTTAGAAAGAGGGATGTATTAAAGTTTAGAGGCAGTCTTCATTTAAAGGTTCATACGTTGATGCAAGTTACACAAGAGTCGGGACTGGGACCAACTATGCTGGTTCTGCTTGAACCAATAACTAAGAGGCTTCAACAGCCGGAGTGCTTTTGGGACATTCAGTCCTTCAACCGAAGTTTGATACTTTGATTCAGAGTTCCATCGGATTAAGGTTGAATATTTTGAACCATGACAGGAGCTCCTGATAAGAGTGGAGGCTGAATGTGCCAGGCTCGGCCTCAGGCTCAATGCAAAGAAATCACCTATAACATCCCCCTGGACCATCCGCCTCTCAAGACAGCTGGAGGCGGTGCTCTCCCACTGGTCAGTGACTTTAAATACCTCGGTTCATGGGTAAATGCATCGGAACAGAACCTCAAGGTGAGGAAAGCGCTGGCATGGAGGACCCTGAATGGCATGACTAGTGTGTGGAACTCCAATCTCCCTCGACTAGGGCTGACCCCTATTAGTCGATTAGTCGACTAATCGGTCGAAAGGAGCCGTAGTCGACTGGCCAACCTCTTAGTAGAATATAAAAAAATTAAAAAGAAATTAAAATTATTATTATTATTATTATATATTCTTTTATCATTCTTTCCAAAAGAAAAGAGGCACACATACCAGAGGCTAACTGCCTACGAAAACAGGCACAGAGGCACTGAAAGAGGATTTCACCCATCTAATGAACACACTAGACTAGACAAATATCAAGATGTATCCATCAGTGGACCAATTGCATGCTTTTGCAGAGGACAAGAAGCCTTCAGTCGACTCCTTCAGACATTAAGCACCCCCCACAGCCCAAATGGAATGATAAAAATAAATAAATATATATATATATTATACTTTTATTTATTTTTTTGTCTACCAATAGTCGACTAACGGCAAATTTTGGCCAATCATAGTCGACCATCCAAATCCTTAGTCGGGGACAGCCCTACCCATCGACACATCAAGTTGAACTTTTCCCAAGCCACTGTGGAGTTGGCCCTGCTATATGGCTGTGAAAGCTGGACCCTGAAGCCCACCCTGCAGAAGTCTCTGGATCGGTGCTACACCAGAATGCTGCGTCCATGTTACCAACAAGCAGCTGTATGGGGGGCTATCAAGGCTGAGTGAGAAAGTGGCGGCCAGGAGGATGAAACTGGCCGGCCATAGGCATAGAGAGCTTCCAGCTAGCAGGATGGTGCTGTGGAATCCATCACACAGGCGTCGATCGTGAGGACATCCCCCGCCGACATACGTGGATGTGCTTAGGAGAGATGCAGGAGTGGAGAATTCTGTGGAGCTGTACTCTCATATAGGGCTGCAACTAATGACTAATTTGGTAGTCGACTAATCTGTCGATTATTTTTTCGATTAGTCGACTAATCGAAAACCAATTATGTAAACAAAAAACAAAACAAAAAAAAGGATTTTTTTTTTTTTTTTTTTTTAACTACCTATCTTTGTGAAAGTGGCTTCTCAGCTCTGGTCCAGCTGAATACAGAGCAGAGGAACAGATTGGACATTGAGCATGACCTCAGAGTTGCTTGTCTACCATCACCCCAGACTTTGAGACTCTTGTCAGGACCAAACAACAACATCATAACATGATGATCCCATAGCAAATTAAAATAATGACTCATGAAACATTTGAATTTGGATCTTAAGCCACTTTAAATGAAAATGTATTTGAAGAACAATACAGCAATCACTCATAACAAGATAAATAAATTAAATAATACAAATTAAAGTGGAAGTGTACTTTAAATAACTAAAAAAATTATAATAAAAAATAAATAACTAGCAGCATCTGCCCCCAGCACCGCGGCTGATGGGGCTGTAACTTGGTCCAGGACCAGGAGGGTGACGTGGAACAGCTGTAAGGGGAGAGGGGGATGAGTCAGATCAGACAGACTTCTAGGTCTTTTGTTTGCTGTGTGTGAGAGGAGTCCGTATGTGTGTGTATGTGTGTGTATGTGTGTGTGTCTTACTCTGATCGCTGTGTGAGTGAGAGGAGTGTGTGTACTGTGTAATTTGTGTGTGTGTCTTACTCTGATCGCTGTGTGTGAGTGAGAGGAGTGTGAATGTGTGTGTGTGTCTTACTCTGATCGCTGTGTGTGAGAGAGAGGAGTGTGAATGTGTGTGTGTCTTACTCTGATCGCTGTGTGTGAGAGAGAGGAGTGTGAATGTGTGTGTGTGTCTTACTCTGATTGCTGTGTGTGAGAGAGAGGAGTGTGAATGTGTGTGTGTCTTACTCTGATCGCTGTGTGTGAGTGAGAGGAGTGTGTATGTGTGTGTGTCTTACTCTGATCGCTGTGTGTGAGTGAGAGGAGTGTGTATGTGTGTGTCTTATACTCTGATCGCTGTGGTGTGAGTGAGAGGAGTGCGTGTGTAATGTATTGTGTGTCTAGTCTGATCATCATCTCCTGCAGGAGAACAATGTTTTCAATGTCCAAAATTTGCTATGGGATCATCATGTTATGATGTTGTCTGGAACCCTGAGAAGCCACTCTCACAAAGATAGGTAGTGACTAATCGACGCAACAATTTCTCGTCTGCGATTTTTTATAATCGACATCGTCGATTATGTCGACTAATCGTTGCAGC